>NC_058080.1:510754657-511079860 GCF_014858855.1 Bufo gargarizans
TTAGGAAAAATGGCATCTGTCAACAGCAAGTAACCTGAAAGCAGAACTGTATAATGGAGACACATTACAAAATGCTAGGTTCTATACATTCCTACTATATAACCAATGTTAGCAAAGGTTGCCATATACATAAGATAGTAGCAGGTTGATGGTTGGACAACTGATAAGCACTCATACACATTTCAGTCCATTTTGGCTGTTACAGTTGTTCAACCAGGCCATCCAGGACAAATTATCTTTTTGGAAACATTCTTCCAAGGAAAGATATTTTTGTTTGTGAATGATCTTTCATCAGATTTTTTATTTTTTTAAGAATGAGAACATTTTACCAAGACTGCTTTAAAACTTTAAGCACTATGGATATGCAAATGTGTTATCGGAAATGTATACAGCTTCTTGTTGGCACATTGTGTAAAATATGTTCAGATAAAGCTATACAAGCAACAGTTGATTGGGTACCTCAGTGTCACGGTCAAGGATAGCTGCATTCAGTTCTTCTTCCAAAGTCATCAAAACCCCTCTGTTTTTGTGGTCACGTAGAGTAATCTCATGGAGATAACGCATTCTCTCATTCTGCTCTAGTGGGCTGGTGAGGAGCATCTCAAAAAGAAAAGCCCTCAACTCTGTCAGAAAGTGGATCATTGCCTGTGAAGCCTGATCCCTGACATTTCCCTCAGATCGTAATGCTTGACAGGCCGTTGGATTGGTCAAAAATAACCTCAAAGTATTCCTCACAGAGCTCTGAACACCCTGACGAAAGATATCAAACTGTACGCCAGCTCTTTCGGCCAGATTTGTTCTCTCCCTTTGGAAGCTGGACTCGTCTTCTCCACTGTTCATACGCTGAAGGTGTCTGTGCATGTTATCCTGTAGCCTCTTGTGCTCCCGCAATGCTCCCGCCAGCTCAGAACCAAAAACAACACTGTATCTATCCAAATTTTCAATGGCATGATGAAACAGACTGACCAGCTCTAGCTTTTTGATAGTTTCATCAAGCACCGCCAGCACCCTCTGTGTTTCTATTGAGGTTAGCTTCTTGCGGCCTGGTTCCAGCATCTTAATGCTGTCAATGTGTGGAAGCATCTTCATAGGATTGAGCTTCAAGGGTCTACCAAAATTTCCATGTGGCGATTGCAATGGCTGAGGTGAGGACAGCATGGTTGGCTGTGTCACAGAAAGGACATCCGATGCCATGTCTAAAAAAGTTGAGCGAAATTCTGTGATTTTCTCCTAGACGGATTATTCATGCATATACACTGGCCCAGGGATGGTAGGCTGCAATCAGGACAACAATTAAAAAAGGTTAATTATGCTAAGCAAAAGTCAAACTAATTCCACATAATAAAATGCATTTGTGTATCACAGAGGAAGAGTGATATTGTCTTATTTCTATTGCATACAGAGACAACATTGGGAAAATGTACCTTATGGCCAAGTACATTAGTGCCTTCACACTGATTTTTTCTTTCTGCGACTAAAAATTTGTTCCATCCATTTGAATAGGGCTTGCAGAAATTCATGTGTGAACGCACACTTTGAGTTCTGCATTAAAACTAATCCCCAAATGCATACACATTACACATTAGGCGCATTCATGTAATAGAGAAGCTAAAATCATACTCCTTCATACTGACTGCAGACTGCTTTAGCTATTTGTGGAATCCTGTACTCTGTGAGTGGAGGAAGCTTCTCTGATCCTTCCATTTGCCTAATTCAAAGGAGTTCTCCCATAAATTGAAAACTCTTTTTTTACTCACTTATCTGGAGGACTCTCTTTCCTTTCTGTGGGTGGGCAGTAGCTCACTAAGAACATGCATCTCTCAGGATGCACTGCAAAAGAAACAGTCCCTCACACATGGCCCCAGAGATACATATACACTCATTGACAAAAGAAAAATAATAATGCACTAAGAAGTTTTTGGAATCTATTGAAACTTTCTATGTGTGAATGTAATGATAATATATGCAAGTGATTACAATATTAGAGCGATAGGATACATTCATTGGGGAAAACTGTACAACTGAAAGCAGGCTCTAGTACCCTGTTGCACCTCCTCTAGCCTGGATACAAGATGAGATATGGTTGGACATGGAGGTATACAGGGTCTGTATGGTATCCTGCGGTACATTTGCCCACAGATGCTGCAGTAGATCCTTCACACTTGTAGGTTGCCGAAGCTGATGTCCCATCTGGTCCCATAAATTCTCTCCTAGAGATAAATCTTGCAACCGGACAGACCAAGAAAGTGTTGCAATCTGGCGGAGACATTTCTAGGAAACCTTTGCTGTGTGTGGACAGCATTATCTGCTGAAAAATGCCAGTTGGAAGCCCTGCCACGAGAGGTAACGCATGAGACCGCACAATGCCCTACATATCGCTGAGCTGTTAGTGTCCCTTGTATCACTACTAAGGGTGACTGTCGTATGTGATGGCTCCCTAAATCATCACACTAATAGTTGGGGCAGTGTCGCTCCACAACAAAGCAGGACTGAAGTGTTCACCATAAGGCCTCCGTACTTGTACCCAACCGTGGTGGGATGCCAAACACAAAATGTATTCGAAGCCAATGACAATACAGTTTCAGTCTGTAGCAGCCCTAGTTTCTCATTCACAACACCACTGTAATCAAAGACAACAGTGGCAAGATGGCAGGACACATAATGGGCACCATGACACCAAATTTCCTGGAAATGATTGGGGCAGAGACCGAGGTGTTTAGATGGTGGGCAATTTGTTGAAATGACCATCCTGCTTCTCTCAGTCCAATGATGCGCCCCCTTCAAAGTCTGTCAACAGGGCAAAATGTCTTGGAGTGCATTGTAGAGACAAGCACTTTTACACCCTATTTTGGCAAGACCCAATGTCTAATCCGAGCCCACCTGTAATCATCTACATATCTGCCTGAGAGATAGCTGCATGACGGGTTTTACAGCGATCCGATATTTGTATCTGTGTGCGCTCTCTTTTTTTTGTCATTTTCCTTCACTGTCTAGAGAGAGAGAGATAGTTATATAGTTGTATGAGTGAGGATGGGAAGAATGAATGAAAGGTGCCTGGACGGCTAAGATCACTACCCCGGTGCTGCCTAATTATACTGCGCACTTTCTGATACTCTTTTCATACGTTTCAGCTAATTACTATTTTCAAAATCTCTGCATGCTATCAGTATACGGAAACCATGTTGTTTACATCCAGAGGCTGAAAACTGACCCTGATCAGGTGCAACCGAGACAAGTATACAGCTTCTTACAATAGTGTCAGTTATTATTATTATAGCGCCATTCATTCCATAGTGCTGTACATATGATAAGGGGTATACATACATAATACAATGCAAGTACAGTAAGTGGGGGCTGCATGAGAGAAATCTTGGAGGCGATTATGGGAAGATATGTGATAAGAAGTGAATAGAGAAGGAGGTCTTGTGAGGATCGGAGATTACATGTGGGAAGGTACAGGGAGAGCGTGTCACAGATGTAAGGAGGGGACAGGTTGTGGATGGTCTTGTATGTCATAGTTAGTCTTTTAGACTGGATTTGCTGGGCAATGGAGAGACGCAGAGTAGTAATAGGGTGAGAGGTGGATTAGTCGGGCAGCAGAGTTAAGGATAGATTGGAGGGGTGTGAGAGGGCTAGATGGAAGGCCACAGAGGAGAGTGTTGCAGTAGTCTAGGAGGGAGATGATGAGGGCATGGACAAGCAGTTTTGCAGACTTCTGGTCGAGGAATGCGCAGCGTTGGAGTCAGCAGGTAGAAAGGGCTTGGATGTGCAAGATGTTCTGTTAAAGGATGTTCTGTTGAAGGACAGAGCAGAATCATAGATTACCCCAAGGCAGTGGACTTGTGGGACTGAGGAGAGTGTGCAGCCATTGTCTGTTCGGGGGGATAAGTGAGATAAGCAAAGATGATGAATTCTGTTTTATCCGTGTTAAGTTTTAGAAAGCGAGAGGAGAAGAAAGAGGATATAGCACGTAGGCATCGCGGGATTCTGGATAGTAAGTGAGGTAGATTTGCATGTCATCAGAAAAGAAGGGATACTGAAAGCCATGGGACTCTACGAGCTGTCCCAGGCTGAAGGTGTAGATTGAGAAGTGCAGGTTTCCTAAGACAGAACCTTGAGTGACACCAACAGAGAGGGAGACTTTAAATGTCTGGTCTGTGAAGTATCAGGTGATCCAGGAGAGGGCCAGATCTGTGATGCCCACAGATAATAGAATTTGTAACAGAAGGGAGTGGTCGACAGTATCAAAGGCAGAGGACAGGTCGAGGAAGAGGAGGACAGAGTAATGTTGTTTGGCTTTGGCAGTTAGCAGGTCACAGGTGACTTTCAGAAGGTCAGTGAGCCGGATTGTAGCCAGTCAAAAAGGGAGCAGGAAGAGAAGTGGAAGGGGAGTTTAAAGGGAGTCTGTCACCTAATCTGAGCGTTTTAGACCACTCAGATCATGTTATAGATTCTTTAACCCTCATTACAATGGTACCTTTCTTTTCTGGGTCCCTCGTCCAGATCATAAAAAAAAACACTTTTTAAACGTATGCAAATGAGCTTCTGAAGGTGCTCAGGGGTGGCGTTACTGGGCGATGTGCCCAGAAAAACACACCTCTTTCAGCCCTCTGGCCCGCCCTTCTGTCCTATTATTACCTCTGCCTCCAGCCGACGGACGTCACGTCATGGATTTTTCTGCGTGACGTCCATTTTTCTGCGTGACGTCACATGTTGCAGTGCAACACTATAGACTATCATTATAAAAATTGTTGCGCGACATTGGTGCGACATTAATGTCGCGCGACACATGTAGCAGTGTAGTTGTGCCCTATTTGTCGTGCAACTTATTTTCGCCGTGTAGCCCTAGCCTAAAGCTGACCGACAGCAGTGAAGAAAAATGGCTGGGTTGTTATGGAAACCTGGAGCAAAACTGTGTGTACGTGGAGACTAAGGACCTGCGAGCTTATATTGGCTGTTAAGGGACATGTGACAGTTGGGATATGAAAAGAAAGTCTTGCAAGCTTGTATTGGCTAATGCAGGTCATTTTTGGGGATTTCTCAGTAACGGTACGTCCTAGAGAGCTGTGACCCCCACAAGATTTCTTTCCAGGTAGCAAGGGATGTGTATACCAAGTTTAGTTGAAATTGATAATTGCGTTTTTGAGTAATCGCGGAACATACATACACACATATACATACACACATAAACACATACATACATACACACATACCAGTGGCGGATCCAGGGGGGGGGGGGCAACGGGGCAATTGCCCCCCCCCCCCCGAGCTGGCGGCGGCTGGGCACAGGGAGATGAGCGCTTCCATTGTGGAAGCGCTCATCTCCAGTCATCTGTATCGCCGTCCTCAGAACGGAGCCATACAGCGTGGGAAAGTAAGTATGTGTTTTTTTTATTTTTGATTATATACAATACTTTTACTGGCGGGGGCTGTTATTACTGGCAAAGGGGGGGCTGTTATTACTGGCAAAGGGGGGGCTGTTATTACTGGCAAAGGCGGGCTGTTATTACTGGCAAAGGGGGGCTGTTATTACTGGCAAAGGGGGGCTTTTATTACTGTCGGGGGCTGTTATTACTGGCAAAGGCGGGCTGTTATTACTGGCAAAGGGGGGCTGTTATTACTGGCAAAGGGGGCTGTTATTACTGTCGGGGGCTGTTATTACTGGCACCTGGGGGCTGTTATTACTGGCAAAGGGGGGCTGTTATTACCGGCACAGAGGGGCTCTTATTACTGGGGGCTGTTATTACTGGCACAGAGGGGCTCTTATTACTGGGGGCTGTTATTAATGGCACAGAGGGGCTCTTATTACTGGGGGCTTTTATTACTGGCAAAGGGGGGCTGTTATTACTGGCAAAGGGGGGCTGTTATTACTGGGGGCTGTTATTACTGGCACAGAGGGGCTCTTATTACTGGGGGCTATTTTTGATTATATACAATACTTTTACTGACGGGGGCTGTTATTACTGGCAAAGGGGGGGCTGTTATTACTGGCAAAGGCGGGCTGTTATTACTGGCAAAGGGGGGCTTTTATTACTGTCGGGGGCTGTTATTACTGGCAAAGGCGGGCTGTTATTACTGGCAAAGGCGGGCTGTTATTACTGGCAAAGGGGGGCTGTTATTACTGGCAAAGGGGGGCTGTTATTACTGTCGGGGGCTGTTATTACTGGCACCTGGGGGCTGTTATTACTGGCAAAGGGGGGCTGTTATTACTGGCACAGAGGGGCTCTTATTACTGGGGGCTGTTATTACTGGCAAAGGGGGGCTGTTATTACTGGCGGGGGCTGTTATTACTGGCAAAGGGGGGCTGTTATTACTGGCACAGAGGGGCTCTTATTACTGGGGGGCTGTTATTACTGGCAAAGGGGGGCTGTTATTACTGGGGGCTGTTATTACTGGCACAGAGGGGCTGTTATTACTGGGGGCTGTTATTACTGGCACAGAGGGGCTGTTATTACTGGGGGCTGTTATTACTGGGGACTGTTATTACTGGGGGCTGTTATTACTGGCACAGAGGGGCTGTTATTACTGGGGGCTGTTATTACTGGCACAGAGGGGCTGTTATTACTGGGGGCTGTTATTACTGGCATAGGGGGCTATTATTACTGGCACAGGGGGGGGCTGTTAATACTGGCACATGATTGGGGGAACTATAGGGGCATCTACTGAGGCCACAAAGAAGGGGTATTTTATATGGGCTCTCTGTACAGTACAATTTTATACTGGGACACATTATGGTGGGTACTATGGGGAAGGGGGGAGAGGAGTACTATGGGGTCATCTACGGGGGGCACTAAGAAGGGGTATTTTATACTTGCAAATTATGGGGGACACTGAAGGCATCTACTGGAGCATTTTATACTGGTACATTATGGGGGGCACTAGGAGGAAGGAGGGTGTGGAGCACTATGGGGTCATTTACTAGGGGCACTATATAGGGGTATTTTATACTGGCACATTATGGGGCACTATGGAGACATTAGCTCAACTGGGGGCATTACAAGGGGGTATTTTTTTTACACTGTCACATTATAAGGAGAATTATTACTATTGGGGGGGGGGGGGGCATTATGTTAGGCTTTATTACTCCCCCATGGTATGACCCCCTAGTAGCAGCACCGGCCTCTCCCTGCTCTGCTATCCCTCTGCCCCTTCTCCAAATCCTTATTATGAAATCTTTCTCATTAGGATAAAACACATCATCAGCTCCGCCAAGCCCCCGGCCAAAGTGTGGAAGTGGCGTCCAAGATCCCCAAGGGCCAAGCCAAGTAACTGTAAGTTTTCATGTGGAATATGTTTGTTATACACATATAGCCTACACTGTGGAGTCTGTTCTATAAGCACCATTGTTTTGTGGCGGCGGACAGAAAATAATCTGAAAGTGCCCCTCCCGAGACCAGGCTCTGGATCCGCCACTGACACATACATACACACACACATAAACACACACATACATACATACATAAACACACACATACATACACACATAAACACACACATACATAAACACACACATACATACATAAACACACACATACATAAACACACACATACATACATAAACACACACATACATACATAAACACACACACATACATACACACACACACACATACATACATACGTACATACACACACACATACATACATACATAAACACACACACATACACACACATAAACACACATACATACATACACACACACATACACACGTACATACACACATATATACATAGTTCTTTATATATATATAGATTAAAAACTAACTAAAACTTCTGGACTTTTTCCCCAGATATACCCATAATGCCACTACCAGTTTGGAGATGTGGGCACATCCCCTAGCACACAGCTGGTACTATCTATATAGAGGGATATAAAGAAGAGAGGCACAGCACCTGCACGCAGCCGACGGACTCCTTTTCTCTCAGCACTGTCTACCTGTGTACTTTTCCGTGTACAATTTCCATGGGAACGAATCACGTGACATGGTAAGAACACCTAGCCAATGGCCGGCTGCCCCTTAGTGCGCAAGCGCATAAGCCCAGCCTCCCGCATCACCAACATATGGCGAGGACTCGTAAAACATAGGCTGGGCTGCAAAGGAATGTTGCGCATGCGTACTTTAGACACGTACGCTAGGTTATCCAGTGCGCAAGTGCGGAAGGAGTCGGTAAGTCTCTGTGGGAGCTAAAGTGATGGTGATTTAATTGATCCACGATCGCCGATGTCAGGAACCTTCGGCACTAGATCCTCAGGGTCACGTGATGCTAACGTGACCCTGAGGAGGGCAGTGGTGAGGTTCGTGGCTGGCCGGGTGATGGCTGATGTGCCCATGACTGGTGTAGTCAGAGTTGATTAAAGTAGTCAGAAGAGCGGACAAGCAGATCTCCCATCATTCTCTTGAGATGATAGGGGTGATGCTTTGATTTGACGAAGCATTGGGCACAGTTTGAAAGCAGTTGTGCAGTGGTGGTGTGGGTTACATATGGTATGGACGTCAGTAGGGTTCCTGACTTCTTTCCCTCTGATCTTACTTAGGGCAGTGCTGGGTGACTACAGCTCAGGTGCAGTGCCTACCCGGTATCTGAGGCACCCCCGTCTCATCATTGGGTTGGATTGCTGCTCTACCACCTCAGATTGGCTGCAGTATATAAAACACGTCTATCACATACTGGTTTTCCAAAATATAGGTATTGATGTTGTCAGCATAGGTCTTCAATATCAGATGGGTGTGGGTCTGACTCCCGGCACTCCAGCTGACCACCTGTTTTTGGCTGGTGCTGGAAACTACACAGTGAATAGAGCCTTCTGCATCCAGATCTGTCCACTTTATAACTTCAGATGCTGGTGGTGGACCTCCATCAATCTGATATTGATGACCTACACTGATAATAGGTGATCAGTATCTAAATCCTGGAGACCCCCTTTAAACCACCAGTAGATGTGCTACACCTGGTTCTGATGAACCACAGTCCTGGTGTTGTAGTATGGCCATCAGAAGGTGACCCAATTCCTTACATTTTCTTAACAATTCTATCAGATTTTACCAGTGTCATATGGACTGGGAGACATTGAAATGGTGAGGTAAAAAGGGGGATTCCCATCTGGACATTTGTGCCATATCCATAGTATATACCATAAATGTCCGACAGGTGAGGGCCCCACTCCTGTGTCAAGAATGGGACCCTGTCACGTGCTGTTGTGAATGGAACAAGCTGCACATGCATGGCCTGTTCTGTATTCACAGCAGTGCATTATGGGGTCCCATTCTTGGGATAAGGGCAGGTGCAATTTGCGGTCCCCAATGGACGGGCAACATCCACGCGGTTTCCGCAGACAGATGCAGACCTATTCAACTTGAATGCGTCCGTGATCCCTCTGCACCATAAAAAAATTGAACATTCAAGTGAATGAGTCCGTGTCCATAATGCGGTCCACAAACGGCCGAGCCCGCATTACCCGCAAACAGCGTGTCCGCGATATACATTCGTATGCATGAGCCCTTAGACAGACTTGTAAGTGTGGAGCAGAAGACTCCTTGGAGATGTTTTCATGAAAGCTTCTCAATTGAGCAGATAAGACTGTTGCATGAGGAATGTAATACTTGTGACTTTGAGTTGGTGAATGTAAAAATGTCATTTGCCCCCTCCTAAATCTAAAATGAGAGATCGTTTGCTGCTGTTACTAAAATGTATTTCATGATTTGATGACCCTTAAAACCTCTTATCTGCAGTGCCCCTGTGATCTTAAAGATCTGAAGGTGCTTTTCTTCAGGGTCATTCCAAAATGTGAGCGTTACTCCATATCTGGTTCTCCATTTTGGATAAATGGGAAGAGTCTGCAGATGAAAGACACGTAGTCACCATGTCTGGAAATCTGGAGGACGATGAACCGCTCTTATTCATTTTAGAAGAAAACGGAGGGTGTGCTAATGTTCCTGAGGTGGATAATACCAGCGATGTGGCATTAGGTAAGGTTCTTTGTATTTGTTTCTGTTGGACGATATGGTCAAAAGAGCCTCTTGTGGTAACTAGGTAGATGGGAGTCTCCATCACCCTGGACTTCTCATGCGGCAAGAAGACTCCTCACCGTGTATTTAGTGTAGCTAGAATATTCAGTATCAAGTCAGTATCCATTAGAGTGAGGAATCTGAGTTATCTTTCTCATATTGATTTCCTAGACTAGGTAAGTATGACAAAACTCAAAAGCAAGCTATGGGACTGCCGGAAATAGCTGAGCCAGTGCTTTGTTATTTTAGAGGCGAATAGAGGGTGGCGGCGCATGCACTTTCCTTGACTTTGAGGGGCCCGTTCTGGATATAGGTCCATGTCTCACTCTGAGACCTGCTTCTATCTGACAATTGTGGCACATCCTACCGATAGGCCATCAATGTCTTAGACGGGAATACTAGGATATGCCACAAATAGACTAGGATATGCCACAAATATCAGATAGGTGTGGGTCTCACTTCTGAGACCTGCTTCTGTCTCCAGAATGGGGTCTCAAATGTGAAGGACAGCACACTGTGAATGTATGGCGTCCTCTCCATTCACTGCTATGAGACTTTCAAAGGGCTTGACTATTTTGGGAACTCCCGTAGTGGTGAGTGGAGGATGGCCGCGCTTGTGTTGTATGCTCTCCCTTCACTCTGGGAGCCCCATTCTGGAGATAGGAGCAGGTCCCACATGCTTTATTGGTCCAGATTAAAACATGTCTACCTGGGAGAACAACTGATTTTAGTGGGGCAAGCCTCATCCAGCCAGGCGGTGGTTTCTGCATCTCCGCTGGCTGCACACCTACTTATTTTATGACTAGTGCCTATAGTTTTGATTATTCTGCATATTTACGGTGTGGAAGCCTGATGTTCTCGGCGTCACACGAGGATTTATTTTTAGAGTGTTGCGTTAATGGGTGACAGAGCTGTTAGCCATCAGTTGTAAACTGCATGACCGCTTTCCTTTTATTAAATTTTGTAAGATCTGCAAACTTTTCTTCAGCTACAGACGAGTATGAGTGCCACCCAGAAAGCATGGAGCAAGTTCACATGCCTGAGGACGCGGACCTCATCTGGGAGACGCGCTATCAGGAAGCTGCTATCTACCTCCAGGTCAGAAAATCTTCATGGCAGACATTTCTATTTTATATACAGGGTCCTGGAAACACAGTGATGTGTATGGAATGCATAGCAGAAACTACTTAAAGGGGAACAGTAGTTTTATATTGGTGGCCTATCCTCAGGAAAGGCCACCAATATCTGAATGACGAGGGTCGGACATCACACAACCCCACCAATCAGCTGTTCTGCAGTAGACAGATTCTTTCACTGTGTAGTGGATGGAGCTTGATAATACAGCCTTGCTACCACTCCGCAGTAACCAGCTCCGTCCTCTACGCAGTGGATGGAGCTGCGTGATTTCCTCACTGGAGCTACTTGGGAACAGCTGATTCATATATTGATAGTCCATGCTGAGAATAGGCAATATAAAAATCCTGGTTGACCCCTTTAAAGATCATTTTACAGAATATCCTTTAAAAAAAATTTGGAATAAAGATGAGGAGTTCACACTAAGGACAGCTGGGATGAGACATGGCAAAACCCGTCATTTTGTGAAGACTGCTCCGGAGAGACTTGATAGTTCTCACACACTGTCAATTCTTCTTAAAGGGAACCTGTCACCGGGATTTTGGGTATAGTGCTGAAGACAGGGGTTGCTAGATGGCCGCTAGCACATCCATAATACCCAGTCCCCATAGCTCTGTGTGCTTTTATTGTGTAAAAAAACTGAATTGATACATATGCAAATTAGCCAGAGATGAGTCCTGTCCCTGACTCATCTCACTTACAGGACTCGTCTCTGGCTAATTTGCATATGTATCAAATCGGGTTTTTTACACAATAAAAGCACACAGAGCTTTGGGGACTGGATATTGCGGATGTGCTAGCGGCCATCTAGCAACCCATGTCCTCAGCTCTATACCCAAAATCCCGGTGACAGGTTCCCTTTAAAGGGTTACTCTAGGAATTAAGCAAATGAAATTACTTAAATTTTACGTTATTATAAATATATTCCCAAATACCTTTTATTAGTTATAATGGACCGATTTGTCTAGATAACAATCATCAGAAGAAATAAAATAGTACACATAAAACCTGTCCTAATCACTCGGCGGGACATGTTACTTTACAACACTGAGCTAAACAGCTGCCTCATCCTCCTCTCTGTGGTAATGAATACTGCATACAAGAGCTGCTGCTCATTACCCCCTCCTCTTCATTACACTGCACATCTTCTCGGATGGAATGGAGCGAGTACTTGTAATTGCACTACGCCGCCGCTCCACAGAAGACGATGCGCAGTGTAATGACCAGGAAGCAGCGCTGCATGGATTGCTGCCTCCTCTTCAAACAGCTGATCAGTTGGATCCCCCACTGATCAGATTTTGATCACCTATCCTGCATAAAACCCCTGCACTACCCCTTTAACAGACACCAACTAAAAGGTTTCCAAGGGCTGAAAGTGAGTATGTAATACCTGAAGTTTATTCTTCACTTGTGAATATTTTTTTTATGTGAAAAACATAACATTTTAGAAATAAAAGGAATAATAAAATCCCTGCAAATACCGTGTATTAAATGTCCCTGAATTAGAAAGCCTAGCAGGAAAGGGATGAAATAGTGAGGGACACTTAATTCCCATAAGCCAGTCTTGATCGCCCTGCGCTGGGGTGAGATGCACGTGGCAGAAGCCTCTTAATAAATTAGTCGCACCTCTGGCCTTCCATACGCCAGATATTGAAGGCTATGCCAGCTCGGGGCTGAAGTAGATTTCATCTATAAATGATGCCACACTCTGGCTGTTCAGTGCCAAGCCCCTCCCACAAAGCCCCGCCCCTTTAATGGCACTTTTGAAAAGTGCCGAGAAGATTAAAAGTCGCAAATTATGGTGAACCATAATTAGCAACTTTTTAAATCCACAATAATGACGGAAAGTTCTATGTAAATGTCCCTCAATGTGTTTTGCAGTTAGTTTTGAAGAAATCTTGTAAGAATTCCCTAGGCGTTTAGTGGATTTGTAGCGCGTTTTGCATTCACACTGAGCCCTTAATTTGCAATCTGAAATGTGGAAAGTAAATCTCACTGATATAAATGCTGAGCAAAGGGCAGTACTGTCACCTAACAAATAATTAACTGAAGGTAACTCGTTTTTCACGATTCTATTACATCTGGCCATACATCCTGCCATTACCTTGCCTTGTTGGCTGGTTTTGTCAGAAATGTGGCAGAAATTAGAGGATGTGCTAAACTAACAAAGTATCACTCGCCTGGAAATTCTGCCTTTGCTCTGGTGCTCCAGCGGCTCTTTGTTGTTGTCCTGTACGGATGACGATGTGACGGCTGCAGCTTTTCGTTGGCTGCTGCAGCCAGGTCATGGACAGACACCAGCAGCAGCACGGGAGTGTCAGTGTATTTTCCTGGTGAGTACCGTAATACTTATTGTCTTATTTTAGCATCACTCTCTGATCGGCAAGGGAACTTGAAAATTAAGGGGCGGTACTGCCAAAGTGGCGCCATTCAAGAAAAGCTACATGTAGACTGCAGACGGTCTCCTAATGTGTGACCAGATGAGATAAGTGGCTGGAGGAGCCTTGTGTAACCTGTATACATCCCCTCAACCTGCAGCCACGTGCTTTTATATAGTCGCAGATCTTCTGGGTGATTTTGCGATATTCTTTTCATTTACAGCCGGGTACATTTATCCCTGGTTTATACACAGACTGCTTTGCGGGTATGCTGGTTGTATCTCCTGGGCGGATCATTGCCTATGTGTTGTCTGTGTGACCGCGTCAAAATCCGCCTGGTTTCTGCTTCTGTCGTAATTCTCCATTATAAATGCTGCGGTCCATTAAATAAAGCTAAACTGTGAGCAGGCTTTCCACCGCCGCCTCCCGAGGGGTCCGCGGTGACTACTCCAAAAAACGGACATGTACATTCTTGCCACAATCTGGAAAAACCGCACATGAAAAATCCTCAGCCGCGTGAACTGTGGCACGGCTTCCTCTTGAAAAGGCGGTTTTAGGGCAGATTCAGCAAGTTTTTTTCAACACATTGAAACCTGTGCCAAAAATCCGTTGTGTGAACGTGCCCCTAGAGTAGAAACTGGATTTTATGCTGTTTTGTTCTTTTACTTCATTTCTCCAGTCCGGTTTACTCAAGCTAGAAATTGTATTTTTACTTTGTTCGCTGAACACTAATTGTGATCTCTGATCTGTTCCTTATGATTTACAGGAGGGGAAGAATAATGACAAGTTTTACACTCATCCACGGGACCCGAAAGCGCTTGCTGCTTACCTTTTTGCCCACAATCATTTATTCTACATGCTGGAACTAAGTACCGGGCTTCTGTTGCTGCTTCTTTCCTTGTGCGAGGCACCGGCTGTCCCCTTTCTTCGCCTTGACATCTATGTATGTATGAATATCAGTGTTTTCTGTCAGTGTAGGGTCCATATAGTGTTTTTTTTTTTTTTTTTTCGGTCATAAATTGGAGTAGAAAGGCTGAAATGGCTTGTGTTAAGTTGTCTTCTTCCTTACTGTTTTCCTTTCTTCAATTGCATTATTTTAGGTTCATGCTACTCTGGAATTGCTGGCGCTGGCATTGGTTGTTTTTGAACTCTGCATGAAGATGAGGTGGCTCGGTTGTTGGAGTTTTTTGACGCATCGAAGGACAATGTTGAAGGTCAGTCTTTGAACAGTCTTGAAAGGTCTGCCCTCCCTCTGTCACTTGTTCGTGTCCCCCACAATATGGTTGCAAGGTTCTGAGTGGTTGTCATGGTAGGCGTGGATCTAGTGAAGGTTCCCAGTCCTGCCTTCTTAGTACTTAGGGCTTGAAGAGGTTCTCCAAATTTGAAAACAAAACGAAACATTTTTTTAGATCACCATATTCTGACCCCCATAACTCTTTTATACTTATGTCTACTGAGCTATATAGGGGTTCGTTTTTTGTGGGACAATCCTATAGTTTTTATTGATACCATTTTGGAGTGTGTGTGACTTTTTGATCACATTTTATTACATTCTTTTTGGGTAAGAGAAGCAATAAAAAAATGGCAAATCAGCTATTTTGACACTTTTTTTTTTTTTCTGTTACACCATTCACCATATTGGAAATTTATTTTTGGTATTCTAATAGTACGGGTGTTTTCGGTCCTGGTGATACCCATGATGGTTATATTTATTGTTGTTTAGATTATTATTATTTTTTTTTTTTTATTATACGGAAAGGGGGGTGATTTAAACATTATTATTATTATTATTATTATTTTTTTTTATCTTTTATATATCTTTTTTTATTTTTTGTAATGATTTTGAAGCTCATATATGAGCCTACAAATTCATTTTTTTTCATTTTTAATTTTGTGCTTTAAAATGAGTTTTGGACTCCAGATTGTTTGTTTATTTCTTATCCTGGCCTGCCATCTGGTGGCCAAAATAAGAATTGCAGCATGAACACTATAATCCTCGTCAGCAAGGCTTACGACTACCGATGCCCCCATTGGCCGCAGGAGGCCTCGGTAGGAAGCCTTTTTATGAGCATTTAGATGCCATGATCTCACTTGATCACGGCATCTAAAGCCTTTAACCTTCTCCGGACCGCCGTACGCAGGATTGCGTCCTGCCGGCGGCCCTGCTCTTCTGGGTGGTAAGTTGCATGACCGAGCGATAAACGGTGAAAGTAGTGTAGTGCAGAAGTGTAAAAAGTGCTCTGGTCATGAAGGGGGTTTTAGCTAGCGGGGCTGAAGTGGTTAATTACCGCGATCTGCATTATTGCCGGTCACGGTAATTAGCCGCAGGGCTATGCTGTACGAAACGGCAGAGACCTGCCGGCCATGGTGCCCGTGCTAGCAGGTGCCATGTTTACACATCGCTGGTACGGCGCTGGTAGCGAAAGTGTTATAGATGTTGTCCCACGAAAATATTCTATATTTTTCAAAACCGCACCTGGATCTGAATACTTTTATAATTTTATATAGTTAAAATTATATTATAGCTACTGAGCTATTCACTGAAATTCATCTGTATAGCGCCACCTGCTGTTTGTTCTTTTTGTAATTTCTCTGTCCACCTCAGTGAGGTGGACGCGCATGGTCAGTTCTATTTTTCAACTGCCACTAGCTGCAGACAAAGGACACTACCCATGAGAAAGGACATGGCCACTGAGCTGCCAGCTTGAAATAAATTTAGGGGAGCAATGACTGGGTAAAGTTCTAGCCTCATGTGAGGTACCGGGCTGGCTGTAGCTTTGTAAAAAAAAAATACATTGTCATGTACTATATGATGTCTGATTTAAATTTTTTACATTGATCATGGGATATCCATGGTGGGATCTCTTTGTATTGCTGATCAGTGGGTGTATTCAAAGTGGACCCCCAGTATTCACACATTGATCAGTTGTTTCCTGGAAAGACCCTTTTTACAGAAGGCAACCTTTGTCAATTGTGATTTATTTATTTTTTGACTTGTGGAAAGGCCATGGAGAACAGTTTGTTTTCTTCTCTGCAGAGTTCTGTATTGTTGGTTCAGTTTGTTGAAGCTATTGTGGTGCTAATCAGACAAACCTCTCATGTACGGGTAACGAGAGCATTGCGACCTATTTTTTTTGTGGACTGCAGATATTGTGGGGCTGTACGAAGGTAAGAATGGTTTGTAAGATTTTTTTTTTTTTATTAGTAGTAATTATTACAAATATAAATGTGTACCACTACCTACTTGGGATTCATTCATTCATTCAAATGTCATTTTTTTTTTTAATGGCCATTTTTCAACCAGTTTTGCATCCATTTTATGGCCATCTGGATATTTAAATGACCATTTGCATCTGTTCATAAAAAATGGATGATTTTCATTGGCTTTTTTTTCCATAAAATCCCAACCCCTGCAGTATACATAATGTCCCCCCACAGTGGCCCCTAGCAGTAATAATGTCCACCATAATGGCCCCTAGCAGTAATAATGTCTAGCATAGTGGCCCTCAGCTGTAATAATGCCTCTTGCACATGACTGAATGACACCAATGAAAGTCTATGGGGCTATTAACATGGCCGTTCTTTGAACAGCCAGTGAATATCGTCAATCTAAAAATTGGACGTCCTATTTTTGGCCGTTTTTCACGGCCAGACGGGCCTCATTGAAATCAATGCGACTGTTTTTTTTAACGGCCGCTTCGACAGGAGTGTACCCGTCTAACGGCGGTTAAAAATGGGTACACTTTAACAATATGGCCTCTAAAAAAAAAAATTTAAAAGATCATCCACTTCCTTGCCCCCCTGCAGCAGTCTCTTCTCTCTTCATTGAACAGGACCTTCCGAAGGTCCTGTTCAATGAAGAGACTTCTGCAGCGCGAGCAAGTGTATGAGGTTAAAAAAAATAATAATAATTTAAAGAGGACATTATTTTAGCTGGGGGCACTATAGAAAAATTTACACCGTGAGGAACATTATTTTAGCTGGCACCATGGGGGTCATGTAAAATGGATTCAAAACGGAGACACTGCCGTGTCTGCACACACTGATGCAAAATGGCCATGAAAAACTGACAGTGTGTCTGTTTTTAATGGACGTTTTTTTTCACTGTCGTGTGCATGTAGCCTTATGTGTTTTTGTTTAGTTTTTTAAGCCCAAAAAAATTATAATAAATTATTCCTCTCATCCACTTGCACGTACAGAGGCAGTCGCTCATCTCTTGATGCTAAAGGACCTGCCAAAGGATCTGCGCTCAAGCGTGATGACATCACCCTGGGAGCGCATGGTGACATCATCAGGCTTGAGCACAGATCCTTCAGTACATCTTTGACTCAACAGCATGTGAATAATAAGAATGTGTGTATTGCGCCAATATATTCCGCAGAGTGTTAAACTCACACTTTTGAGCTGCAGAGGTGATTGAGCATTTCCGACCCGCAATCATTTACAGCAGGACTATGGACCGACACCACATAGGTAAAATCATTAGAGGTTTCCAGAGACTTGCAGTATCCTTAGGGTAGGTCATTAATATCAGATGGGCGGTGGTCCAACTCCCTGCACTCATGCAGACTTTGGAACTACCCATCTTCACACACAGTGTGTTGGCTGCTTAATTCTCACTTCTACCATTTATTTGACTCTGGCGCCATGGCTCGTGAAAACAGCTGATCGGTGGGGATACCTGGAATTGGACCCGCACCCATCTTATATCGATAGGTCATCAGTAGTTAAGTCCTGAAACCCCTCTTTAAAGGTTATCCAAGGCTAGAAATGGCCCCCCATGCGCCCTCCCCATGTCGCTCCTGGTCCCCGCACTGCCGCAGCTGCTTCTCCCCGTGGACGGATGAAAACATGGTTTGGGTTACACTAGGGAGGCTTGTCACCCCCTGCCATTGGCTCCCCCCCCCCCCCCCCTTCCCTCTCGACATCGGAAGTTTTCATCCGCGCATGGGGAGAGGCAGCGGCAGAATCGGTGTGAGGGGCCCGGGCATATGGGGGGCCATTTCCTGCCTTTAATAAGCCCTTTAACCTGTATACATCTTTGGAGCCACATTGTCCCTTAGTGGTACTCATCAGGACATCACTATAAGCTAAGATGCACAGTAAACATTTTAGATCAGTAAACAGCAGCTTCTTTTGTTCAGTCAGACGTGTATCCTAATGCACATAATGTACGTGTTATGCACCAGTTAGTATTGGAATAATAATGTCGGGGGGGGGGGGGGTCTTTAGGCGTCTAAGCGGTCATTGAAAATTCTGTATTAAGATTATGCATTTGCTCTACAGGAACCTGCGTCAGATTTTCCAGTCTCTGCCACCTTTCATGGATATCCTGCTTCTCCTCCTATTCTTCATGGTGATATTTGCCATCCTGGGTATGTTCTTTCACTATAGATATATTTGTGTCCTACTTATTTGCATCAACGGATCAGCCCTGGCTGTTAAAAAGCAGCTCCAAAGTGTTCATACACCTTCAGTAGCTGACGGCCAAAAGTTTCACCCACAGCTATTCCTCCCGGACCCCCATACACATACATGCACGCTTGGTTTGGCCAAGGGTGCATGTGCCCTTTATGGGGAGAGGAGAAGACCTCTGACAATGGCTTATCTCCCTTCAGAACAAAGGATCCGGCATGCTCTCCCCATTATTCCCCCTGACAGCTGGTGGGGAGCCATATGGGGTATTCGCAAACCTATTCCCCATGGTATAAACTATTTCTAGGTCATATTGTACTCTGTGCACCACTCATTGCCACACTTGTACTTTTCTCAGATCAGAGCACAATCATTGTTACACTAAGGCCGAGTTCACATGAACCTTGACAATTACAGTTTTTTTGCTCCATTATTGTAGCAGAAAACTGATAATGGTGGAGTACTGGAATCGTCATATGACAGGCAGCAGCGGTGCATATACTTATAATGGTGCCCTTGGGGGGGTCCACCATTTTAACAGAAAAATAGCACTGCATTCCTTACAATCTGTGTCCACTTCAGGAAGACCATAAATGTCCCGGTGTCCTGGAGTCTGAAGCACCAAAAACCTCATAGATCATGGCTGGTGGAAAAAAATTATTTCTTTATGTGAGCGTTCTCTCCGGGATTTTCCAATATGTCTAGCTACGTGAAGTGCTCATTGCTGTACTTGGCCCAACTGTCCAGGCTTATATGTCGACGTGGTCATAGACATTGATGGGCAAATGTGTGTCAAAGGCATCAGGCTCCTGCATCCCGTCTTTACTGAAAAGCGTAGTCATCTGCACATTTCAGTATCGCTTCAGCTCGCTGCTGCTAGGTCTATGGCAAGCAGGAAGAGAGAAGGGAGATGGCATGAGCGCACAGAGCGCGCCTTCCCTTCATAAGGTCATCAATATTAAAAGCCCGGAGAACCCCTTTAACGGGAGCTATTTCACCCATAAACGCAGAACACAGTGTGAATTTAGCCTGAATGCGCTAGAGCTTCATTTACATGACTGTACCATGACCTGGTACTATCTGCTGCCATACATCCATCACCAATGGCAGTGTGCAGTCTCTGCTAGTATAGCTACGACTCCATCTACCAGCACCAACAGATCTGTGCTAACCTTACTACACCATCATAATGTCTGTGTGATCAAACCTTTTCGTTTTTATTTTGTTAATTTTTCTCTTTTTCAGGATTCTACTTGTTCTCTCCTAATCCATCAGATCCGGTAAGTTTTTTTTTATATATATATATATATATATATATATATATATATATATATATATATACACTACGTGCAGAATTATTAGGCAAATGAGTATTTTGACCACATCATCCTCTTTATGCATGTTGTCTTACTCCAAGCTGTATAGGCTCGAAAGCCTACTACCAATTAAGCATATTAGGTGATGTGCATCTCTGTAATGAGAAGGGGTGTGGTCTAATGACATCAACACCCTATATCAGGTGTGCATAATTATTAGGCAACTTCCTTTCCTTTGGCAAAATGGGTCAAAAGAAGGACTTGACAGGCTCAGAAAAGTCAAAAATAGTGAGATATCTTGCAGAGGGATGCAGCACTCTTAAAATTGCAAAGCTTCTGAAGCGTGATCATCGAACAATCAAGCGTTTCATTCAAAATAGTCAACAGGGTCGCAAGAAGCGTGTGGAAAAACCAAGGCGCAAAATAACTGCCCATGAACTGAGAAAAGTCAAGCGTGCAGCTGCCAAGATGCTACTTGCCACCAGTTTGGCCATATTTCAGAGCTGCAACATCACTGGAGTGCCCAAAAGCACAAGGTGTGCAATACTCAGAGACATGGCCAAGGTAAGAAAGGCTGAAAGACGACCACCACTGAACAAGACACACAAGCTAAAAAGTCAATACTGGGCCAAGAAATATCTCAAGACTGATTTTTCTAAGGTTTTATGGACTGATGAAATGAGAGTGAGTCTTGATGGGCCAGATGGCTGGATTGGTAAAGGGCAGAGAGCTCCAGTCCGACTCAGACGCCAGCAAGGTGGAGGTGGAGTACTGGTTTGGGCTGGTATCATCAAAGATGAGCTTGTGGGGCCTTCTTGGGTTGAGGATGGAGTCAAGCTCAAGCTCCCAGTCCTACTGCCAGTTTCTGGAAGACACCTTCTTCAAGCAGTGGTACAGGAAGAAGTCTGCAAGGTAAGAAAAACATGATTTTCATGCAGGACAATGCTCCATCACACGCGTCCAAGTACTCCACAATGTGGCTGGCAAGAAAGGGTAGAAAAGAAGAAAATCTAATGACATGGCCTCCTTGTTCACCTGATCTGAACCCCATTGAGAACCTGTGGTCCATCATCAAATGTGAGATTTACAAGGAGGGAAAACAGTACACCTCTCTGAACAGTGTCTGGGAGGCTGTGGTTGCTGCTGCACGCAATGTTGATGGTGAACAGATCAAAACACTGACAGAATCCATGGATGGCAGGCTTTTGAGTGTCCTTGCAAAGAAAGGTGGCTATATTGGTCACTGATTTGTTTTTGTTTTGTTTTTGAATGTCAGAAATATATATTTGTGAATGTTGAGATGTTATATTGGTTTCACTGGTAAAAATAAATAATTGAAATGGGTATATATTTGTTTTTTGTTAAGTTGCCTAATAATTATGTACAGTAATAGTCACCTGCACACACAGATATCCCCCTAAAATAGCTAAAACTAAAAACAAACTAAAAACTACTTCCCAAAATATTAAGCTTTGATATTAATGAGTTTTTTGGGTTCATTGAGAACATGGTTGTTGTTCAATAATAAAATTAATCCTCAAAAATACAACTTGCCTAATAATTCTGCACTCCCTGTGTGTATATATATATATATATATATATATATATCATATGTATGTAAACTATCTATCTACATACACACACATATTATATTGAGAAAAGTATTGGGATGCAATTTCATGGGTCCACTACAGACATTATGAAATAACTAGTAGGTTATGCCCCCCTGCAGTTTTCAAGCCTGGTATGCTAATGAATAGCATCGGTACAAGGAGGAGGAGACTGCCCTGTTTCTCAATGGGCGTCTCCTTCTCCCTGGCGGTAGCGCGGTCCAATCACAGCAGAGAGCGTCACAGGGAGAAGGTGTGTTTACATGTTTTAATTCTTTAAAAAATCTATTTACATTTTTTGGCAGTATTTCAACACTCTTGAGAACAGTCTGGTCAGTCTGTTTGTACTCTTGACAACTGCCAAGTAAGTGAATCTCTTTCCTATCTTTAGTGACCTGTGGAAACTATTCATTGATAGTGGGATGTGGATAAAAATAAAATGTTTTAAACTTTATTGATTTTTCACTAAAATTAAGTCACAGATAGAAAAAAAAAAAAAAAAAACACTGATAACGCTGGCCCTGGCAAGGGAAATATCCAACTGGTGTAAAGTAGAACTGGCTTAGTTGTCCATAGTAACCAATCAGATTCCACCATTCATTTTTCACAGCTCCTTTGGAAAATGAAAGGTGGAATCAGATTGGTTGCTATGGACAACTAAGCCAGTTCTACACTTTACACCAGTTTGATAAATGCCCCCCTTTGTGTCCACTAAATAGTATTTTGGATACAAATAGAGTTCACAAGTTGCCTACAGCCACAGCATAGAAGACTAATGCTGCGCTATATCTACTGTCTGTTCCTGTGCAGACGTAGATATTAGTATGTCACACGGCCTGCTGGAGGAAGAGCCAAAGTTATGCAGCGGCGTAAATTTGGCGCATCAGTCAGTGGTGCAGAGGGACTAAGACCGGCATCTAAATCGCTGGTCTTAATAAATGTCCCCCTTTATTTTTATTGCCGTCCTGCGATCAGTGAATAATGAATTATTTTGCTGCATGTGCTCAAATTTACCAGCTCAGTGAAGGAACCTGTAGAAACTACCAGATGCATCTAATAATTTTGACTTCTGCATTATAGCTTCCCTGATGTCATGATGCCGGCCTATTCACGCAATCGATGGTCCTGCATCTTTTTTATTGTGTACTTGTCTATTGAGCTGTATTTCATCATGAATCTGGTGAGCTAACTCCTGCGTTCTTTTCTCTGGCTTTTATGACAACCACACCACATTTTATATGTACTATGTTTTTTGTGAAAAGATCTATACCCTTAAGCTTAAAGAGGTTTTCCGGGATTTTAACATTGACCTATCCTTTTCGGCTTTTCCTAGGCCATGTGATGTCATGTTCATCAGTCACTTGGTCTAAGAGCAGTTCGGGCCCATTGAAGTGAATGGAGCTGAGCTGCGCTACCAAGCAGACACACTATACAATTTACAGCGCTGTGCTTGGTAACCTGAAAGGAAGCCATGGCTGTACTTCAAGCACTGCTGCCTTAGCAAACAGCTGATCAGGGTCATACCCCCCTAATCCAGCGGATAGGTCATCGGTAAAATAAATCTCGGAAACCCCGAGATTTGACAGTGATAATTTTTGTAAATACATTTAATTACCCAATTCCCACCCTTTTTGAGAAAGTAAGTCCCCTCTTACCTGATCGTTGTCTTTCGTCTTCAATGGTTACGGCCACCTCTCCTGTCGAATTTCGCCGGGCCGCGCTTGCACAGAAGACTGAAGATTTTCTCCCGGCCGGGCCACACAGTGTCCTGAACGCACACGCCGCCGCGCATGCGCTATGGTGACGTCTTCCTGGCCAGTATAGTACAGAGCCGCGAACGCGCACGCCGGCTCTGTACTATACAGGCCAGGAATAAGACACCATGGCGCATGTGCGGCGGCGTGTGCGTTCAGGACATTGGCCGGCCGGGAGAAAATCTTCAGTCTTCTGCGCAAGCGTGGCCTGGCCGGGAGAAGACGTCAATCAAGCCCAGCCGAATCCAGGAAGTGAACGTCGCGCTCAACAAAGGTAAGTATGAAGCTCGAGCTGAAGTGGAAGTGGGGAAGTCTGCTTTAGCTGCTGATATCTCCTGAACTGTAGCAGCTAGAAACATGGAAATGGTCTTGTTTGAAAGCTGGAATTGTTTGACCAGGCTTTCATACAAGACCAACATGACAGCATTAGTCTAAGCAACAGAGGAGGTATCACTGTTAGAAATCAAGTCGAGAATAATCGCCGGTAAAACGTGCTTTTACTTTTAGCTGCATTCACTGCATCCCAGTTTCTAACAGCGATATCTTCCCATGTACAGAAGATATTGCTATCTGGTATTGTCTGAAAGCTTGGAATGTCAGCTTTCAAACAATGCAAACCAGAGATATGAGCAGTTAAAGCAGCTGCCCTCCCTCCCCATCAGTCTGGAGGAGCTGCAGAGCTGACAGGCTGCAGAGGATAGGAAAAATAGTAGAAATATATAGAAATGTGAAATTATCATTAATTTACAGACCCACATAATAAAGTTATGCCACACTGTGAATGCCGTAAGTAAATTCCACAAAAGAATGTAAAAATTGCAGTTTTTTTTTAATCTTTTCCCCTAAAATTAACATTGTTTTATTGAATACACTAAATACACCAATATGATTCCTAAAAAACGTATGACTAATCCCACCAAAAAAAAAAAAAAAAATCTGAATTAAAAAGAAAAGTTATGACTGCTAGAACACAAAGGGGAAGGGGAGGGAAATAGAATTGGTCCTTTTAAAAGGGTTCTCCAGGAATTAAGAAAATGAGAATACTTAAATATTACTTTATTATAAATATATTGCGAAATACCTTTCATTAGTAATAATGGCGGCCTGTTTTATCTAGGGAGCAATCATTAGGAGAAATAAAATGGCCTTCGTCCTATTAGTGCACACAAAACCTGTCCTAATCATAATAAGAGCACTGAGCTAAAGAACTGCCTCATCTTCCTCTCCTCTCTGCTCTGCTCGTCAGGGATTATGATCCTGAATACAGCTAATAAGATCTTCAGCTGAATCTCTGTAGGAATGGAGTTCATTAGGAGACATGGAGTACCTAGAGGAGGTGGGGATGTGGCTAATGAACAGCAGCAGTTGTTTACAGTCTCTGTTACCACAGTCCCACATTACCACAGTCTGTCCTGTACGTCCTCTCTATACTTCATTTCTCCTCATGAACTCCATTACCACAGAGATTCAGCTGAAGATCTTATCAGCTGTATTCAGGATCATAATTAGTGTTGAGCGAACTTGTGTTTTAAGTTCTGCGTCCAAAGTTCGGGTTCGGGTTATCGAAGAATCCCGTTATGGATTCCAAATTCCGTTATGATCCGTGGTAGCGGAATCCATAACGGGATTCTTCGATATCCCGAACTTCGGACGCAGAACTTAAAACACAAGTTCGCTCAACACTAATCATAATCCCTGACACACAGAGCAGAGAGGATGATAAGGCGGCTCTTTACCTCAGTGTTGTTAATTAACTTGTTCTGCTGTGTGATTAGGACAGGTTTTGTGTGTAATAATAGGACGGCGGACATTTTGTTTCTCCTAATGATTGATCCCCGGACAAAACGAGCCATTATAACTAATGAAAGGTATTTGGGAATATATTTATAATAAAGTAATATTAAAGTATTTTCATTTTCTTAATTCCCGGAGAACCCCTATAAGGCTAAAATTAATTATGTCCCCTGAGTTGTGCCCCGACAAGATTTACTGCAGACACATATTAGAAATCTACAATAAAAAAGTGACCTTTATGGAAGGGTTTTTCCAATTTTAACGTGACTGTTAAGAGGTTAATGGCAGTATTGTGTGTTGTGAGAGATTTATCAGATAGGGCACATGCAGTCATAGAACAGTCTGCAGAATTTGAGAAATCCTTTCTTCTCTATAAAAATAACAAACTCCAAAGGAATCCTGAGCAGAAGTGTTCAGACGTTAGATGATGGTTATTTTTCTTATACATGGTTGAAGTTTTACTTTCTTTCTGACATTAATTTTCTATTTCTTAGCTTCTAGCAGTTGTGTTTGACACGTTCAATGACATAGAGAAAAAGAAGTTCAAATCCCTGCTTCTGCACAAACGTACAGCCACACAGCACAGCTACCAGCTGCTGGTGAACCCACAGGTATAGAGAAATGGCGTAAGACCGTGTAGTGTGATACTATGTTGAACTTTAGTCATTTGTTAGGCTTGAGATTTTCATTTGTAATTACAAGAACGAGAGTGCACAGAAGCTCACAAATCAAGGTGTCTGTGTGTCAGTGCCGATACGGCACACGCTGCCATCCAGGGAAGGAAGGAAGGTACAGAGCATTCTCTCCCTGGGTGGCTTTGTCTTGTGTGTTCACCTGTCAAATGCAGAATAAGAGAGAGAGATTTAGTTTAGTAATGCTAAGGTAAAGCTAGTCATATTAAAAGTGAAAAAAGAGGGGGCAAAATCTTAAAGGGGTTTTAAAGGAGTACAATATTGAAGACCTATCCTCCATGATTGGTCATCAATATGTGATCAGAGGGATCTGACTCCTGGCACCCCTGCCAATCAGCGAACTTGGCGGCCTCTTCCTAGACCAGTCACATGGTCTATGTGCAGCTCAGTCCCATTCATGTTAATGGTTCTAGGCTGCAATTCCAAGCACAGCCACCATGCAGTGTATGGCATTGTACTTGGTATGATGTGAGAAAGCCGTAGTGATCACGGGAGCACCATGGACTCTTCACACAGCTGATCAGCAGGGGTGCCAGGAGTCGGACAGAATCGATCAGGTGTTGATGAACTGACTGGAGAATAGGTAATCAATATTCTTCTCCTTAAAAACCCGGTAAGGGCTCATTCACACGACCGCATGAGCTGTTCTGGATCCGTTACAATTTCAGTGGGGCTGCAAAAGATGCAGACAGCACACCGTGTTCCGTCCGCATCCGTTGTTCTGTTCCGCAGCCCCACAAAAAATATTTAGCATGTCCCTATTCTTGTCTGCAATTGCATACAAGAATAAGCATTTCTATAATGGGTCATCTGTTCAATTCCCGCAAATTGCGGAACACACATCGGCGTGGTCGTGTGAATGCGCCCTTAAATGGGCTATCGTATGATTAATGTAAAACATGAAGATCAGACATCATGGAGTACATGAAAATTTCTAACACAGTTTTATCTCCTCCCAACAATGACTGACCTGCTCTGTGACCTGTATGTACGTGGGATTCTTTACCTGGAATATTTACCTTTGCAGGGCCCACATGGAATTTCTTTCCGGCAGTTTGATGGAATGATGAGATTCTACAAGCCCCGGATGTCAACTCGTGATCGATACCTGTGCTTTAGGGCCCTGAAACAGAACAGGACAGATAATCTAAGGTAGCAACTGCAATAATTGTTTAAATGTATACCAATTGTAGAAATATCCAGAAGAAGTGGTGTACCCCAAGGTTCAGTGCTGGGTCCTCTACTATTTAATTTATTTATTAATGATTTTTGCAGATGACACTAAGCGATGTAGAACTGTACAGTCTATGGAAGATGTCCATAAACTACAAGCTGACTTGGACACTCTGAGTGATTGGGCATCAACTTGGCAAATGAGGTTCAATGTGGATAAATGTAGAGTTATGCATTTTGGTAGTAATAATATCTGTGCTTCATATGTCCTAGGTGATGTAGCACTGGGAGAGTCACTTATAGAGAAGGATTCTGGGTGTCCTTGTAGATAGTAGATTAAATTACAGCATACAATGTCAATCAGCTGCTTCTAAGGCCACCAGGATATTGTCATGCATCAAACGAGGCATGGACTCGCGGGGCAGGCATGTAATATTACCACTTTACAAAGCATTGGTGCGGCCTCATCTGGAATATGCAGTTCAGTTCGGGGCACCAGTCTATAGAAAGGATGCCCTGGAGCTGGATAAAGTACAAAGGAGAGTGGCTGAACTGAAAAGGGGCATAGAGGGTCTTAGTTATGAAGAAAGATTAAAAGAATTGAATTTATTTAGTCTTGAGAAAAGGCGTCGAAGTGGGGACATGATTAACCTATACAAATATATAAATTCTCGTATTCCAATCAAAACTATGAGAATTAGGTAAAAAATATTTCTGTTTATTTGCCTGTCCCAGGAGATCTGTTATTACCTCATTCCTTTCTCCTAAGCTAGCCTTACTTCTTTAGGCCTCATGCACGAGACCTTATCCGTTTTCAGTCTGCAAAATGCGAATCCACAAAAAAGGGTGATGCCCATGTTGCCTTCGTTTTGTTTGCAGACCCTTTGACTTCAATGGGTCAGTGGTCGGCATTTTGCAGAACGGACACACGGATGTGGACAGCATACAGATGACATCAATGTGCAGTCTGTTTTTTTTTTTTTGGGGGGGGGGGGGGTTTCGCGGAGCCAAAATGCTAATACATAATACAGTCGTCCAAATGAGGCCTTACATAGTTAATACGGTTGAAAAAAGACATAAGTCCATCAAGTTCAACCAAGGCATAGGTGGGGACGTGAATCCCAGAAGGAAGTGAGACTCCGATTTCTACGTGTTTTCGTAAGCATTAATGTCATTTACTTTTAAGAATTCATCTAAACCTTTTTTTTTAAACTGTTCCTGCTGTGACCACGTCCTGAGGAAGTCTATTCCACAGCTTCACAGTTCTTACAGTAAAGACGCTTTGACGCTTCTGGAGACTGAACTTTTTTTTCTCCAGTCGGAGGCAGTGTCCTTTGTCTTTTGAGGGTATTTTACATGGGACAGTTTTTCACCGTATTTTTTATTATGGCCCATTTATATATTTGTATAGGTTAATCATGTCCCCCCCCCTTACACAACTCTTCTCAGGGCTAAATAATTTCAATTCTTTTAATCTTTCTTCATAACTAAGACCCTCCATGCCCCTTATCAGTTTAGTCGCTCTCCTCTGTACTTTTTCCATCTGCAGTGCGTCCTTTCTCTGGACTGGTTCCCAGAACTGAACTGCATATTCCAGATAAGGCCGCACCAACGCTTTGTAAAGTGGTAATATTACATGCCTGCCCCGCGAGTCCATGCCTCGTTTAATGCATGACAATATCCCGGTGGCCTTAGAAGCAGCTGATTGACATTGTATGCTGTTATTTAATCTACCATCCACAAGGACACCCAAATCTTTCTCTATAAGTGACTCTCCCAGTGCTACATTACCTAGGACATATGAAGCACAGAGATTATTACTACCAAGATGCATAACTTTACATTTGTCTACATTGAACCTCATTTGTCAAGTTGATGCCCAATCACTGAGTGTTCAAGTCAGCTTGTAGTTTATGGACATCTTCCATAGACTGTACAGTTCTACATAGCTTAGTGTCATCTGCAAATATATAAATGGGGCTATTAATCCTGACCTCGAAATCATTAATAAATAAATTAAATAATAGAGGGCCCAGCACTGAACCTTGGGGTACACCACTTATAACCCGGGACCATTCTGAATAGGAATCATTGACCACAACTCTCTGGACACGGTCCTTCAGCCAGTTTTCAATCGAATTACAAACTATACTTTCCAAGCCTATAGACCTTACTTTACCTATTAAACCTCTATGAGGGAAAGTATCAAAAGTCTTTGCAAAATCCAGAAACACTACATTCACAGCCGCCCCTATGTCCAGGCTTCTACTCACCTCCTCATAAAAACAAATCCGGTTAGTCTGACAACATCTGTCCTTGGTAAACCTATGCTGGTTATCACTTATAATATTATTTACAGTCACATATTCCTGTATATAGTCCCTCAAGAGTCCTTCAAACATTTCCCACAACAGAAGTTAAACTAACTGGTCTATAATTACCTATGGAGGACCTAGATCCTTTTTTGAATATGGGCACCACGTTTGCCTTGCGCCAATCACTTGGCACTGTACCAGTACCTAGAGAATCTTTTAGAAATTATAAACGGGGGCACAGCAATAACTGAACTGAGCTCGTTAAGAACTCTTGGGTGTAATCTAGGCCTTAATAGGTGAAAGCTAAATGCATGCTGACATTTTAGATGTTGAGGAGTTTATTGATGTGTGCAATTGGCCAATTGATCTATCAACTATCTTATCTGCCAGAAAGCTGATCTGGCATGCTTAATGTTGAAGAGCACCTCTCCCCTTTCCTGACATGCCTGTTTTAACAGCTTCATGCATTCCCCATGTAATAACAATTCTGGAGCAGCTGTTCTTATGTCTCTATGTTGTGCCATTCCTTTATTATTTCTGTTAGAAGTTATGAATGAATTGCTAGGAGTCTGCAGTAATGGTACAGAGGGGAGGTAACCAGTTGGGGGGTGTCTCTGCAGTCTGACAATGGCAGCAATGATTGGATAGAGTGAGTCTGTGCAGGTACACCCCCCAAGTAGTTACCTCCCCTCTGTACCCTTACTGCTGGCAATTCATTCATAACTTCTAGCAGGGATAATAAAGGAATGGCACAACATAGAGCAATAAGAATAGATACTCCAGAATTGTTATTACACAGGGAATGCATGAAGCTATTAAAACAATCATGTCGGGCGTGGTGACAGGTCCACTTTAACCCTAAGTTCAGACCTGAGCGTTTTACAGCGCGTTCCTATGCGCTGTAAAACGCTCGACACGGAGAAACCAATGATTCCCTATGGGAATGGTTCTCACCTGGGCGTTTTACAGCGCGTACGATCGCGCTGTAAAACGCCCGACGCTCAAACAAGTTCTTGAGCTTTTTTTGGGGCGTTTGTCGCGCGTTCCCGCACATAGATATTAGGGAACGCGCGACAATGTGTGAACGCCAGTCTCTGTATGCGCGATTGTAAACGCCCGTACAATCGCGCATACAGAGCGCTCGTTTCAGAACGCTCAGGTCTGAACCCCCTGTAAGGCCCTCTTAGACTGGACTATTTGGACCAACTATCGGGGATGCGAACACTCATTCCCGATAATTAGCTTGAATATTCGAGCAGCCGATCAACGCGCAAACGCTCATTTATGGACTGATGGGCATCTGTCGTCAGGATGAAAGATGCCTGATAATCGGCATCACCTCTTCCCGTTTAATCAGGGATGTGCTGCTGATAATGAAGAGAATGAGGGAGGAACGACTGGTAGCAATTATCTGTCTCTCATTCAAAGTATGTATCGGTCTGTCTAATCAGGCCCGTGCAAACGAGCGCCAATGTATAAATATCATCTTTATGTATGAAGATCAAGCAGTGTAGTACCACCCTTGCTGTCAATTACAATGAAAGATAGTGACATGGGGAATAGTGGTATGACAGGGAAAAAAACATAAGGGTGGACTGCTCTGCCACTGAAGTAAGAGAAGGATGATCCATAGTAGGTGCAAGTAGTTTTATTGGCAGGGCAATCGACCTTTAGCGATTACCGATGGATAACATCCACTATCTGAAACCCCGAGGATACGCACCAGTACAACCAGTCCAGGTGAGCACCTGCAGATAGTGAGGCTCTCTATTTTACTTCTCATCTAAATATACTACACTAGGAGCGCCATGTTTGTTTTCTTGTTCTTACAAATTATTGCGAAGAGAGAGAATTTATTTTAGGCCGATCATAACAGATGAAGTTGAGAATTTGGGCATTTTGCATGGGCTGAAGCACAAGGCTTTGATCAGGAACAAATTGTTCGTTCCTGATCATTGCCCAATTGTTGAGCTGTATTTACATGCTGCAATGATCCCCTTGGTATGGGAATCAGTGATTGCTTTCTGCGATCATTCATTCCTGTACTGGTTCTTTGTTGGTAGCACATCCCTGTTTATACACGGTAATATACTGCCCACAAACACTGATTTTAGGCACCGCGTATAGGCGATCTCTCTACATTCAGTCGTTTGGTGGCTGCACCTTTACATGAGACCGTTATTGGGAACCAACACGCATCTGGATGTTTGTCCCTGATAATTGTCCTGATCCTTGGCCTGTATAAAAGGGTCTTAGTTCTATCCTAACAAATCTGTGGGTGTAAATTGCCAATTCAGACCCTTCTCGTCATCTGTATGGTCAGTCTGGTTTGTCAGCTAATAGACCTGCCCCATCTCCTTGTATGTCCACAGTAACAAATGTATGTGGAAAGGTGCTTTCTACCCATGTGTAGAACTCACACATTACAATTAAAGGGAACCTGTCATGGTGTCTGAACTGCTAGTAGCATTATAGAGCAGGAGGAGCTGAACAGATTTGTATATTTTTATGGGGAAAGATTCTGTATAAAATGTCCCAGTGGGTGGTCCTGCTAATGATGGATACCTCTGTATGCATACAGGGAACGCTGTCAGTGACTGAGTAGGATCTGGGCAGCTTCTCCTGCTTGACAACATGCTGCTAGCAGATCAGATTGCGTGTTCTGTGCGACAGGAAAGCTGGAACAAAGGCTGCCCATTTACACAATATGACCTTTCACACAACCCAATATCACGATCATTTGGCCCCCATTTACTTTCCATATTGTCCACTACACATCCCCTGTTCGCACAGGGCAGCGTTCTGCTGACAAACAACAATTTTCAGTGCCACATAAAAGATGTGGTCAACCCAACAAACTAGCGCTTTGTTTGTTTGATGGGTAATCTGTGGCGCCTTTTATACAAGTTAATTATAGGGACCAATGGGGTCATTTACCAAACTGGGGTTAAGTAGACCTGGTTTAGTTGCCCATGGTAACCAATCAGATTCCACCTTTAATTTTCCAAAAGAGCGGTGAAAAATGAAAGGTGGAATCTGATTTGTTACTATGGGCAACTGAGCCAGTTCTACTGTACACCAGTTTGATAAATGACCCCACAATTGTTTGTTCCTGATGCCAGTGTAAAAGGGTCTAACACAGCGTCTTTTGTTCTTTGGCATAACCCAGCATACAGGATGAGAGGATTACTCACCTCCTAATCCTCTGCCACTCCTGCACACTGCTGGTCTCCACTTCCTTCTCCTGTCTCACTGGAATCCTTCGGTCATGAAGTGTTAAACCAGTATGTGTTCTATGGTCCAGTTTGACGGAATTTGTATTTTGCAGGTTAAACGAATTTTATCATTTTTATGAAATGGTGGACTTGAAGTGGAAGGTGAGGATCTATAACAAGGATATAACTACTCATGCAAAGTGCACTGGCAGTTTGGACATTGCACAGCGGATCTGTCTCCTATCCTGACATGTCTGTTTTAGTAACTACTTGCGCCCCCCTCCCCAAACCATTCTGGAGCATCTACTATTATGACTCTATGTTGTCATTCCTGTATTATTCCTGCTAGAAGTTTACAAATAAATTGCCTGCAGTAAAGGTACTGCTGGGTGTTACCAGCTGTGGGTGTGTCTGACTGTCCAGTCAGTGCTGCTGGTGTCAGACACACCCCAACGGGTAACACCCATCTGTACCTTTACTGCAAGCTGCTGACAATCCATTCATAACTTCTAGTAGGGAAATAAAAGAGGAATGGTACATCACGGAGCCATAAGAATAGACACTTCAGAATTGTTATTACAAGAGGCATGCAAGTAGTTACTAAAAGAGACATCTCAGAAGAGGAGACAGCTCCTCTGTAACCCCTTAGTGACCACCCATACGTGTTTTTACGGTCACTAAGGGGCCTTAGGCTGGGCCGCCGTGTTTTTACGGCGGCCCAGTCTAAGCGCTGCACGGCTCCCCTGTGCAGCGGGGAGCGCTGACCGGGCTCTCACATAAGAGCCGGGGCCCTGCTCTAACAGCCCGGACCGGCAGAAGTGTCGATCCGGGCTGTTTAACCCTTTACATGCCGGGCGCAATGGCGCCCGCTGCATGTAAAGTGGTGACAGAGGGAGCGGACTCCCTCTGTCTCCCATCAGCACCCCGAAAATGCGATCGCGGGGTGCTGATGTGTTGGGAAGCTTACCTCGCTTCCGATCAGGGCCCCGAGCCTGTCTGTAGTTATCTCCAGCAGGCTGTGCCTCTCTGGTGCAGCCTGTTGGTCAATCTTTGAATAGCATTGCTTTTGAAATGTAATGCATTATAGAGATAATGCATTACATTTTAAAAGCAATCAAAATACTGTATATTATAGTCCCTACATAAATATTACATAAATTATCCCCTATGGTGAACGCCGTAAAAAAAAGACAGACAGAATTTCTAATTTATTCTTAGTTTCCACCGAAAAAAACTTAATAACAAGCGATCAAAAAGCGGCATTTACTCCAAAATGATACCAATGAAAAATACAAGTTGTCCCTCAAAAATCAAGCCCTCACACAACTCCATAGAAAAAGAAAAAAAAAAAGTTATGGGTCTTGTGAAGTGGCAATGCAAAATCATTTTTTTGGTTAATAAAAGGGGTTTTATTGGGGGGAAAAAAAGTAGTAAAACTTATAATTTTTTTTTTAAAGTATTTAGTATCACTGGAGTCATACTGACCCAGAGAATAAAGATATTATGTTATTTGTAGCGAAGAATGAACGCCGTAAAATTTATAATGTAAAAAACGCAGTGGCAGTATTGCTATTTTTCCCCATCTTCCTCCCAGAAAGAGTTAATAAAAGTTAATCAGAAAGTTATGTGTACCCCAAAATGGTGCTATTAAAAACTACAACTTGTCCCGTAAAAAACAAGCCCTCATAAAGCTATATAGATGAAAAAATAAAAAAGTTATAGCTCTTGGAACGAGACCATGAAAAAAGGAAGAAAAACGCTTGGTCATAAAGGCCCAAACAGGCTTGGTCACTAAGGGGTTAAAGAGTAACTAATCTTGACATGTCAGAGGTCTTGATTGTGCCCCTTTATTTTAACAAACTGTGGAGGTTTAAGCACCTAGACCCCCCATTGACCAAACCTCTGACATGTCACTATAACATGTCAAAAGTTTTATAAAAGTTGTTATCTTTTTCATTTCTTCTATCTTTTATTAGTGATTCTGCACCCTTGGGCAGATGAATGTAGTAATATCCTTGTTTGAGACTGAAGATCTGGATAACCAGTGTCTGTTCTTGACAGGTGCAGCGGATTCGAGAGCACTGGTTTGATGACCTACCTCCTACAGCACTTCTCATCTTTAAAGGTGTGAGACAAATGAGCCGTTTCCTTCTACTTGATCTACTGTTGCATACTTGGGTCATTTATCATATGTAAAGTAGTTGGTCTTAGACTTAAGGGGGTTGTCCGAACCCAAGCCAAAATTAGGCTACTTTCACACCTGCGTTTGGTGCGGATCCGTCTGGTATCTGCACAGACGGATCCGCACCGATAATGCAAACGTTGTATCCGTTCAGAACGGATCCATTTGCATTATTCATAAAATCAAATCTGAGAAATTTGTAAAGAAATCTTAATTTTGTATTCCTGAAGATCAACCAAGCCCCCCCCTCCCCCTCATATTCCTGTGACAAGCTGTAGGACAACTGGCCGAACGAGGAGCCTCACTGCTACATCCTGTCTGCAGTGGGACTGAACCATTGCTAAGTCCACCTCCTTCACTAAGTCCCACTCCTCAGGTAGTCTGCAGAAAATGAAACTGATCAGCAGGAAATTAAAGGGGTTATCGAATTCTAAAACTGCCCCCCCCCCCCACAATGCCCAGGCCCCTCCTATAGATCATGCTTACCTCGCAGTGACCAGCCCCCTTACGTCACCTGTGATGCAAGGGGGCTGGTCACCATCACGGCCTGCTATTGGCTGCACTCTCTGTTGCCGGATGTTTTGATCCGCGCAACGGGTAGATGAAGCAGCAGCCGTGCAGGGATCCGGAGTGAAGCGGGTGCCAGGAAGCGGGGTAAGTATGATCTATATGAGGGGCCCAGGCATTAGGGATGGCATTTTTACAACTTGATAACCCCTTTATTCCATGTGTTCTCTGCTGGATTCCTACAATACTGCTTGTCAGTCTCCAGATTTTCAGCAGGATCCTGACACAAAGAGTGAGGGCAACTATATATTGTTTGTTTCATTCATTTCTACATGTAAGTCTCATATAAAGCCTTTACTATATTTATTGTGAAGTTAATAACAGGTGACATACTTACCTTAAGGCCTCTTGCACACGACCGTATGTCTTTTTCAGTATTTTGCGGTCCACAAAAAATACGGATGACATCTATGTGCATTCCGTTTTTTACGGAACATCTGGATCCTAATAGAACATTACTATCCTTGTCCGTTGAGCGGACAATAATAGGACATGATCTATCTTTGAATGGAAACGGAAGGCATACGGAGTACCTTCTGTTTTTTTTTGCGGATCCATTGAAATTAATGGTTCTGTATACGGAACGCAAAAAAACGGAACGTAAACTAGGAAATAATTTTTTTATGTGCAAGAGGCCTAAAGGGGATGTTTTAATATATTTCCTTATAGTTTTATTAATGAAATGTCGTATGGCCCACATTTGCTATTGTGGTGGATCCTGAATGATGTCATAAATTGGGCCAAAATTTGAAGCAACTAAGCCTAATTTCACACTAGCACTTGTATATCCGGCAAGCTGTGTTGCTGAATGTACAAGCGCTAGTGTGAAAATGGCCTAAGCCAAAAATAATAATCCACTGTATCTCCCCTTCCAAGGGGCGTGCCTTAGTGGAGAAAGGGTCGCAGCTTTCGATGCGCCATTTTGCACTAAAATTATACCGCAAAATAAGTCAACTATAGTTATACAAAAGGGTCTAGCCATGCGTCAAATTTATCCTCTATTATCTACAGCATGTGTTCCTCAACTCTAGTCCTCTGGGACCACCTACCAGTCATGTTTCCAGGATTTCCTTAGTATTGGGCAGCTGATATAATTAGTGTCCATCCATCAGCACATAGGCTAGCGCTTTTTCCTATAGTGGTGCAAGCACGACCACCACTGATGGATTGCAGGGTGGTCTGTAACCATGGAAACAAGCAGTGTATAATGTGATAGAAAAATGAATCCAGCCAGCAAAGGAGGCAATATGGATAATAACAATATATTAGTAAGTGGCTTGTATTAACTTTCTCTACATGATAAAGGCCACTTACTGAAGTGAGACAGCCCCTTTAAAGTAGTGGTCAGAAACGTATCAGTAGACTAATATTCTCCAAGAAGAGATCGAGTGCTGCCCTTCCCCCCCAGAGACTAGGGAATAGAAGGGAAGATGCGTTGAGAGCCTCATCTAGGTTTCCGGCAGTATACCAGAGCTGTTATCCCTCATTAAATTATCTGCTAATGATAATGAGGTGACTCTGCTCACCCTGCCCTAGTATATAGAGCGAAGCTGTAAAGTAATCTGTAGAAAATAGTAATTGACTATTGTGTGTGCTTCACTACAAAGTGTGAAAAACTATAGTGTTTTTTTTCTATATGTATATAGATAGGGATGAGCAATCCCTATCTATATATGACGGATCAAAATGGAATGACGGATCAAAATGGAATTCCTCTTAAAGTCTTCCGTTTTAATGGAATTCATTCACCACTGGAACCCCGAACCCGTAAAGTTCAGGTTCGCTCATCCATATATATATATATATATATATATATATATATATATATATCTATATATATCTCTCTATATCCACATTAAAAATTTGTTTTATTATAAGCATTATTTTATAATTTATAATTATACATTCCTGTTTAAAGAGGTTGTCTCATCAGGCACATTTATGGCATATCTGCCGGATATGATATATATATATATATATATATATATATATATATATATCTCTATATATCTCTATCTATCTGATAGGTGCGCCTCTCCCCTTTTGGGACCTGCTCCTATCTCTGGAACGGGGCCCAATCACACCTGGCTGGGACTGGAGAGGTGGCTGCTCTCAGTGCACTTTAATAGCACTTGTGAAAGTAGCTGAACATGTGTGTGACTGTCTCTCCATTCCCAGCTGAGCACAATGGGACCCCATTCTGGTAATGGGAACGGGTCCTAGAGGTGGGACCTACACCTATCGGATATTTATGAGCACGTGGCTCAGATGAAAATACCCCTTTAACATGTGTAATTGTACAATATTAGTGCCTCAGCATATTTATCCTCACACATTACATACTGTATAAGGTTGTGTACTGTACTTTCTTAATTAGGTATTAATGTCTTGGCGACTTCCAGAGCGTTTCAGTATGCAGTATGTGAGTACCTTTATAACTTCCCTTTATATTTCATGTATGTTGGTTGGGGAACAATCTGAGTTTCAGTTAAAGAGGACCTGTCTTTTTTTTTTTTTTTTTTTTTTTTTATGCATCTAATACCTTCTGTTGTCCATCATAAGCAGATAAGTTTTTTCTTTTCTGGATTGACCCTTCCATTCCCTCGCCATGGCCCCCACTCTATTTTGGTTCCCCATATGTAAATGCAGAGTAAAGGTTCAGGGAGGAGACCTCTGCTCTAATCATTGGGCATAGTCTTCTCCCTTGCTGGGACGCTGTCCAATAGATGTAGAATGCTTCACCACCAGGAAGAAGAAGTGATTACCTAATCTCGCAAGTACAGCCCATGTATGGAAGTCATTCCGGAGCTGACGCCATTGTGATGAGAGGTGAAGATGGCTCCAGAACGACTTCCATATATAGACAGTTCTCGCGAGATTAGATAAATCTCTTGAATACAGCATGTCGTCTTCCTGGCTGTGAAGTGGTCCTCTTCAATTGGACATTGTCACACCAAGGGAGAAGAGTATGCCCACTGGTAGGGGCAGAGGCTCCCACTCCCTATATCTTCTCTCTGCATTTATATATGAAGCACCAAAACAGAATGGGCCATAGTGGGAGAATGGAGGGGCCGATTTAATAAAAAAAAAAAAAAAAAAGTACACTAGAAACTGCTTAAAGGGTTTGTGTCACAAAACCTATTCTACATTTTTCAAACTAGTACCTGGATCTGAATATTTTTGTAATTGCATGTAAATATAAATTTAGTATAGCCAGTCAGCTATTCAATAAAATGTATCTGTATAGCGCCACCTGTTGAGTGGTGCTCAGTTTAAATCTCCAACTGCCACCAGCCGTATGTTCTGTTAGAAGTTGCAGTGGCTGTTAAGGGTACATTCACACGATTCTTTTTTTTTTTTTTTCTTCCGTTTTTTGCCGGACGTAAAAAACGGAAGACATACGGAAGTCATTTGCCCGCAAAATGCGGACACACAGTTCTGTTATTTGCGGACCGCAAATCGGAAAGGATTACACATGGTTGTGCGAATGTACCCTTACAGGGAGAAAGCTGCAGCAGAAAGTACATGCCCCCTAAGCTTCCAGGCTGAAGATAATCTAGCAGAGCAATGAATGGGGAGATCTCTGGATCCATGTGAGGTACAGGACTGGTTCTGGCTTTGTTAGAAAGACATTGTCAGCTACTATATGATGTCTGATTTAATGGTGGCATAAGCCATTTAAGACGGACAACAACAGAAGATATTGTATGTACCAAAAAAGGACTTTCATGTTGACCAAAAGTAGTAGAAGTTGCCCCTTATTGAAGCAGACTTCCCGTCACTGCACTCAGCTAAGCACCAACCCCTTAACAGCTGGATCCCCATGGGTCACCATTTTTAACATAACTGTGCTCAGACGTTTTGTTCACTGGTCGGTATCTTTTTCCGTGTTACCTGGCAGGTGGAGAGCCTTTCTGCGGACTACCACATTTATTTTCAATATACAATTTGACATTCCTGTATATTATGATATATGTTCAGTTTAGGTTTTCTGGGATATATATATATATATATATATATATATATATATATATACACACACACACACGTCATCAATATCAGATCAGTGGGGGTTCCCAGTACCCTCGACAGAGAACTGTTTTCAGCAGGTATCGGGAGCAGCACAATGAAGAGAGCTGTGTACTGGCCGCTCGAGGATAGGTCATCAATATATAGAAACTGGAACCCCCCTTTAATATTAGTGTACTACAGGTCTGCAATATATTATACATTTAGGCCTCATGCACACGGCCGTATGTATTTTGCGGTCCGCAGACCGTATACGGGACCATTCATTTCAATAGGTCCGCAAAAAAAAAAACGGAAGGTACTCTGTGTGCATTCCGTTTCCGTATGTCCGTATTTCCGTTCTGCAACAAAATAGAACATGTCCTATTATTGCCTGCATTACGGAGAAGGATAGGACTGTTCTATTAGGGGCCAGCTGTTCCGTTCCGCAAAATACATACGGTCGTGTGCAAGAGGCCTTAGAGGTCATTTATCCAGGAATTTATTAGGATTATCCTGGTTGGAGCCAGTAAATAATTAGTCAAGGAGTTCAGTTTTTAAGCTGTCATGGATCTGCTCTTAGAGCCTGGAACCTCTTCTCAGCTCTAATATGTACCTATAAGAAAATAAAGTATGTATTCATGGGGGGTGGTATTCCTGCACAGTCTGAGCTGCCAGTGTCAGACTGGTGCCATCCAGATGTCAACTCATACATTTCTATGAGGAATAACAGAGGAAAAAAGTCATTAGAAAAGATGCCCCAGAGTTGTTATTTCACGGGGAAATCAATTATTTAGGCTACTTTCTCACAGCCTTGAAAAAAGGCTGTCCCAACATAGTTTTAGAACAGTTGTAGTCTATGGGGTTTTCACACAACTGTTTTCTTTGAAGGCCCCTTAATAACGGCCCTCAAAAAAACCGGACATATCCTATTTTGTCAGTTTTCATGGACCAACAGCCCCATGCAATTGAATGGGACTGGTTTTTTTTTACGCCCGATTCTCGGAAAGGCTGTTAAAAATGGGCTGTTTTGTCACGTGTGACGACTACTTTAAAAAAAAAAAATTTTTTTATTTTTTTATTTGTGAATATAGCTTTACAATAAAAAGGACACATCCGTGTTTGAAGACCTCTGTAGTGGAGGACTCCTAATTATCCATCTATTTTTCTATCAATTCATGAACGTCTAGTATCTCACCACCCTAATCCTTTCTTCTTTTTCCAGATGTTGTAGTCGCTGTTAATGGATTCTGGATTTTAATTGAGACCTTTATGGTGAAAGGTAAGACTCTAGTGAATGCAGTTGTGAATGTAAAGGCCAATTATCGTGAACGGAGGTTTGTACGAACGCCGTTGGCTACATGTAAAGCAAGCAAGTGCTCATTCATCGTGTGAAAGCATCATTGATGTGAACACTAAAGTCATTGTTTCTGGGCAGCGGATCGTCCTCTATATGGGGATCACCAATCCCTATACAGAGATGATTGCCGCATGTAAATGCAGCTCTCACCTCCTCTGCAAAACCGGCAATTATGAAGCAACAGTTCATTCCCGATAATGGCCTGCACAGCCGGCCCATGTAAAGAGGCCTTAATGTATGTCATGGTCTGTGTGGGTGGGTGGGTATAGCTGGCACGATGTCCTTAGATACAGAATTGTAGCCTCTTTACTTCAAGGTGCAATCTCATTCAGTGATATAACTAAAGGCACTTGAAGAATGCCCCGTATGAAGGAATATCGTGGATTACTTTCAGGAGCGGATCCTCGCACAAGACTGTGTAGTGATGCTGCGCTTCTAGGTTTAGAAAGTCAAGTAAAGAACAAAGAGTGGAGTCTTTATGCCGTTTTAGCTGATAATGATGCACGACATTAACAGGGCATGACTTGTTTTCTGTTACCTCTTTTACTTAGTAGAGAGGTCAATGATTTGTCATTGCTTTAGGCTTTTTCTTAATGTGTCCTATGGTAGTGATGCCAAGTTTTCCGTTGCTTATAAATGATTATCCCAGTGGTTTGCCACATAAGCAGTGTTGTAGAGTACATGCATTTAGGGGTCGGTGAAAAGACAAATTGAGCCAAATTTATCAAAATGATGCAAATAACATGAGGAACTTGGAGCTGCTTGCCACACCAGTATGTTGTGCCAACAGACAACCATTTTTTTGGGAGGCTGAGCACCTATTATAGCATCAGAGGGCCTTTAATGTGGATGTCGATGCTCCCTCACGTGACGCTGGAAGAGGTTAAACAGTAGTGCCATCTCGCCCCGCTGTGTCTACTACATGCATGCAACAGATAACCGTGCATATGCCTAAAGGGGTTGGCTACAGGATAGGTGATGACTAAGATTTCGCTAGGACCCCAACAATCATGAGAACAGGTGTCCCATGTTCCCTGTTTGAATAGATTGATGGTCACTCATGCGCACTATAGCCCCATTCGCTGCCTATAGGTCTGATGGAAGCAGTAGAGGACATGCACTTGGCTATCCCTGTCAGTCCCATAGCCGTTGAATGGAATGAGAGTTCAAATGTTTGACCACCTCTCCATTCAAATGGGGACATAGGACCCACCCTAGAGATTGTGGAGGTCCTAGCAGTCAGACTTTTATATAGGTATCCCCTTTTTGGTGGATAAATGTACCAGTACTTCAGTGACTTCAGCTTTGTACAATCCCTTATGAATTCAGGTAATGGCCTTTGTCTTGACGACTACATTTACTGCATACTACTGCCATTTTTTCCCATATTTTATCAGCCACTGGTACATGTAACTACCTAAATGAGGTTAATTAGTCCTGTCTCTTCACATGCGTTTCAGAAGGATGCTCCGTTTAATCCAGCCAATTACTTTCTTGGTTGTTGGGTAATTGACGCGGAGTGTATTGCAGGTATACAAATATAATACCACGTGGTTAGTGTTGAGCGAACTTGTGTTTTTTAAGTTCGGCGTCTAAAGTTCGGGTTATTGAAGAATCGCGTTATGGATTCTAAATACCGTTATGGTCCGTGGTAGCGGAATCCATAACGCGATTCTTCGATAACCCGAACTTTAGATGCCAAACTTAAAATACAAGTTCGCTCAACACTACACGTGGTTATTACCATATAGTGAGAAATTACGCTTTTTTATTTTTTTCTTCTTAGGTAGCAACTTCTTTCCTCAAGGTGTTCCCTGGAGCTACATTGTCTTTCTCACAAGTAAGTCCTGATTATCTGTAATGCTGCACTTTATAAAGTGGAAGTGTTTAACCCTTTAAGGACCAGGCCAATTTCTTTCTTGTATTTTCGTTTTCCATCGCACCTTCCAACTTGTACTTTTCCTTTTAACATAGCCGTAATAGTTCACATTTTTAATGGAACAAGTGGAATTTTTTAATGGCATCAACAATCTAGAGTATGTTGTATTGATAAATGGGGAAAAAAAATGCTGTGTTGGGTAACATAAAGAAAACCCTCAGTTCTGACATTGTTTTTCGGGTTTTGTTTTTATGACATTCGCTCTGCACTAAAAATGACATGACAGCCTTATTCTGCAGGTTGGTATGATTACCGTGATGCCAAATACATACCAATCTAAATGTTATTATGTCTACTTTTAAAAAGTTCTAATCTTTAAAACGCTCGTATCATTGGGGGACACAGAAGACCATAGTTGTTGCCACTAGGAGGCGACACTAAGCAAAAAAGTGTTAGCTCCTCCCCTCAGCTGTACCCCTTTTGCAGACACTGAGCTAATGAGTTTTAGGGTACTTTCACACTTGCGGCAGAGGATCCGGCAATCCGGACGCAAACGGATGCATTTGTGAGACTGAGGCGGATCCGTCTCACAAATGCATTGCAATACCGGATTCGTCTTTCCGGTTGTCATCCGGAAAAACGGATCCAGTATTTAATTTTTTTCTCATTTTTAAAGGTCAGACCGTTTTGCCCGAACACTTGGGGCCGGATCCAGCATGAATGCATTTCAATGGAAATGAATGCCAGATCCGACATTCTGGCAAGTGTTCAGGATTTTTGGCCGAAGAGAAAACTGCAGCACGCTGCGGTATTTTCTCTGGCCAAAAAATGTAAGAGGGACTGAACTGATGCATCCTGAACGGATTGCTCTCCATTCAGAATGCATTAGGATAAAACTGATCATTTTTTTCCGGTATTGAGCCCCGAGGACGGAACTCAATACCGGAAAACTTTAACACAAGTGTGATAGTACCCTTAGCTTAGTGTCTGTAGGAGGCAGACATGTTTTCCTGCTGGTCTGCCAAAGCTTTTTTCTTTTTTCCTTTTTTTTGATTTTTCAGGTCCGGGCTTTCAGGTGGGCTCTAATAACCTGTTTTCCCCACACTTGAGGGGGGAGACCAGTGGGTCCTCAAGCCTGCTGCTCGTTCCCCACCTCTGTAAGCCAAGGAGGAACAGTGGATCTCAAATCCGCTGTTACCCGCCAGCAACAGTGTCACCTTGGCTCCTACTTCTAGAAGTCCCCCCTGTTACCAGTGTAGACGCCCTCCCCAAGGGGCAGCACACTGAGGAAGGTGACACTGCTGGAATCGGGGTGGGCAGAAAACATCTAGGTAAGTAAATTACCTACCCTTCCCTGTTCACCCCCCTTTGCCTGAAACCCCCCCCCCTTCTCCTCCTTTTACTGGGTTGTAGGGGTTTAGTCTACCCTGCTGGGTCCCATTCTCCTGTGTTTTCTCGTGAACACGGGAGAATTTTTTTTTTTTTCTTCAGAACCTTGGGCCCTGTTCCTGTAGCCCGTGATTCACCAGCCCTCGGTCCCATCTCCTGTCAGCAGCCCCCTCACCTTCCTCCAGGCCCTGCGGTGCATATACAGCGGTTGCATGCCTCCGAGGCAGCCGCTGCTTCTCCTCTGGGCATCGGTATGCCCGTTCCCGGCCTCCTCTGTTCGGGGGGGGGGGGCAAGATCCCCTCGACACTCCCGCTCCCTCCCCCTCCCTGCACCAATCTCTAAGCCGGAAGCGCTTCCGGTCGGCCCGCCTGCTCCCGAGGCCCTGGCTCTGCGGTCTACTAGACTGCATTCTTCCAGAGTGTTTGGGGTGCGGGAACTGTGCTCCCAGAGTGTGAAACTTTCACGCCCATATCTTCGCTCCACCAGCGGCCCACTGAGCTCCGCCCCAAACCTGCTGTTTAACCCCTTCCTTGCCTCAGAGCTCCTGTGGCTGGGGAAAAAGTGATTTGTTATAACTCAGTAAAGGTTTAATAGGTTTGGGGCTCAGTGTAACTTTAACAATAATTAACCCTTGGAGCTCCGGTCCTATTTTGGGCCTAGTTCCCATCGCCCTATAGCACTACAGTGGGGCCAGTGGCGCAATGGATAGGCGGTGTGCTTGCACTACCACTAGCTACATATGTCCTGTAGCATTGCCCTTTCTTCATAAGCGGAGTAGTTAAACTACCAGTATACGGGCATATACCACTGGACCCTGTCCGTCCGGTAGCATTGCCTCCTTCCATAGGTTACTTTCATCCTGTGGCATTACCCCCTTCCATAGGTGGATTAATTGCACTTGCACTGGATGCTGTACCCCCTGTAGCATTACCCTCCTTCCAAAGGCGGAGTACTTGCACTACCCCTGTATATGGTACAGCCTGTAGCATTACCCTTCTTCCATGGGCAGAGTACTTGCACGACCACTGGATACTGTGCAGCCGGTAACATTACCCTCCTTCCATAGGCAGGAGTATTTGCACTACTACTGTATACAGTACAGCCGGTAACATTACCCTCCTTCCATAGGCAGAGTATTTGCACTTACCATTGGATTCTATTCATTCTATATCATTACTCTCTTTTCATAGGCAGGGTATTTGCACTTTCCATAGGATCCTATACATCCTGTACCATTGCCCTCTTTCAATGGGAGGAGTGTTTACATCACCACTGGATACTGTACAGCCTGTAACATTACTCTCCTTTTCATAGGTGGAGTATTAGCAATACCACTGGATGCTGTACATCCAGTACCATTACACGCCTTCCACAGTCGGAGTATTGGCACTACCCCTGGATCCTATACTTCCAGTAGTATTGCCCCCTTCCATAGTGGGTGTATTTGCTCTTCCATGGGGTGCTGTACAGTCTGTAGCATTATCCTTATTCCATGGAAGTATTTGCAATACCACTGGATCCTTTTCAGACTGTCGTAATTACCCTCCACCCTTAGGCGGAGTAATTGCACTTTCACCTGATACCATATGTTTTGTCGAATAAACCCCTCCGCAGGCGGAGTACTTGCACTAATACTGGATATCATCTGTCCTGTTGATTTTCCCTTTCTATAGGTGGAGCAGGGCACTACAACTGATTACTGTAGTTCCTGTAGCATTACCCTCCTTCCATCGGCGGAGTAGTTGTACAACCAGTAGTACTTGCACTACCAGTGGATACTGTACATCATGGAAGCTTCCGCTCTATCGCATTATCCGTGTTTCTTAGGTGGAGTGATTGCTTGCACATCGACTACTCTATTTTCTGGACACTGTTCCTACAATTTCCTTATCCCCCATCTTACGTGGTATTTTGGCACTACCACTGTATACTGTAACTACTTTCACACGATCCCCTTCCTCAGGTAGTCATTGTATGGATTGGTGTCGGGGTGTTGACCCATGACATACCTTTCCTCGTGCCTTGAGTCCCTATGGGGAGCATTCTAATTTTGTTGCTGTTTCTTGGCACACTCGGCCTCCACACTCCTTAAGTAGGTGAAACGTCTGCACTGGGTGCCAGTTTTCTTCCTTCTCAGGTGGAGTATACGCTAGTACCAATTCATGGTAGCTACTGCTGTTTGACCTCATTTTTTTAGGTGGAGTCCTTCCTCTGGTGAGGCCACGGGTGCTGGTATAGCCTCTCCCTATGAGGAAGTCTTGGGCTGGCCATAGATTTTTGGACTACTGTGTGCCCCCGTCCCGGGTAGAGTGTTTGCGTTCCTTCTTCAAATGGCAGCAGTTACTGTGTTCTGGCTACAAGACGCATTGTCAGTGGGCGTGGCATCGGGGGTTCTTGCCACACCCCCTTCCTCCATATGGAATATTGGCCCTAGCTTTTCTTGTGGTTTCTACAAAACATTTATCCTTTTGGGGGTGGAACTTTCTCGCTCATTGTGGCTCTACTTTTCCTTTTCCCACAGTTGGCACTGTGCTCCTGTTCTGCCATCACTGGGTGCAGTAGCTCCACTAAGCATATGGTGTTCCTGAGACGGGGCTGAGCAGTACTCTTATTCCTTATGGCGCTGGTCAAATGCCCATACCAAGCCATGCTGCAGGTGATGGGTTTGTTCACTCCTGGTGGGCATTAGTACGGCTTTCGGTACCTGGTATAACCTGCCGATTTCTATGGCACTGGCTTAGTGCCTTGTTCCCTTCACATGTAGTGCATCGCCTCTACCATCTGCTACGGTGACCGCACCAGTGTTACCTCCTGGTGGAGTTTGGGTATGCACTTATCCGGTTGCATATGTGAGTTGTCTGCATTTCTTCCCTCGCCGGGTAGAGCGGTCGTACTGTCCTTATTGTCACCATTAATACTGGTTCTCTACTGATCTGCATCAGCCTCTTGTACTTCTCCCCTTCCGCAGGGGGAGTAGTTGAACTTCCTCCAGATGCTGTTTCTGCCTGCTTGGCCAGTTTCCATAGCCATTGGGTTATCGTATGCCCCCTTTTCTGCTGTGGAGTGCCTGTGCTGGTAGTATTGGTTCCTTTCCCAGGTTTTTTTTTCTGGGATTTTGTGGCGTTTGATGTCCACACTCCCTTCGTGGCACAATATTTCTACCATCTCTGGTTTGTTGGGTATATAAACCAAATGTTTTATAGAAATATAAAAACTAATTACGGATCAAAGGAAAAATTGTGCAAATGATATTGATCCGCGAGGTGGATATATATATATATACACCTCCAAGAGTTCGATCGAGAACCTAATTATTTTGTGCAATCAGTAAAACAGGGTACAAGTGTTTATGCAAAAATATAAATGGTTTATTATACAATAATTTAGAATATAATCAACAAAACACATAATCAACCAACAAAACACTACTCAACCAACACAAGAATATTATGCAATACGGCTTTAAAATTGTGAGATATAAAATCAATGGGTTATGCGCAAAAACTCAATCAAGAAAATGACAGATACGAGCCCTTGCTCTGCCCAAAATAATGACCAATCTCAGATAATGTTAGTATTGCAACAAAACTTATAAATTATTAGCTTTATATCAAACTAGGGTTATAAAGATTCTCAACAGAGAGTTTCTCCAATATTATCCCCTTTATTCAGTTCTATGCATCGTAACTGAAATCAGCGAAAATATTGATGTAGCAACTAACATTGCACATCTTCAAATGAGTAGGTATCTGGATAAGTATCAAGCTAATTAATTTAGATCAATACTACATAAAACCAAAATATACATTACCCAAGGGTCAAGTGATGTGCAGAGTCTTAGGGCAGTCTGCTCTCAAGAGTTTTTCTGATAATCCAAATCTTTCTCCAGAGATCTCCCTTTCTTTTTGTTTTTTCTTCTTTCTGTCTCTTTTCTCTCTCTTTGGTATCTGGTTTCTTAACCCAAAACTTATCAGATGAACACACCTTCCTAGTTTTGAACTTTCCAATCATTGGTGGATAGGCGGGTGCATTGATAAGGAATGTGACGTCATAACACTACCCAGAATGCACTTTTGCTACTGGTGTAGTATTAACTGCTCATATCTAGGTGGCACTGTTGTATAAGCGATAAGCATCATACCATTAAGGGTTAACTCATACATGCCTGATATTTTCAATATTACACACCTCTGACATCTGGAGGCCTTGTCTCAGAGCCGAGGGACAAACTTTGATACATGAATGTATACTTTGAGGAATATCTAGACAATTCTTACACTTTGGAATTCATGTTCCGATAAAAAAATACAATGTAGCCTCTACATCTGCAGGTGTCGTGTATCTTCTCACTGTCAAAATGTATAATATATTGTTACAATAACACTAGCTTTTGAACGGCGCAGTAATCTTCCCATGGACTTACTTCGGCCTACATAAAAATCCATACAAAATAGTGAATATAAATCAACATTGCTTTTAAAGGCAATGAATATCCATTCTAACTAGAATAATTAAATATAAATGTTTACACTCATGAAAAGGCACAACAGGTTCCTGTATGGCCATTTTGTACATTCCTCTGATAGCCACATTCTCTTCTTTTGGCGGAAAGGTTCCGCAGTGGTGGTCGTTAGTGTCTGATGGGTTTACACAACCTTTATGTTTTCAGACATCAAGTTTGCTTCTACCTATTCCCTTGGACTAGGTAATTTTTTTTATTCTTCAGTTTCTGGTTAGGTCTGCCAATCCAGGCAGCATTCCATAGGTATCAGACGGCTTCTCTCAGAGCTTAAGGTCCTCCTCTACATACCTCTGCTTTCCTCATTTGTCATTTTCCTTGGGGAACACTCTTATGAGGCAAACCCCTTAGCTGTAGGTTTGAAAGGGACAGTTTTTTTTTTTTTTTTTTATCCCGGAGGACACTCTTTTCCTACCAGGTTAATCCCAAATTTTTAGTGATATTTTATTTTTTTTGGGTCGGTTCGACTGCCTTGTTCTGTGTCTCTTCTCTCCCTCGAGATCTTTTTCTTGTGGTCCATGTTCATGTCAGACATCCAGGTTCTCTAGCCCTGACTTGTTCATGGTTTTGATGAAGTGTTCTTCTTTGGCAGGCTGGTATGCAGTTCGGGGTTGTTGCCTTCTTACCCCCGGTCTTCTTCCCCCTTAGGGGGCAAGGTTAGTCACGTCTGCAGTTCTTTGTTACTCTATTTCCAGACACCATTTTTCATTATTTTTATTTTTTTTCTCATGCCATTTCGTGGCTGATGATCACTCTAGGGTGTTTTTTTTCCTGCAGTACTGATCCTTGGGTATTATTTCTTTAGAAGTTTTCTGGGCCCAAGTTTTGTTTTCTCTCTCCGGTATTCCTGCAGTCGCTCTGTTTGTTTGTTTTGGTGACTTGTTTTCTTTCTGGTCCATCTGTGGATATTCTATATGCTCTCCACTTCTTCCGAAGTCTCCTAAGCCATGGCTTATGTCCCCTGTGCTGTTCTTGTGCCCAGCCGGGGCCTCTGTGTCTTCAGACGCTCTTTGGCTGGCCTTCCTGGGAATGGCTCTTCCTGACCATTTTTTTCAGGGTTTTTTGGTGTGTCCTTCCCAGCAATTTTGTGCTGGGCCTTATGAAAGGTTTTGGATTCGTTCTGGTCTTGTTCCCTCCCCATGTTACTGCACTTTAACGTCCCATGGTCTTCTGTGTCCCCCAATAATATGAGCGAGGAAAATAGGATTCTTTTTGTGCTTACCCATAAAATCCTTTTCTCGCTGAGTTCATTGGGGGACATAGCTCCCACTGCGTAAGTACGTTGCTGGCTCTCCTTGATGGGTCCCTCCATTCTTGGTTCTGACTCCTCTCTGTCTTTCTTCCTTTTTATTGTTTTCTGTTGGCTTCTCCTGGCTGCTCCTACTGCTTTTGTACAAACTGATTAGCTCAGTGTCTGCAGGAGGAGTATAGCTGAGGGGAGCTAACAGTTTTTGTCATCCGTATCATTGGGGGACACAGGCTTTACCATGGGTATAGCTGTTGCCACTAGTAGGTGGACACTAAGCACAAAGGTGTAAGCTCCTCCCTCAGCTATACCCTTCCTACAGGGACTAAGCTAAATCAGTTTTAGCTTAGTGTCTGTAGGAGGTAGTCCTCCCTGCTTTGCAGGTCTGCAAATTTTTCAAAATAATTTTTTTTTCTTTCCTTTTAGCGGGATCTCAGGCAGTCCTGGTTGCCTGCATTCCCACCCAGGAGACGGGACATCAGGGGGTCCCCAAGCCTGCTGCTCGTTCCCGGTCTCCAAAAGTCAAGGAGGTCCAGAGGTTCCTAAAGCCTCTGTGTCCCGGCAGCCTTCGGATCACCATGGTCGCCCACCACAAGTCCCCTCTGTTTCCGGTGTAGAGGCCCTCCCCAAGGGGCCACACACTAAAGGTGGTGATCCGGCTGGACCAGGGGGGCAGAAGACGTCGGACGGGTGAGTATTTCCGAACCCAGTCCCCAAAGCAGGCGGTCACTTCGGTGTGCCGCTTTGCTTGTGCATAGTGTTGCTCAAAATTTCCATCCGGTCAGACAGATGCCCTCTGCTCTGCGTGCTCTGCTCCACCGTCAAGTGGCTCTACCCCTGACCCAATCGCCTCTACTGCCCAGCCTATGTTAGAGCCGGAGTGGGCGCTCCCTGTCTAGGATGGTACAGGATGTTTCCCATACCAACAAAGCTATTGTGGAAATATTGGGCTGTTTTTTCAGAAAGGCCGTCCTCTGACCAGTCCGACTCTGGGGATCCTGGGGCTCATTCCCATCGCGGCCGTCCCGCTAAATGGGCCAGACCATCCGCCCCCAAAAGGGTGTCTGCATCTCCCGTTTCTTCTGCCACCTACCAGAGAGTCTCACTCCGACGTGTCCTCCATGGAAGAGGCATGTTCTGAGGAGAGGTTTTCAGATGAGGATTTTGTCTCTCCTGAGGGTCAGTCGTCTAAACTGTCCTCCATGGTGGACAATCTTATTACAGTGGTTATAGAGTTTCCCCAACCACCAGGATTTTAATTTTTTTTTATTTTACTGATAGACGGTTTGCCTTGCCAAAATGCTTAAACGTCCTTTATCCGTTTCCGGAGGATTTGACTAAGAAGTAGTCGTCCTCACCTATAGTTCAGCCGCCAGTTTCCCGCTTGGCTAAGCATACTACCTTGCCAATGGGACTTCTTTCTCTGATATCAAGGATAAATAATTGGAAGCTTTTGCAAAAAAAAAATTGAAGCAGTAGGCACAGCACTGCAACCGGTGTTTGCCTCTACATGGGTGAGCAAAGCTATGGGTGACTGGGCAAATAATTTACGTCAGGGTCTCTCCTCGGGGGTTCCCTCTGGTAGAACTGGCTGATATTGCCTTGCAGCTCTCACATGCCAGTACATGCACTTGTGAAGCCTCTCTGGACACGGCCAGGCTTATGGCCCGCTCGTCAGCCCTTTTGGTGGCTATTCGCCGTACCCTATGGCTCTCCTGCTGGGCGGCAGATAATGCTTCAAAGCGGACCCTGACAGCCCTCCCCTTTACCGGCAGCAGGCTTTTTGGTAAGCTCCTGGATGAGATCATTTCTGATGCTACTTGTGGTAAGAGCACTCATTTGCCACAGAGCAGGGTTCGCTTCAACAAGTCAAAAAAGAGTAAGCCTCTTTTTTTGCCCCTTTCAGAGTTTCTCAGCCCCAGGCGGCCAGCCGACAAGTCTGCCCAGATCAGAAGCTCAAGCCTTGACCCTCCTGGCGTCCCTGTCAACGGGCTCCAAATCCTATAACCCTAAGACCTCCTCCGCATGACGTGCAGCTTCCTTGCGCCCACAGATCAGGTGGGCGGCCGGCTTTATCTGTTTCGGCATGTTTGGCTAGCTAACATCTCGGATGCTTGGGTGAGAGAGGTCATCGCAAAGGGTTACAAGCTGGAGTTCAGGTCCGTCCCTCCGTCCCTTTTTCTTTTTTTTTTTTTTTTTTTCTTGTCTACCCCGGCCTCTCCCTCTGCTGCAAATTAATATTTTCAGGCTATTCACACACTTCTGCGGCAGGGAGAGATTGTCCCGGTTCCTGTGCAAGACCGTTTTCACGGGTTCTAATCCAATCTCTTTTGTGGTCCCCAAAAAGAAGGGGACATTCTGTCCTGTTCTGGACCTCAAGGCGCTCAACCATTTCCTTCGGATCCGCCGCTTCCGATGGAGTCCCTGAAATCGGTTGTTGCGTTCATGGAACCGGGAGAGTACCTGTCCTCGATAGACATCAAGGACGCTTATCTTCATGTTCCCATCTGCGTCAGTCATCAAAAGTTTCTCCGGAGTCCCTTTCACTACCAGTTTGTGGCCCTTCCGTTCGGCCAGGCCACGGCTTCCAGAGTCTTTACGACGGTTCTGGTGGTGGTCATGGCCCTGCTCCATTCCAGGGGTATAGTGGCGATCCCTTACTTAGACGATATCCTGATTAAAGGGTCCGTCATTCCGGGCAGTGGCGGACAGCCTGCGCATAGTTCTGAAAACTCTGGAATGCTTCGGATGGATCCTAACCCGGCAGAAGTCTTGTCTTGTCTTTATCCATCTCAGCGGCTAACTTTTCTGGGCATGTTACTCGACACCTTTCAGGTCAAGGTAATCTTGCCCCCGGAGAAGCTATCCACCCTCCATCTTCAGATTCTCCCCTTGTTGCGGCCCCATCCTCTTCCCGTTCGTCACTGCATGCGGGCTCTAGGTCACATGCCTTCGAAGCAGTTTCCTATGCTCAGTTCCATACCAGGACTCTTCAGCGAGCCATTCTGACCAATTGGGACCGTTCCCCAGCCTCCCTCGATCGGCCCAAAAGTTTCTCTGCCCCGACCCGCTGGGCCCTCAGCTGGTGGATGGCTTCCCCGATGCTGACGTCGGGCTGCTCGTTTCTTCCTCTCCATTGGATGGTGTTGGGGAGGGGGGGGAGATTGTATTGAAAAATCTAGCCTTTGAAGGCGTGTGGTCACGCGAGGAGCGCTCCCTCCCAATCAACATTCTGGAATGGTCTCTGCCGCATTGGACCGACCATCTCCGGAGACGTCCAGTTCGAGTTCAGTCCGACAACTCCACGGCTGTTACGTACCGGGCAGCACCCGGTGAAAACGGCTTTGATCCTCAGCTGGACGGAGAACCATGTTCCAAAGCTGTGGGCAGTCCACATCCCCGGCGTCGACAACTGGATCACCGACTTCCTCAGCCGGGAGCGTCTTGATCCCGGCGAATGGGCTGTTCACCCGCAGGTTTTTCTAGCCATCTGCGATCTCGTGGCCTACCGCTTCAACCACAAGGTCGAGGACTTCGTCACGCTGTCCAGGGATCCCACGGCCCTGGCGTGCGACGCTCTAGTGATTCTGTGGCGTCAGTTCACGTTTCCTTACGTGTTCCCTCTTCTTCTCATTCCGCCTCTCCTCTGGAACATTAGGTCCGAAGGTCTGCCAGTCATTCTCCTGGACCTGATTGGCCACGCTGAGTGTCGCACGCATGTCTAGTCACCCTCCTCGCCGACTAACGCTGGCATCTTCCTCTTCGGGAGGACCTCTTGTCGCAGGGACTGATCTTCCACCAGAATTTAGGGTCACTACATTTAACGGCATGGCTGTTGAAGCCGCCATACTAAGGGCTCTGGGTTTCTTGGATGCTGTTGTCCAGACCATGATTCGTGCCAGAAAGCCGTCTTCTTCCCGAATCTACCACCGGACCTGGAAGTACTACTTTAGTTGGTGCGAGCGTCATCAGCTGTCTCCCGTTTGTTTCTCGTTGCCACGACTCTTGTCTTTTCTGCAGTCGGGCATGGATTTGGGGCTGGCTTTCAGCTCCCTCAAAGGGCAAGTTTCGGCTCTCTCCACTCTTTTTCAGTGGAACTTGGCTTCGCGGTTCGGACTTTTCTGCAGGGGGTTGCGCATGCTGTGCCCGCTTTCCGTCCTCCGTTGAATCTTTGGGATCTTAATCTAGTGCTCAACGTTCTCCAGTCTTCACCGTTTAAACCTTTGCAGCAGGTGTCTCTTCACTTCCTATCCTACAAGGTGGCCTTCTTGGTGGCAATCGCTTCCATCTGTAGGGTGTCGAACTCGCAGCTCTTTTTTGTCGCCTTTCCTGATCCTCCATCAGGACAAAGTAGTCCTTAGCCCTGTTCAGTCCTTCCTTCCGAAGGTTGTGTCGGGATTCCATCTAAATGAAGAGATTATTCTCCCTCCATTTTGTCCTGACCCGTCTCGCTCCACACTCTGGATTTGTTACGAGCCGTTTGCATCTATCTGTCCCAGACGCCATCTTTCCAGCGGACGGATTCCCTGTTCGTCATTCCAGAGGAGCCAAGTCGAGGGCTGGCTGTGTCTAAAACTTCAATTTCTCAATAGATTTGGGCGTAGAGTTCTGCATACGGCTGTTTTCTGATTGGCGAGAGGGTTTCTTGTTATGCCCACCCTTAGGACTGCTCTGTAACGTCCCATGGTCAAGCCTGTGTCCCCCAATGATACGGATGAGAAAACTAGATTTTTGTACTTACCGTAAAATCTGTTTCTTGTTTCTCTTCCGTTCATTGGGGGACACAGCTCCCACCCATTCTCTTGTTTACGGTTATTTTTTGGCCTGTGTGGTTCTGGGTTTGTACATAGTTTGGTTTTCCGGTTTTTGTCTTGCTTCTCCTACTGCTTTTGCAACTGATTTCACTTAGTCCCTGTAGGAAGGGTATAGCTGAAGGGAGGAGCTCACACCTTTGTGCTTAGTGTCCGCCTCCTAGTACAGCTATACTATGGTCAATGCCTGTGTCCCCCAATGAACGGAAGAGAAACAGATTTTACGGTAAGTACAAAAATCTATTTTTGCTTAGTGTCGCCTCCTAGTGGCAACAGCTATACCCATGGTCTTCTGTGTCCCTCAATTAACTCAGCGAGAAAAGGATTTTACAGGTAAGCCCAAAAAAATCCTATTTTTCTTTGCATTGTTATATTCGGACACCTACATCCTGTTTGTTTGTTTTTTTATTTTTTACTTTTTAAAATTTCCATATAGCGGCCTTGTTTTTATGTGGCGAGCAGTGGTTTTCATTGGGACCATTTTGGCAAATTTACAACTTATTGATCACTTTTTATTTAACTCTTCTTGGTTAGGGAGCCATAAAATGGCAAATCAGGAGGGGTATTCTTTTGCATTACAGCATTTACCACACATGATACATATTTTGAAATGTAATAGTTGAGACATTTTTCAACAGGGCGATACCTAATATGTTTTTTTTTTTTTTTATATATATAAAATTGGGAAAAAAAGGGGTGAATTGCATTTTCTAATTTTTTATTTTTTTTTATATTAAAAATATTTGATTTTTACCTTCATTAGTCTCTTTAGAGGACTTAGAGGACTTGATCATGGGCTCCTCTGATCTTATTCCATAAACTGCAGTTGTATACTTTTGCAGTCTATGGGACTTTACAAGCTTGCTAGAGGCTCCAGGCTGCTACAGAAGTCGATCTGGCCCGATAGGAGGACAGACAAATCTCCCTCCCTCTGTTTAACCGAGCAGGTTCCACGGTCACTATGGACTACAGCATCTGAGGGGTTAAATGACCAGGATTGGAGTTATCTCCGATCCCAGACATAGAGGCCTGGTGTTAGCCATATAACACAGCTGGCACCTGCTGTTTTATAGAGCAGGCTCAGCTTATGAGCCCGTCCCATACTTCCCCTTGCACATAAATGACATACAGTTATGTAACTTGGCGTTAAGGAGTTGAAGGAAGACTAAATGTAGAAAATGCACAAGAAACATTTATTATCCTCCCTTCATCTCCTTTGATCCTATTTTGCTCAGTGCCTTATGTCTGGCTGTGAGATAGCTGACTGGAGCCTCTGTCTTCTGCCTTGTCTGTAGTTAAGCCCTGCCCTTTTGTTAAAGGGGTTCTCCGGGAATTAAGAAAATGAAAATACTTAAATATTACTTCATTATAAATATATTCCCAAATACCTTACATTAGTTATAATGGCTCGTTTTGTCTGAGGAGCAATCATTAGGAAAAACAAAATGGCCGCTGTGCTATTAGTACACACAAAACCTGTCCTAATCACACAGGAGGACAAGTTACTTCACATCACTGAGATAAAGAGCTAATGAGCAGCAGCACTTGTATGTAGTCTCCATTACCACAGTCTGTCCTGTCCGTCCTCTCTGTACTTCATGTCTCCTCATAAACTCCTACAGAGATTCAGCTAAAGATTGTATTAAACTGTATTCAGGATCACAATCCCTGACAAGTTGATGAGAGGAGGATGAGGCAGCTCTTTACCTCAGTGTTGTAAAGTAACTTGTCCTTCTGTGTGATTAGGACAGGTTTTGTGTGTACTAATAGGACGGTGGCCATTTTGTTTCTCCTCATCATTGCTCCCTAGACAAAACAAGCCATTATATCTAATGAAAGGTATTTGGGAATATATTTATAATAAAGTAATATTTACCGTACGTATTTTCATTTTCTTAATTCCCGGAGAACCCCTTTTAAGGCCCAACCACTCACCCTGTGTCCAGCCAAAGATGGAAGAGATGCGCAGGAGATGAACACCTTTGTTCCATGCAGGATTTGTGCTTCAGGAACATGCAAAAAATGCTGCAGAATGAAAGCGGAGGCAAGTTTCTCTCCTGCTTACATATTTCATATAAATCTAGGTTTAGTGTTGCTTTAAAGCCGGTCATTTACAGTTATTTAAAAAAAATACTCAAGTAATCTACTCCGCTTTCAGCCTAGATGACATGATCAGCCTACTTAGCCCAGTAGATAGGGTGTAAGGTAACCATAAATCAGCAGCTCTAATACCCCCTCTTATTTTATATGAGGCCATCAGATTAATGAGGAGAAGAGTCAGTTACGCAAAGACAAATGGTTGTGCATTAGGTTTTAGGTACTTTTAAGCTGTACCCTTCCTGATTTGGCCAAGGAGGGATTGGCACTTTTTAATCCTGTCATGTTTTGTGAACCTTCTAGTAGCAGATGATGACCTCTGTAGGGTCGGCCTGTTTTTAAAATGTGTTGTTTGACTTTGTCCTCTGTTTAAAAAAAACGCAGGAGTACCTTATGACCGCCCTGTTTGACGCAGCATCCTCATCTGCGGATTGCAAATTTTGTCTCGAGATGCTGCTTGGGAATGCTAACAGCACATAGGCCAAAAGCATTCAGAGGGACCTTATAACCAATGTACTCCAGAAAATGTTTTTGCAATACGTTTGAAAAACTAATAAATATTCACACTTTGTATCAGGGTAAACAATGTACTCAACATGATGGTACCTGTAACAACAAAGCTTGTTCCAGACCTGTAAATAAGAAGAAATCATCAAGTTTATTATTTTAAATACATCTTAAAATATGTGAACAAGATATTCCCAATAGAATGGTCAAAAAGTGATCCATATTACAATATGGCCTGCTACAGGCACTATAAGGAGGTCCTAAAGTAGCAAAAAATCAGATTCACATCTGGAGGCCACCTTAAATTTTGTCATATTCCTCAAACTATTCCTACAAAATTATGCAGGGTGGCAGGGCATATTATCCTGCTGGAAGAGACCACTTCCATTAGGGAATACTGCTGTCATGTAGGGGTTAACTGGTCTGATGTTCGGGTATCAAAATAGCATCTACAGAAATGCCAGAACCCAAAATTCCTGGGAGAACATTGACCAGAGTCAGCTTGCATTCTTCCCATAATGCTTCCTGGTGCCATCTCTTCCTCAAGTAAGCGACACACATGCATTTGGCTGTCCACATGAGTAGATAAGAGTCCCCTATTTTTTTTAGGAGGTTTTAGAGGAGGTCAATAGTGGCATTTTTGTTTGTCCTTATATAGACCTAGATATACAATGTGAATGACCCTAATGAGACCTTAGATCAGCCCCCAGCCTCAGATTAGACCCCAGCTTCACAGCAATTAAAATAAAAAATCCACTTACCTCTCCTGTTCCACTCCTTCAGCGCTGTTCCTGCCGCGCACAGCGTGAGGTCACAGAGCGCCCTCACTGTGCGCAGCCACGGCACAGCCGACTGCAGAGGACCAGGAAGCGTTGTGTACTGAGCCTACAACACTTCCCGGTCTTCCGGTACTAATGAGCACTTCCATAATGAAAGTGCTCATTAGTATTCACCCCATTATGGGGCGAAAAATACGGTAATTCATCAGAGCAGGCCACTTTCTTCCATTGCTTAATGGTCCAGTTCTGATGCTCATGCCCCATTTGAAGGCTCTTTTGGCGGTAGACAGGAGTTAGCATGGGCACTCTAACTGGTCTGCGACTGTGCATCTCCATACACAGCAGGCTGCCATGCACTCTGTATTCTGAAACCTTTCTATGATGGTCAATATTAATTTTTCTAGCAATTTGTGATAGAATAGTACTTCAATGTGATTGGACAAGATGGACTAGCCTTTGGCCCCACACACACTAGTTAGCCTTGGCTGCCTATGACCCCATCACCAGTTCACCTGTTATCCATTCTTGACCACTTTTGGTAGGTACTAACTACTACATACCAAGAACAGACCCGCAAGACCTGCCATTTTGGAGGCTTCCCTGATCCAGACATCTAGCCATAACATCATAGCCCTTGTCATAATGGCGCAGATCCTTAACCCTGTCCATTTTTCCTGCTTTCAGAACATCAACCTAAAGAAATGACTGTTCACTTGCTGCCTAATATATCCTACCCCTGGCAGAGTTCTGAAGCCTAATCCTTTAGTTTAGGGGAGATTTTTGGTTCCAGCGGACAATGCATTTATGTTATAATGCTCAATTTTCTATTGTGACAACCTCTGTCCAGACCTTCCCTAAACTTTATGTCCTCTCTTCCTTTCTAGTATATGGTTCTGAAGTTCTTTTGAAGGTAACTGGCCTGGGTCCACTGGAATACTTCACATCAGGATGGAACCTGTGAGTGACTGTTGGAAACCATATCATTGGACACAAAATGATTCTGTAATAAATATATTGAGCTAACCATAGACATACAGATGCTGATCTGTGTGTCCAAGATGGGAAGTCTCCAAATAGTAGGCCAATAAATTTAACATGTATTACCTTCGTAATGGCAGTGCAGATGTTATTGGTGTTACGTGTAGTCATTTTTGTGCGATACGTATTCCTCTTCAGTAAATGACCACTATATTTTGGTCAAAATTACCAGGTCACTAATGAAAGACATCTTGTAAGCCATAGTGAGGTGTCTATAGCTGTGCTGCAGCCCTTGCATTATTAGCCATACGGTATGTGGTTTTTAGGGATGTGATGCTTTTTGTATGTAGGTGATCAGTTTACTGTGCTTATGTCTTCATCCTTGTTTGCATTGTGTTTTAGGTTTGATTTTTCAGTGACTATGCTGGCACTGCTGGGATTATTAGCCTTGGCCTTTGACATGAAGCCTTTCTACTTTATTGTAGTACTGAGACCTCTTCAGCTTCTTAGGTCAGTATGTAGCACGGGTTACATGATGGTTTGCTGCTGATTCTGTCTCAGATTTGCCACAGATTTCACCATGCACTGTAAAGGGTGGAACCCTTAAATGTAAAATCTGCACCCCAGGTCCAGGTCTACTGCAGATGGATGAGATTGGAAGAATCCTTCACTTTTCTGCTACTGTAAACACGGCAGATTTTTCCATCTGCAATTCCGAGGTAGAATATCCAGAGCATCCTTGTCCCGTGGAAATGTACACTTACAGATTGATTTAAAATTATTTTATAGAATCTATTTCTAAGGGGGTCATTTTTGTAGAAATCGAGCAGTCGAAAGTGGTAACTCACTCATATTGACTGTAGGGATTTTGTGGCGTCTATATCATATAATACACATTGTGATCTTCTACAGGCTTTTCAAACTGAAGAAGCGTTACAGGACCGTGCTAGACACCATGCTTGAGTTACTGCCAAGGATGGCCAGGTAATCAATTGTGCTCCATCTTCATGTTCTAGTATGCTGTACCCGATGAGATACTGAACAGTGTTCTTCTGTCTTCACAGCCTGGGACTTACACTGCTTATCTTCTACTATTCCTTTTCCATTGTGGGGATGGAATTTTTCTCTGGTGTCCTCTTCCCCAACTGCTGCTAGTGAGTAGTATAGGTAGATGGTGTTCTGCATCCATTTCTCCAGTGTATATGTATTATGCAATTATATTCTTATAGGCAATGTAACCTTTTAATTCATGGTATTCATATTTAACCTGTTCAAGATCAGCCATTATACCACTTAAATGACCAGCCACATATTAATTTTGTTTAGTACATGTGGGTTTGAAAGCAATAACTTTTCTTCTGTTTGGGTATTCAGGTAGCTTGACTTTATGGTGCTTTATTTATTTCCATTTTTAGTTGTGTTTTTTGTTTTCATTTTGTATACCCAGGAAAATGTTTTCTACTTTTTATAGCGCAAGGTGCAACTAAAATACTTTTTTTTTTTTTTTATAATTGTGTCCCTTTTTTTTTTATATATGGGATATATAGGTTATGGTCGCCATTTGGAGTAGGGCTAGAAGCTTTTGTTTTGAGCTAGTAGTGGCATTTTTGTGTTTGTCTTTTATATAGACCTAGATATACATATGAGTGCTTCCTGAACTTTATAAATGGCGCTTATTGAGCAACCTTTATGCAGCAATTGGAACAACTGGGACATGCTGCTCGCTCCTGGAGCTGCACACCTGGTGAGGACATTCAGAAACAGACCGATCCAGCAAGTAGTCATTGGAAAAAAAAAAGTATAAAAAAGAAAAATTACGTGGGCTGCTGTAAGGCTACATTCATACAACAGTGAAAAACGGACGTGTGGCCTTCACACTTCCATTTTAAGAACAATGGTAGTCTGTGTGGTTATTCACATGGCAGTTTTTCGACAGCCTGTGAAAAACGGACGTCAAAAATAGAACATGTTCTAACTTGTCAGTTTTTGATGACCAACTGCCCCTATACAATTGAAGGGGACCGCTTTTAACATCCATTTCGCAGAAGAGTATCGGTGAAGAAAAAGGTCAGTTAACTAACGGTTTTTCTGTATTTAACGAACGTTTTTTTCAGTTGTGTGAATGTAATCTAAGGCGAGGCTTCACCTGTCAGAACATAATGATGATTGCACCTCACCACCAATGGTTGAAGTTCATATGAGTAATAAAAATCTAGATGATTATATATTTTATTTATCTCCTGAGCACAGAGTCGGTCATGATTGTTTCTGCTGTAATTCTGTTCAGCATAACCGATCAGAAGGTTAATCCCTCCTGTCAATACTGCTACCCATCTGCACCTTCAAAGGCACAGTATGAAGGGTTTATGACTGCTGTCAGCCCAAAAGTATTTGACTTGTTCCATATTAGCTGTTATGAATGAGATCTTGAGTTAGGGATTACGTCATCATCCATGTATAACTATGATTTCTTCCCTTTAGTAATAGTATGGTTGCAGAGTCTTATCGTCTGCTGAACCAGACTGTGGGCAACCAAACAAGGGTAGAAGAAGGCTACTACTACCTGAACAACTTTGACAATATTCTCATCAGCTTTGGTAAGAAGAAGCAGAGTGAAAGCACCGTATTCTAGTTTTACTTGGCTTTGAAATCACCTTTAACAACACTTGGAGCCTCATAGTTAGAAGGCGTTATTTTATAAGAGCAAGGAGCTCCAGCTGCCATCGCCTGCACAAATGTATTCTCTTTCAAATCCTATACATTTTTCTAATTTAGTATATACGTAATACGTAGTGGATACAAGTTATAATTTTTTTCCTGCTAAATCCTTCATTTAAAGGGGTTATCCAGTCCCTAGAGATTATCCAATCCCTATAATGACCCACAGGATGCCCGGGCCCTTCCTGTAGAGCATACTTACCTGCGTCCCTCCAGATTGCTGCATGGCAGCTGTCCCGCGAAATCAAAATATCCGGCGAAACCAGATGTTTCGATCCGCGCGACGGGGGAAATGCAGCGGCGGCCGTTTAGGGATCTGGAGGGATGTGGGTGCCGGAGAGCAGGTAAGTATGCTATACAGGAGAGGCCCAGGCATTCTGGGGGTCATTAAAGGGTTTGGATAACCCCTTTTAATGGTGTTTTTAATTTTTTTTTTATTTACAGTGACTTTATTTGAGCTAACAGTGGTGAACAATTGGTACATCATCATGGTAAGTGATTCACCCAGATTGCAACATTAACGCATTTGAGAATCGAGAAGGCAATGAGCATTTTGTCTATACATTGTAATCTGCACTGCCATGTCCATTTTCAATTAGGGAACAATATGTACATATTTTATAGGAAGGCGTCACCTCCCAAACATCACACTGGGCCAGACTTTACTTCATGGTGTTCTATATAGTCACCATGGTGAGTATAGCATGTCAGATTATACTTCTATATCATCTGTCCTGCTCATTGTTAACGGCACCGTCCTTCCTATGTTCCTAGGTTGTAATAACCATTATCATTGCCTGCATTTTGGATGCTTTTGTTTTCCGAATGAATTACTGCAGGAAGAACAAAGATGTGGAAGGTAAGTGATAAGGTGGCTCGTTCCACGGACATTTAATCTAATATGTACGGCCATCATTAATGGGACTTTGCATGTGTTCCTTAATATAGATGAAAAAGGGATCACCTTGGAGGTGGAGGTCGGCAGAGAAGAGCTGACAGTGATTCTCAGACATGCACAAAACAGCGAGGAGAAAAACCAAGTGCGAAAACTGCTTGCTCACCTGCAGTCTAACCAGGTGGGTCATGCAACTGACAACTGTAATCCTGCAGCCAGGCAAGGAAAGAAGTGTCTGCTGGGCAGCTCCTCTGCCCGGTTTGGCTTGAATGAGAGGTCTCTAGCTCTCTGCATATAGTAAGAAACTTAGTAATAAATGCTACTTATTTTAGAGTAAGGCTACTTTCACACCAGCGTTTTTGCTGGATCCGGCAGGGTTCAGCAAAAACGCTTCCATTACTGATAATACTACCATCTGCATCCGTTATGACCGGATCTGGTTGTATTATCTTTAACATTGCCAAGACGGATCCGTCATGAACTCCATTTAAAGTCAATGGGGGACGGATCTGTTTTCTATTGTGTCTGAGAAAAACGATCCATCCCCATTGACTTGCATTGTGGGTCATGACGGATCCGTCTCGCTCCGTATCCCATGACGCAAAGGAAACCGCAGCATGCTGCGGGTTTTCTCTCCGGTATGAAAACGCAACTAAACGGAACGCAATGCATTTTGGAGTATTCCGTTCCGTTCAGTTACGTTTTGTCCCCATTGACAATGAATAGGGACAAAATGGAAGCGTTTTTTTCTGGTATTGAGACCCTATGACGGATCTCAAGACCGGAAAATAGAAACTCTAGTGTGAAAGTAGCCTTAAACATAGTTCTCAGTAATGAGGGCCCATGTGTGGTTTCATGCTGTTTTGCATATTTCTGCAGTCAGCTATCAGAGCTAGAATGTTGTTGAATGATCTGCCTGTCGCATCATTCTGAGCTTCCTTGTCAATGTTGAATGCAATCCTCCCACCATCTTTCTCTTCAATTATTTGGGTTCAGGCTGCTTCTGTGCTGTTTGTGGGAAGAAGATCTCAGACAAAGAGTGACCTTAGCATGAAGATGTATGAAGAAGAAATCCAGGTGAGGCAGGAATTGGTTCTATGATTGCTTCATGTTACATGTTTTATATAAAAGAAGCTTTGTAATAGTCTGGCCGCTAAATCTCACCTTAAAGGGCCCCTGAGTTTAAAAAAAACCTTTCTCGCCCATTTTCCTTGGGGGACACAGACCTTGGGTATAGCTCAGCTCCCTAGGAGGCGTGACACTAAGTAAAACTGTTAAGCCCCTCCTCCATCAGCTATACCCTCAGCCTGGAGATAGAGGCTACCAGTTTTAGCTTAGTGTCCAAGGAGGCAAGACACTCCCTGCTACTGCAGGGCTGTTTTCTCCTTGTTATTTTTACTTTTTCTTCTAATTTTGTTATTTTATTTTTTCCTAGGGATACCAGAGACGCATTAGACCTCTCTGCTCTCCCGGGGTTGAGCTGCGCCAGTGCCAACTTATCTGCACTGCTGCCTCCCCCACAGAAGCAATAGGAGGATCTGGGCAGCAATGGCTCCCCTACATCCCGCCAGCTAGGGGGTCGCCCGCACGACAAGCCCCTCTTCCAGCTTCCTGCCACTGCGGTGCCAGTGGCTGAAGGGGCGACCCTGCTGGAAAGGACTGAGGGTGAAGACGTCGGACGGTGAGATGGCTATTCCAGCCCATACCCCGTCCCTATCTGCAGCATCTACCCCTCTGGGTAAGGGGGGCACCCGTGGTCGCTCATTCTGAGCGCTCATCTGCAGGACAATGCAGCACAGCAGCATCCTCAGCACCCCCACGCCGTTCCCCCCCACGCTGCTATCTTTCTCTCCCCCCCCCTCCCCCTCATTCGGGGCTGACTCCATTTTTTCTCTTCTCTCTCTCCCCCTTCCCGCCGAGACCGGGGGGCGGGGCTTAGCGGTCCCGGCAGGGGGCGGGGCTTACGCGCGCGTCATTTTGGGGGCGGAGCTACGTTCTCCTTCACAGGAGACATTTCAAGCGCTGGAGGGGGCGGAGCTTGTTCCCCGCGCTTTCTGCTGAGGTTTCCCGCGCTTCCTCACTCCTGACGGGAAGCTGGGACACGGTGGGGGACTCTAACCTCCTGTGTACATCGCTCGGCTTCTGTGGGCGCTCTCTGCTGCTCTCTGCTGCTCACTGCTGTTCATTGCTTCTCTGCTGCTGCTGATCTGGGCCATCTCCTGACGTTCTTCTGAGGCACTGGTAGGACAGTTAACCCTCTCCTAACCCTCCTGGTCATAGCTGCTATAACCCTTTGTGGTCTCTATATTAGAGTACAACCACACTTCAGCATGTCAGATCCCACAGGTGCCCCCAAACCCTGGTACCATGCCTGTACCGCCTGTAAGGAACTTTTTCCGCGTGGGCAATCTGAGCCGCATTGCCTTGCATGTCAGGCCCCGGTGCAGGGCCCACTTCCCGCTGCGCCCCCCGGTGCCTCTGAACCCCCTGACTGGGCTAGGTCTCTGTCTCAGGCGGTGGAAAGCCTTACACACGTAGTGGGCCGTCTCGTGGATAGACCGCCTCTCCCGCAGGCTGCCACAATCCCTGTCGCACCCGCTGGGACTACCGTTTCTGCCGCCCCCACTGGTTCCCTGCCTCCCAGCGAATCTTCCAGGGCCCGGCATACTCAGAAACGTTCAAGGGTTGAGCGCACATCTTCTCCAGATGCTTCGCTCTCTCCGCCATGCGTGCGAGCTCAGTCAAGTCTATCCTCTCAAAGGGATACGCTTTCTGAGGGAGAACTGGCGGATTCGGAGGTGGACATGGACTCAGAGCTTCCGTCCAAATTGGCGTCCGCGGTGGGGCATCTTGTCACTAGCATCTGTGATACCTTTCAGCTACACGATGACCCCCCCAGCTCTGAACAGGCCGGCGTGTCCTTTCTCCGCCCCAAACAGGCCTCCAAGGTTTTTCCCATACACGCTGATTTTTCTTCTGTGGTATCCAAGGCTTGGACTCGGCCTAACGTCCGCTTTATTACACCCAAAAAGCTGGACATTTGTTATCCCTTTCCAGCGGATTCTGTGACCACGTGGACATCCCCGCCTAAGGTTGATCCTCCCGTGGCTCGCCTGTCCAAAAGCACTACTATTCCTGTACAGGACGGATCTTCCCTCCAGTCTGTTGAGGACCGTCGTACGGAATCCCTCTCCAAGGCCATATTTACTGCCTCTGGTTCGGCCCTTAGACCGGTCTTTGCCTCCGCCTGGGTTGGCAAAGCGGTCTCTGAATGGGGTTTGCAACTGGAACGGGAGTTAGGGTCGGTCGTCCCTGTTCAGGACCTCCGTTCCTTAGCCCAACTAATTGTTCAGGCCGGAAAATTCGTCTGTGAGGCCTCCCTTGATGCGGGTGCCCTCATTGCCCGTTCCTCTGCCCTGGCAGTTTCTGTCAGGAGGGAACTCTGGCTGAAGGTTTGGGCGGCGGACGCCGCTTCCAAACGCTCTTTGGCCGGCCTACCATTCACGGGTTCCCGCCTGTTCGGAACCCGTCTGGACGAACTTATATCAGAGGCCACGGGTGGGAAGAGTACTCACCTCCCCCAGTCCAGGCCAATGGGCGCCCCCCGTGGTCGCGCTGGTTCGTCCCGTTTTCGGTCCTTTCGCAAGCCCACCGGGTCTAGACCCGCGGCAAGTTCTTCTTCCTCTGGCCCAGCCCAGGATAGACGCAAGAAGCCGTTTTTTCGGACGCAACCTACCTGGCGCAAGTCCCAGCCTGCACGGGCTCCCACAGGCCAGCAGCCCTCTGCCTGAAGGTGCGCCCCCACCCACCCGGGTGGGGGGCCGCCTTCTCCTATTCAGGAACGTATGGCGGGCCCACATCTCAGACGCATGGGCGCTCGAGATTGTATCTTGCGAATACAAAATCGAATTTGCGTCCATTCCGCCAGACCGTTTCTTCCGATCCCGTCCTCCGCGAGATCCCGTACGAGTGGCCGCCTTCTTCGCGGCCATTCACTCTCTAATGGACAAGGGTGTCGTCGCCCCCGTGCCTCCGACGGAAAGGTTCAGGGGGTTCTACTCGAACCTCTTTGTGGTTCCCAAGAAGGAAGGCTCAGTGCGTCCGATCTTGGACCTAAAACGCCTGAACCGTTTTCTCCGACTGCAGAGATTCCGGATGGAGTCTCTCAGGTCCGCAGTGGCCTCCCTGGAAAGAGGGGATTTCATGGCCTCAATCGACATTCAGGATGCATACCTCCACGTTCCGGTTGCTCCATGTCATCACCGCTTCCTGCGCTTCGCGGTGGGGGACGATCACTTCCAATTCGTCGCCCTTCCCTTTGGTCTGGCGACGGCTCCTCGAGTGTTCACCAAGGTCCTGGCCCCTGTCTTGGCCCTTCTACGTTCAAGAAGTGTTTTTCTTCTCCCATACTTGGACGACATCCTGGTCAAGGCACCCTCCTTCTCTCAGACATCCCGCAGTGTGGAACTCACTCTGGAGACCCTGACGCGGTTCGGTTGGATTATCAACCACCCCAAATCTTCCCTTACCCCCTCCAGACGGCTGATCTTCCTGGGGATGCTCCTGGATACAGAGTTGGCGGAGGTCCGCCTTCCGTCGGACAAGCGTCTGGCCCTTCGCGGGTCGGTTCGCAGTCTCCTCCGTCATCACCGCCCTTCCCTCAGATCCAGCATGCGGTTGTTGGGAAAGATGGTTGCCTGTTTCGAAGCGGTGCCGTTCGCACAATTCCGATCCCGCACCTTTTCAGAGGGCAATTCTGTCGGCCTGGGACAAATCACCGAGGAGTCTGGACAGGACCTTTCTTCTGCCTCCCCTGGCTCGGGCTTCCCTCGGCTGGTGGTTGCATATCCCTCTAAGGGGGAAGTCCTTCCTTCCACTGAACTGGCTGGTGATTACCACAGATGCCAGCTTACGGGGGTGGGGGGGGGGGGGTTTTCCCTCCCCGGTCCGTCCAGGGCGTTTGGTCTCTATCGGAGTCCAGACTTCCAATCAATATTCTGGAACTGAGGGCGATTCTTCTGTCCCTCAGACACTGGACCCATCTGCTGAGGGGCCACCCTGTTCGGATCCAATCGGACAATGCCACGGCTGTGGCATACATAAACCATCAGGGAGGCAGCGATGCAAGAGGTGACCCTCATTCTCCTCTGGGCGGAGACGCACGTGCCGGCCTTATCTGCGATTTACATCCCGGGGGTGGACAACTGGGCGGCGGATTTCCTCAGCCGGTCCACCATCGACCCGGGAGAATGGTCCCTGCACCCAGAGGTGTTCGAAGCCCTTTGTCTTCGCTGGGGTCGCCCCGACGTGGACCTCATGGCCTCCAAATTCAACCACAAGGTCCCCCTATACCTGGCCAGGGCACGGGACCCGAAGGCATACGGCGCCGACGCGCTCGTCCTTCCGTGGCGCGAATTCTCCCTTCTGTACGTCTTTCCTCCTTTTCCCCTCCTGCCACGGGTTCTTCGGAGGATCGCGGCAGAGGGCGTCCCCGCGATTCTAATCGCCCCGGATTGGCCCCGCCGGTCTTGGTACGCCGACCTAATGTTGCTGTTGGCAGACGCACCGTGGCCACTGCCCTCCAGGGAAGACCTTCTCTCTCAGGGACCGATCTTCCACGAGCATTTAGGCTCGCTACGTTTGACGGCGTGGCTATTGAGACCGCCGTCTTAACGCGACGGGGTTTCTCCGCGGACGTAGTCCGCACCATGATCCGGGCTTGTAAGCCCGTATCCTCTAGGATCTACTATCGGGTTTGGAGGTCCTATCTGGGGTTCTGTGAGTCCCGGAGCATCCCACCTCTCCGGTTTTCTCTTCCCACAATCCTGTCCTTCCTCCAGTCGGGTCTGGACCTGGGGCTGTGCCTCAGTTCTCTGAAGGGTCAGATTTCGGCGCTGTCTATTCTTCTCCAGCGTCCCCTGGCCCCTCTAGGGCCAATTAAGACCTTCTTACAAGGGGTGGCTCACTCTGTTCCGCCGTACCGCCCTCCAGTTCCTTCCTGGGACCTGAATGTGGTGCTCTCGGCGCTCCAATCAGCCCCCTTCGAGCCTTTACGGGAGGTCTCCCTTCGCCTTCTGTCCTGCAAGGTCATCTTTCTTGTGGCCGTCACGTCTCTCCGACGGGTGTCGGAGTTAGCGGCTCTTTCTTGCTCCGAACCTTTCCTGATCTTCCACCAGGATAAGGTTGTGCTTCGGCCTGTCCCCCGACTTTCCTGCCAAAGGTGGTCTCCGCCTTTCACATCAATGAGGACATCGTCCTTCCGTCGCTCTGTCCCTCTCCTTCCCACCCCAGAGAACGGGAACTGCACCGTCTGGATGTGGTCAGGGCGTTGAGGATTTACTTGGAGGTCACCGGGTCCTTTCGGCGCACGGACTCCCTGTTTGTGGTTCCGGAGGGTTCGCGCAGAGGGTTGGCGGTCTCCAAGGTGGCTATTGCCCGTTTCATTAAACTGGCGGTGTCTGAGGCTTATCGAGCCAAGGGCAGACCTCCGCCTTTCGGCGTCACTGCTCATTCCACCAGAGCAGTCGGAGCTTCCTGGGCGCAGAGGCATCGGGCCTCGGCTGAACAGTTGTGCAAAGCAGCCACTTGGTCCTCTCTGCACACTTTCACAAAGTTCTATAGGGTGCATACGCATCCATCAGCGGATGCTGCTTTGGGCCGCCTGGTTTTGCAGGCAGCGGTTTCCTGATGCTCTGGTGGTGTTCCGCCTTGGGTTTGTGGTCCCTCCCTTCTTGGACTGCTCTTGAACGTCCCAAGGTCTGTGTCCCCCAAGGAAAATGGGCGAGAAAAGGAGATTTTTGTATAACTTACCAGTTAAATCTCTTTCTCGCTCTTCCTTGGGGGACACAGCACCCACCCTTCTGTGTTTGGTTACAGGGTTATGGTCTGGCGCCCCGTTGGGTTGCTGGCTGGTTGTTTCCGTTATTGGTTGTTATCCTTTCACTACTTGGACACGCAACTGGTAGCCTCTATCTCCAGGCTGAGGGTATAGCTGATGGAGGAGGGGCTTAACAGTTTTACTTAGTGTCACGCCTCCTAGGGAGCTGAGCTATACCCAAGGTCTGTGTCCCCCAAGGAAGAGCGAGAAAGAGATTTAACTGGTAAGTTATACAAAAAATCTCCTTTTTTGAATGTCAGAGGTATTGCAAAAATTTTGACCGGTGAGGGTCTGAGTGCTGAATCGTCCACTGATCAGTAGAATAAGGAGAGAGAAGCACTCATATAGCTCACCCTCGCTCCTTGCAAGAACTGATACATATCCTGCAGTGAGGGGAGAGAGCGCAATATGCAAGGGCTTCTCTAGCGATCAGTGGGGGGTTTTAGCATTCAGACCCCCAATGATCAAAACATTTAATATGTCTCTATGACATATGAAAAGGTTTTTAAAAACTCAATGACCCTTTACGTTATAATCATATACAGTATATATATATTCAGGTAAGAAAAGCAACGACTGGCTTCAACCCAGTCGTTGTATGGGTGAATGCAGCAGTTATATAGTTTTTCTTTATTGAATTTAGTGTGGGTGTATATAATTCCTTTTTTGTTCTTGTAGACGATACAATAATTTTCATGAAAATATGGCCCATTAAGCCCCAGGCAATAGGCACTGGTTGGTAAACCATTAGCACCCCGCAATTACAGCGTAGTCAGTATTGATCACGGCATCTAAAGAAGGGGTTAAATGACTGGGATGCAAGATTTCTGATCCAACTGTTATAGCAGTAAGCAGGCTTGCAGATAGGCTTCTGATGTTGATCGTATGGCCATACCTCATTTGCCCAAGTTATTATTTTGTCATAAATGTAGCCTCTAGGTAGGGTGCCTTAAAGGCTACGGACACCTTTGGGACAATTTTTTTTTAATCATTGCATTTCACTCATTTTGGACTAAACAGATATATTTTTTCAATTGGTCTTTATTTAAAAAAAAATTCAACAGTTTTTCAGCATTTAGTTTCAGTATCTCTACAGACTATTTCTGTTTGTATCAGCCAGGGAGCTGCTCTTACAGATTAATCTCTAGCCCTATCTCCTCCTGACTGATTATAGCAAAATTCTTATCAAACTGATAGATTTAGCTACAGTGATGAACCAAAGTATTTGAATACCCTGTGATTTTGCAAGTTCTCCCACTTAAATCATGGAGGGGTCTGAAATGCAAATTGTAGGTGCATTCCCACTCTGAGAGACAGAATAAATAAAAAAATCAGGAAATCACATTGTATGATTTTTAAAGAATGTATTTGTCTTGCTCTGCTGAACATAAGTATTTGAACACCTGAGAAACAGCAAGAATTCTGTTACTGTGCCTTTTAAAAAGTCCACCTCTACTCAACTCATTAATCTAACTTAGTAGCACCTGTCTGAACTCTTTAAAGACACCTGTCCACCCCACAGTCAGTCAGACGCCAACTACTACCATGGGAAAAACCAAAGAGCTGTCAAAAGACACCAGAGACAAAATTGTGGACCTTTCCAGGGCTACAGGGCAATTGCCAAGCAGCTTGGTGAAAATAGATCAACTGTTGGAGCAATTGTTAGAAAATGGAAGAAGCTAAAGACGACTGTCAGTTTCCTTCGAACTGGAGCTCCATACAAGATTTCACCTTGTGGGGTATCACTGATGATAAGAAAGGTGAGGAATCAGCCCAGAACTACAAGGGAGGAGCTGGTCAATAACATGAAGAGAGCTGGGACCACAGTTTCAAAGGTCACTGTCGGTAGAACACTACGCCGTCGTGGTTTCAAATCACGCATTGCACGTAAGATTCCCCTGCTCAAGTCATCACATGTCCAGGCCCGTCTGAAGTTTTCCAATGATCATCTGGATGATCCAGAGGAGGCATGGGAGAAAGTCGTGTGGTCAGATGAGACCAAAGTAGAACTTTTTGGTCTAAACTTCACTCGTCGTGTTTGGAGGAAAAAGAAGGATGAGTTGCATCCCAAGGACACCATCCCTACTGTGAAGCATGGGGGTGCTTTTCTGCGAAGGGGACAGGACGACTGCACTGTATTAAAGGGAACCTGTCATCAACTTTTTGCTGCCCATACTAACAGCAGAATAAAGTAGAGACAGGTGAGTTGATTTCAGCGGTCTGTCATTTAGAAGTTAAAAGTAAGTGGTTACCGAGAACCAACATCACAATCATTGCAGACTAGGCCGGGAAAAGATTCACGGTCACCTGAGAAGAGTTATGGTCATTCATGAATTCCTGCCCTCCCTGCCCACCTGTTGATGACTGACGGCCTTCTACCTAGTTTTCTCCCTTTCTCTATAGGAGAGAACTGCCAATCATCAGCAGATGGGTGAGAGAGCAGGAGATTATGAATAACCATGACTCTTCTCAAGTAGATCTGACTCTTTTCAAGGCCTGGGCTGCAATCATTATGATGCTGGTTCTCGGCAACCACTTTTAGCTCTTGAGTGACACACCGCTGAAATCAGCATTTCTGTCACTAATTTATGCTGCCCTCAGTAAGATCAGCATAAAGTTGATGACAGGTTCCCTTTTAAGGAGTGGATGAATGGAGCCATTTATTGTGAGATTTTGAGCAAAAACTTCCTTCCCTCAGTCAGAGCATTGAAGGTGGGTCGTGGCTGGGTCTTCCAATATGACAACGACCCGAAGCACACAGCCAGGATAACCAAGGAGCTGGCTCCATAAGAAGCATATCAAGGTTCTGGAGTGGCCTAGCCAATCTACAGACCTAAATCCAATAGAACATCTTTGGAGGGAGCTGAAACTCTGTGTTGCTCAGCGACAGTCCCGAAACCTTACAGATCTAGAGGAGATTTGTGTGGAGGAATGGGCCAAAATCCCTGGTGCAGTGTGTGTGCAAACCTGGTCAAGAACTACAGGGAACATTTGATCTCTGTAATTGCAAACAAACGCTTCTGTGACAAATATTAACACTGATTTTCTCAGGTGTTCAAATACTTATGTTCAGCAGTGCAAGACAAATACATTCTTTAACCACTTCAACCCCCCTAGCTGAAACACCCTTAATGACCAGGCCACTTTTTACTAGGGATCGACCGATATTGATTTTTTTAGGGCCGATACCGATAATTTGTGAACTTTCAGGCCGATAGCCGATAATTTATACCGATATTCTGGGAATTTTCATTTTTGAAAAAAAAATAAAAAATTCCCACAAATCTGCTGAAAATTAATGTTTATTGTTAATGTGTATTTTTTTTTTTTTTTTGTAAATCTTTCTTTTTCATTTATATTTAATATTTTGGTGTTTTTATTTTTATTACTTTTTTTTTTTTTTTTTTTTTTTTTAACTAACTTTTAGCCCCCTTAGGGACTAGAACCCTTGTCCTATTCACCCTGATAGAGATCTATCAGGGTGAATAGGAGCTCACACTGTCCCTGCTGCTGTGTGCTTTGTGCACACAGCAGCATGGAGCTTACCATGGCAGCCAGGGCTTCAATAGCGTCCTGGCTGCCATGGTAACCGATCGGAGCCCCAGCATTACACTGCTGGGGCTCCGATCGGAGGAGCAGGGGAGAGGGAATCCTGTGGGGGGCGCACTGCGACTGGGGTGGGGGGGGAGGGGGGGCGCACCACTGCTTAATACTGGGGGGGAGGGGGGGCGCACTGCGCCACCAATGCTTAATACTGGGGGGGCTTGGGTGGGAGGCGCACTGCGCCACCAATGCCTAATATTGGGGGGGGAGGGGGTGCGCACTGCGCCACCAATGTCTGATACTGGGGGGCTTGGGGGGGGCGCACTGCGCCACCAATGAAGCTTAATCTCTAATTTATTCATATACAGGAGACGGGAGCTGGCTGCAGGATCACATAGCCGGCTCCCGACCTCTGAGCTGTAGCTGCGATCCGCGGCACCTGAGGAGTTAACTACCGCAGATCGCAGCTACAGCTCATAGAGGCCGGGAGCCGGCTATGTGATTCTGCAGCTCCCGCCTCCTGTATATGAATTAATGTGAGATTAAGCTTCATTGGTGGCGCAGTGGCCATAGCTCCTCCCCTCCTCTTGTCCCCTGTCCTCCCATTGGCTGGAGCGGCAGCAGCAGCACAGGGGGAGGAGACACTGCTCCTTCTCCCCTGTGCTGCTGCTGAGGGAACACGGAGAGCGCTGTCAGCAGCGCGATCTGTGTTCCCAGGACGTTATCGGAATATCGGCAAAATAAATGCCGATAACGTTCAAAATCCTGAATATCGGCCGATAATATCGGTAAATCCGATAATCGGTCGATCCCTACTTTTTACATTTCTGCACTACACTAATTTCACCGTTTATTGCTCGGTCATGCAACTTACCACCCAAATTAATTTTACCTCCTTTTCTTCTCACTAATAGAGCTTTCATTTGGTGGTATTTCATTGCTGCTGACATTTTTACTTCTTTTGTTATTAATCGAAATTGAATGATTCTTTTGCAAAAAAATGACATTTTTCACTTTCAGTTTAAATTTATTGTTCTACATGTCTTTGATAAAAAAAAAAAATGTTTGGGTAAAAAAAAAAATGGTTTGGGTAAAAGTTATAGCGTTTACAAACTATGGTACAAAAATGTGAATTTCCGCTTTTTGAAGCAGCTCTGACTTTCTGAGCACCTGTCATGTTTCCTGAGGTTCTACAATGCCCAGACAGTACAAACACCCCACAAATGACCCCATTTTGGAAAGTAGACACCCTAAGGTATTCACTGATGGGCATAGTGAGTTCATAGAACTTTTTATTTTTTGTCATAAGTTAGCGGAAAATGATGATTATTTTTTTATTTTTTATTTTTTCTTACAAAGTCTCATATTCCACTAACTTGTGACAAATAATAAAAACTTCCATGAACTCACTATGCCCATCACAAAATACCTTGGGGTGTCTTCTTTCCAAAATGGGGTCACTTGTGGGGTAGTTATACTGCCCTGGCATTTTAGGGGCCCAGATGCGTGAGAAGTAGTTTGAAATCAAAATCTGTAAAAAAAAAAATGGCCGGTGAAATCCTAAAGGTGCTCTTTGGAATGTGTGCCCCTTTGCCCACCTAGGCTGCTAAAAAGTGTCACACATCTGGTATCGCCGTACTCAGGAGAAGTTGGGGAATGTGTTTTGGGGTGTCATTTTACATATACCTATGCTGGGTGAGAGAAATATCTTGGCAAAAGACAACTTTTCCCATTTTTTTAATACAAAGTTGGCATTTGACCAAGATATTTATCTCACCCAGCATGGGTATATGTAAAATGACACCCCAAAACACATTGCCCAACTTCTCCTGAGTACGGCGATACCACATGTGTGACACTTTTTTGCAGCCTAGATGCGCAAAGCGGCCCAAATTCCTTTTTAGGAGGGCATTTTTAGACATTTGGATCCCAGACTTCTTCTTACGCTTTCGGGCCCCTAAAATGCCAGGGCAGTATAAATACCGCACATGTGACCCTATTTTGGAAAGAAGACACCCCAAGGTATTCAATAAGGGGCATGGCGAGTTCATAGAAATTTTCTTTTTTTTTTGACACAAGTTAGCGGAAATAGATTTTTTATTTTTTTTTGTATTTTCTCACAAAGTCTCCCTTTCCGCTAACTTGGGACAAAAATGTCAATCTTTCATGGACTCAATATGCCCCTCACGGAATATCTTGGGGTGTCTTCTTTCCGAAATGGGGTCACATGTGGGGTATTTATACTGCCCTGGCATTTTAGGGGCCCTAAAGCATGAGAAGAAGTCTGGAATATAAATGTCTAAAAAATGTTATGCATTTGGATTCCGTGAGGGGTATGGTGAGTTCATGTGAGATTTTATTTTTTGACACAAGTTAGTGGAATATGAGACTTTGTAAGAAAAATAAAATAAAAATAAAATATCTATTTCCGCTAACTTGTGCCCAAAAAAATGTCTAAATGGAGCCTTACAGGGGGTGATCCATAACAGGGGGGTGATTAGGGAGTCTGTATGGGGTGATCACCCCCCTGTCATTGATCACCCCCCTGTAAGGCTCCATTCAGACGTCCGTATGTGTTTTGCGGATCCGATCCATGTATCCGTGGATCCGTAAAAATCATACGGACGTCTGAACGGAGCCTGACAGGGGGGTGATCAATGACAGGGGGGTGATCAATGACAGGGGGGTGATCAATGACAGGGGGGTGATCAGGGAGTCTATATGGGGTGATCAGGGGTTCATAAGGGGTTAATAAGTGACAGGGGGGGGGGTGTAGTGGTGTTTTGTGGTACTTTACTGAGCTACCTGTGTCCTCTGGTGGTCGATCCAAACAAAAGGGACCACCAGAGGACCAGGTAGCAGGTATATTAGACGCTGTTATCAAAACAGGGTCTAATATACCTGTTAGGGGTTAAAAAAAAAAAACGCATCTCCAGCCTGCCAGCGAACGATCGCCGCTGGCAGGCTGGAGATCCTGTCTCTTACCTTCCGTTCCTGTGAACGCGCGCGCCTGTGTGCGCACGTTCACAGGAAGTCACGGCTCTCGCGAGATGACGCATATATGCGTCACTCTGCGCAGAGCTGCCGCCTCCGGACCGCAGATCTGCGTTAGGCGGTCAAAAATCATACAATGTGATTTCTTGAATTTTTTATTTGATTCTGTCGCTTGCAAAATCGCAGGGTGTTCAAATACTTCTGTTCCTCACTTTATAATGAGTATTCCTACACTTTTAGGAGTTCATATGACTACATATGGAGTCATCAGAGCAGCTAACTGACTGATTCAATGTGAGGCAGAAAGCAATAATGCCCTGAAACTGAAAGATGTAAAGGAAAAGCTATTGAAAATTTGAAATAAAGGTGAATTGAAAAAAATGAGTTAAATAGAATAATAATAATAATAATAATAAAAAGGCCCCTAGGCGTTTCTATTGCTTTTATGGGGTTAACATTTGCTGTGTAGTATCTGTGATGCGCATAGATATATATATATCTCTATCTATCTTTGGCCGCCATTTACAGCAGGAACATCAGAGTTACCTACAACTACTAAATACACTTTTAGAATAAGCATATAAGATTTGCCAGCATCGACATGTTGACAGTTTCCAGGTAGTAACAGATGAATTATTTTCTAAAGCTTTTCCTTTGCGGACTATTAAGCCAATGTTGAATAAATGTAGATTTCACTTCAAGCTCTATGTTTACCAAATATTGGCTCAAACTGTATATATTTTGCTTGCATATAGGCACCATTTGTTCTATTGTATTTTTTTATTATAAAAAAAAACAACTAATCTACATTCTTGTGTTTCTGCTGATAAATGCAGGAGTGGTACAAGGAGCACGCTCAGGCACAGGGGAAGAAGATGGTAGAGCTTCAGCCTGCCGAGAGGGTCCTGCGTCCTCGATCCAGTACTGTTAACTAAACGTATTCACCACCTACTTCTTGTATGACTATGCAATTGTGTCAGTATTAATATTTAAACTTTGCTCTGAGAGCTAGTAACCAGTATAATATTCCCGGCGGTTGTGATCTGTACATACCTACAGTGGAAGCCTTCTCTAGACTCCAATGAAGTACTGTTAACATGTCCAAGAAGTATATTACCGGGGCATATTGACATTTTATTTTATATAAGCTGTTTTAATGGGGTTTAAACTTCATTTTCTGCATTGTTACTGTGAAATGCAAGTTGTAGCACATAATCTACTATGTTGGGTGGGTTTCTTATTGCTTGTATAAAACTATATGATGACTGGACACTTTCTATAGATGTTCCCTAGTGATTATGAAGGGCATTCACCCACTACAGACAATCAGACCTCATTTTAAGTGTTCCTGTGCTGGCCACCTCCCCAACCTTCCATTCATTAGTTCTCTCTCCAGCAGTGAAGAAGATGCACATCTATATACAGATGCCTATATTTGTAACATATTAATAAATTCCTTTTTACAAAAAAAAAACTAAGTTCTGTCGTTTTTTTGCTAATAAAGTATATCCTATTTGCACTCTTGGGGTACTTTCACACTGGCGTTGTTCGGATCTGGCAGGCAGTTCCGGCAATGGAACTGCCTGCCAGATCCGGCAAACCATGTGCAAATATACTGGATCCGTCTCATCTGGTATCATCTGGAATAACGGATCCGGTATTCAATTTTTTTTTTCAAAGATCAAAAGCAAAAATAGTTCCTCCTATGTCCCAGCGCATGCGCAGACCGGAAAACCGGATCCAGCAACGCGGCAGTTTCCGGAACACTTGACACTGGATCCAGCATTAATACATCTCTATGGAAATGAATGCCGGATACAGCAAGTGCGGAAGTGTTCCAGGATTTTGGCTGGAAAAAATACTGCAGCAAGCTGAGGTGTTTTGTCCAGTCAAATACTGTACAAGGGACGGAACGGAAGACATCCTGATGTATACTGAGCAGATTGCTTTAGGACAAAACTGATGCTTTTTATTCCGGTATTGAGACCCTTTACCGGATTTCAATACCGGAAAAGAATAACGCTAGTCTGAAAGTACGCTTACCCTTACAGCAACTTACCAGGATTCAATTTCTTATTTCGCTGTCAAAATCCCAGATCTGCATGTAAACAGTGTGACCGATATGTCATCATCTTATGCAGTATCACATCCAGCTGTCTATGGCTCTAGCGTTTAACACAGACAAGGATTACCATTATCAATCAAGTCACTGATAAAAATGGAAGCTTGTACCATTGAGAGCAAGGTAACAGGTAAACGAACATTTCTCGTGAATGACAGTGGGGGACACGACACTGTGGGTATATACCCAGTTGCCACTAGGAGATTGACACTAGAAAAAAAAAAAGTATTGGCTAACCAGTTTTAGTCTTAGTGCAGGGATGACCAACCTGAGGCTCTCCAGCTGTTGCAAAACTACAATTCCCAGCATGCCCAGAGTTTTACAACAGCTGGAGAGACACAGGGTTGGCCATCCCTGGTCTAGTGTCTAGGAGGGAGACACGACCTGTTTTTTATTTTTTTTCCTTCAGATATTGCTGCTATGTTTTTCAACATTTTTTTTTTCCCTCACACTCTGCATGTTTTACCCTGCGGCAGACAAGTCTTTATTGTGGGTCTCCAATTCAGTGGCACCCCCTGCGGGCACATACTTTGGTACTTTGCTAGTCACGCAGTATCCCCCCTTGTTGCATCCTCTGTGGAATGCCAGTAATCCCACTCATATGCAAGTTTACCGAAAGGGTGACCCTGTGGCATCCGAAGACGCCGGATGGTATGTTCCACCTTCTCTTAGGTTAGGTTACTCCAGGCCTCTCATTCCTGCCACTTTCTTCTCTACTTCTGAATACATCCACTCCTAACCACCGGGACTCTTCTCTGCCCATTTTTCTTGGGTTCCCCACATTTTCTCTGCCTTTACCCATCGCTGCTGTACAGTAATACACTCGTATAGATCATACAAGTGTATTACTGTACAGCGGCGGCAGCACGAAGCGCACGGCATCATAGCAACCAATGATGCTGTGCGCTCCTGCACTCAGCAGGAATCCAGGCCGGTATCTCGCGGTCCATGTTCCACGGACAGTGTGCATGAGGCTTTAAAGCCCAGCTTCTGCAGGGAGAAAGCCGCACAGCTCCACAGTCTGTCCCCAGTATCCTGAAGCTTTTTAGTTTAAAAATGTCTCTCCCCTTTGTGGTCGCTTCTCCCAGGGAGCCGATGTCCCGTGATTTGAGGCCTCATTTCCAGCTGGGCCTTCTACTCGAGGCCTAAGCTTCTTCCTCAACTAGGCCTCTCCTTGTTCTGTCCTTCTTTTTTTTTTTTTTCTTACTGGGTTTTTCCTTGGTGTCTTCCTGCCTTCATTGGTCCTTGGGGGAGGGGTCTGCTTGCCTCCCAATCCTCTACAACCACAGTGTTACTCTGTAGGATGAATCTTTGTCTGCATTCTTCTATGGTTACTCTTTCTGGGTCCAGCACCACCTCTGAAGAGCCTTTCTTCATACCTGCAGCTGCTGCAGCATCTCTTTTGCGGCCACTGTAATAAGATATTGCCATACGGACAGCTTGACCCTGTCTGTGCTCAGTGCCTTGCACCTAAACCCTCCCAGGATGCCCCAGGCCCCTACATCCTCAAGTCGGTTCCTCCTGAATGCGCCTTTTACTTCTTCCATAGGTACTTCTTCAGCCATAGGTAACCTTGCCCGACTCTCCCAATCCATGGTTGAGTCCTGGACCTCTTGCCTGCCCAAATTGCAGCTGCTTTGGTTCCCCCATGGAGTCCTCTGATCACAATTATAGATCACACTCCTTCTCAGCATCTTCAGATCACTCCCAGAACAGGAATATATCAGCTTTTCTATGGTTCTTTCCACCGCCATGTGGGACAACTCTAACTCTGATTCCGAACCTGAGCAGGGCACAAGGCTATGTTCAGCCATGCAGGAACTCCTCAAGGCAGTCAGACACTCTACAAATTCAGAATGATTTGCCCCTCCACATTTCAGAACAAAGGGGGTCATTTAAGCTAAAATATATGCCTTAGGGCCCTTTCACACTTGCGTTGTCCGGATCCGGCGTGTACTCCACTTGCCGGAATTACACGCCGGATCCGGAAAAACGCAAGTGTACTGAAAGCATTTGAAGACGGATCCGTCTTCAAAATGCGTTCAGTGTTACTATGGCACCCAGGACGGTATTAAAGTCCTGGTTGCCATAGTGGGAGCGGGGAGCGGTATACTTACAGTCCGTGTGGCTCCCGGGGCGCTCCAGAATGACGTCGGAGCACCCCGTGCGCATGAATGACGTGTTCCATGTGATCACGTGATCCATGCGCTTGGGGCGCCCTGACGTCACTCTGGAGCGCCCCGGGAGCCGCACGGATGGTAAGTATGCTGCTCCCCCGCTCCCCACTACACTTTACCATGGCTGCCAGGACTTTAGCGTCTTGGCAGCCATGGTAACCATTCAGAAAAAGCTAAACGTCGGATCCGGCAATGCGCCGAAACGACGTTTAGCTTAAGGCCGGATCCGGATCAATGCCTTTCAATGGGCATTAATTCCGGATCCGGCCTTGCGGCAAGTCTTCAGGATTTTTGGCCGGAGCAAAAAGCGCAGCATGCTGCGGTATTTTCTCCGGCCAAAAAACGTTCCGTTCCGGAATTGAAGACATCCTGATGCATCCAGAACGGTTTTCTCTCCATTCAGAATGCATTAGGATAATCCTGGTCAGGATTCTTCCGGCATAGAGCCCCAACGACGGAACTCTATGCCGGATCCGGACAACGCAAGTGTGAAAGGGCCCTAAATTAGGCATACAGTTGCAAGAAAAAGTATGTGAACCCTTTGGAATGATATGGATTTCTGCACAAATTGGTCATAAAATGTGATCTGATCTTCATCTAAGTCACAACAATAGACAATCACAGTCTGCTTAAACTAATAACACACAAATAATTAAATGTTACCATGTTTTTATTGAACACACCATGTAAACATTCACAGTGCAGGTGGAAAAAGTATATGAACCCTTGGATTTAATAACTGGTTGAACCTCCTTTGGCAGAAATAACTTCAACCAAACGTTTCCTGTAGTTGCAGATCGGACGTGCACAACGGTCAGGAGTAATTCTTAACCATTCCTCTTTACAGAACTATTTCAGTTCAGCAATATTCTTGGGATGTCTAGTGTGAATCGCTTTCTTGAGGTCATGCCACAGCATCTCAATCGGGTTGAGGTCAGGACTCCAGAAGGCGTATTTTCTTCTGTTTAAGCCATTCTGTTGTTGATTTACTTCTATGCTTTGGGTCGTTGTCCTGTTACAACACCCATCTTCTGTTGAGCTTTAGCTGGTGGACAGATGGCCTTAAGTTCTCCTGCAAAATGTCTTGATAAACTTGGGAATTCATTTTTTCCTTCGATAATAGCAATCCATCCAGGCCCTGACGCAGCAAAGCAGCCCCAAACCATGATGCTCCCACCACCATACTTCACAGTTGGGATGAGGTTTTGATCTTGGTGTGCTGTGCCTCTTTCTCTCCACACATAGTGTTGTGTTCTTCCAAACAACTCAACTTTGGTTTCATCTGTCCACAGAATATTTTGCCAGTACTGCTGTGGAACATCCAGGTGCTTTTGTGCAAACTGTAAATGTGCAGCAATGTTTTTTTTGGACAGCAGTGGCTTCCTCTGTGGCATCCTCCCATGAAATCCATTCTTGTTTAGTGTTTTACATATCGTAGATTCGCTGACAGGGATGTTAGCATATGCCAGAGACTTTTGTAAGTCTTTAGCTGACACTCTACGATTCATCTTCACCTCATTGAGCAGTCTGCGATGTGCTCTTGCAATCATCTTTACAGGATGGCCACTCCTAGGGAGAGTAGCAGCAGTGCTGAACTTTCTCTATTTATAGACAATTTGTCTTACCGTGGACTGATGAACAGCAAGGCTTTTGGAGATACTTTAATATCCCTTTCCAACTTAATGCAAGTCAGCAATTCTTAATTGTAGGTCTTCTGAGAGCTCTTTTGTGCGAGGCATCATTCACATCAGGCAATGCTTCTTGTGAAAAGCAAACCCAGAACTGGTGTGTTTTTTATAGGGCAGCTGTAACCAACACCTCCAATCTCCTCTCATTGATTGGACTCCAGTTGGCTGACACCTCACTCCAATTAGCTCTTGGAGATGTCATTAGTCTAGGGGTTCAAATGCTTTTTCCACCTGCACTCTGAATGTTTACATGGTGTGTTCATTAAAAACATGGTAACATTTACTTCTTTGTGTGTCATTAGTTTAAGCAGACTGTGATTGTCTATTATTGTGACTTAGATGAAGATCAGATCACATTTTATGACCAATTTGTGCAGAAATCCATACAATTCCAAAGGGTTCACATACTATTCCTTGCAACTGTATATCAGGCGCAGATGCGCCTGACCTCATTCATCATTTTCTACGCCTGTTTTAAGCGTAGAAAAGTGTCTACATGTGAGACGGCTTGGAAGCTGTCTTACATTTACAACTGGCGTTGGATGTGCCGAAGTTATGGAGAGGCCTGCACCTCTTAACTTTGACTGATCCTCCGCCAGAGCAGGGGCATTTTAGATTCAGGTCTTAATAAATGTGCCCCAAAGTGTCTTTATACCCTACTAGGCACCCTGCCTTGGTCTTCACTAACCATGTGGATCTTGAGGTGCTACTGGCTAAGGAGTGGTGTCATCTTGATAAGTAGCTCTCATCCTCTAAAGCTTTAGAAGTCCTCTTCCCCTTCTTCAAGGAATCCATCTCAAAATGGTCCATCCATCCAGGATCCACAAGTAGGTCGCCTAGCCAAGGATGCCACCTTCCCTTGACGCTGCTTCTCTCTCTGACTCCTTGGACAAGAAGAGAGATTTCCTGTCCATGTCTGTTATTGTAGCTGGCTCAGCTTTCTGCCCTGCTTTTGATGCCCACTGGTTTGCTAAAGCCGGTGTTGTTTGGGCCAAACAGCTTCTGACCAAGCAGATCTTTCTCCTTGCATATTAACTCCTGGCTTCCTGGTACCTATGTGATGTTTACCCTGCATGCACTTACCTAGCATGCAGGGAAGCAGCCAATCCGGTGGTGATTTGTTCTGCGGTACAGCTCCACTCCCTGGGCAGCCGACGCAGCGTCTAAAAAGACACTTTTATATCTACCCTTCCTGGTCAAAAATAATTTTAGTAAGGCCTTGGAAGAACTTATTTAGAAGACTACAGGTGGCAAGAGTTCTCCCTTATCTCAGAATTGTCCCCGCCACTGCAACTTATTGTCCTGGCAGACAATGCTTGGGTCCTGGAGGTGGTGTTGTCAAAATACTAAATATCATTTTCTGTCCCTTCCTCTGGCAGGTTCTACCTGTCGTTGTCATCTTGGTCCCCTTCTTGAGTGGCTGCCTTTCTTCAGGCCATTCATTCACATGCAAAGCGTGATTGTACCCATGCCTGTTTTAGAATGTTTTCAGGGGTTCTACTCCAATCTCTTTACAGTTCCGAAGAAGGACAGCTCTCCCCACCCCATTCTAGACCTGAAGATCCTCAATCAGTTTCTCGTAGTCCACTGCTTTTGTATGGAATCCCTCAGATCTGTGGTGGCATCCCTGGAAATGGGCAAGTTTATGTCATCCAACTACATCTGCAACACCTATCTGTACGTTCTCATTGCTGAGTCTCATTAGCAGTTCCTTCGATTCATGTTGTTCGAGCGATCAGAAATTATCTGGCCCTGTTGGAATCCCTCCGTTGTTCAGACTCTTTCTTTGTCATTCCCGAGGCCCACCAGCCTTCAAGGCATCAACTCCTGTTGAATTCGGTCAACCATTAAAGGGGTGAGCAGGTGTAGTTAAAAGGAGCTCCATTCAGTTCTATAGGACAGCTCATTCCTATGCACTTGAATACGAATGAGCCGTCCCATCTAAGTGAATAGGACGGCTTGTAATTACACCTGTTCACCTCTGCGATGTAGTCGGCAAGTCGCTAACCAATGCAGGGAAGACGGCGCTTGCACAGAGTCAGACCCCTGCCGATCTGATATTGATGACCATTAGGTTGTTCGCGTGGCTGTCTTCCTCCCATGCCCCCCAGGGGGACTGGGACTGCTTTGGGATGTCCCTTGTTGCTGTGTCCCCCCAATGTCAATCACAAGAAAATTGGATTTTTGTACTTAATGTAAAATTCCTTTCTCGTTGGATGGATTGAGGTACACAGATGTTATGTTTTTCTTCGGTTTTCTTTCCTTTCCCAGGCTGTTAGTTCTTTTTGGTTCTCTTCCAAGTTCAGTACATGTTGGCTCTTGGTTTTTTGTTTGTAGTTTCTCTCTTACTGTTTTTCTACCAACTGGTTAGTCCAGTGTCTTTAGAGAGGGTATAGCCCACCTGGGCAGAGCCAACAATTACATTTTTTTCTAGTGGCACCTGGCCATACCCCTATGGGTGCTGGGTTTCCTTGTTATTTCAAACTAATTAATTCTCAAATTATGCAAATTAGGCCCTGGTGCAATGAGGGCGTTACCATTGTTCTTTTTGCACCTAAGCTCCAGTCCTTTCTATGGCTGCTTTTTTTGATAGGGTCAGGCAGTGGCAAAGCAGCGAGAGAGGGGTTGGCCACAGAAAATAGTGGAGCTTGAGTTCAACAAGAATTCCCTCAATGTACCAAATGCCTAATTTGCATATTAGGAAAAGATATGGATAACTCAGGAAGGAACCTCAGATCACCAAAAGAAAAACAGCATTTTAATCAGGTGAACCACATGAATATGTCTTTGCAAACATTTAGGGAGGTCACTGGTGACAGATTACCTTTAAAGGTTGATCGCTAATCAGGGTCGTAACTACCATAGCGGCAGACCATGCGACTGCTATATGGGGCCCAGGGCAAGAGGGGGCCCAGTCTTAGTTGGGATTATCTCCTCTTCTACTGGAGGTGAAAACGTGTTCAGGAGGCAGTGGAGAAATGGCCCAAGGGTCAGAAACCCTTCTGTCCTGTGTGGGGGGCCCTGTTTCATCCTTGCTTTGGGGCCCTTCCCTATGTACGACACTGCCGCTAATCCTGTGTTAGTATAACTGTAACATTGTGGCCACACATTTTGGTAAATTTGTCTCCGACTACTGCTGCCACTGGCATTTATTCGAAAGGTAAACAACTGGCCACTTTTATCACAGGTAGATCCACCTATAAGTACAGTAGATGACTGCACAACCCACCATTGATAACCTTAGACGAACAGAGGGTAGCATTGTTTTTTGTTGTATAACATATGCTGCCGGTTATTCCAGATAATGTGACATGTGAATGTATATGTGTCCGTTTTCTACCCTAAAACATTGAAAGTATTGTTTTGGATCTAAACATTACATTTATAGAGCCTCTGTGCCCCTGATTTTAACACGTGATTTTAAATGTATGTATTAAGAGACCAACCTGCAATTTATTTTCCTCTGTGCCAAATTTGACAGCAGGATGTGTGGGATACTGACACAGTGCTTGTTCAGTGCCCCATTATTAATGTGTCATCCCGGTGTCCATGCAAGGATTCCAAGTAGCTAGAACAATATGTTTAGTGCACCTATGACTGCCGAGAAACATGAACCCCTGCCGCCTTAGTACTGAATTGCAAAGAATAAGGATTACGAGAACAGAAAACATTTTTGCTAGAACATACTGTTTGCATTTCTTTCTTTCTTATTCTTCCTTCCCTTCCTTTTATCTTCCTTCCTTCCTTTTTTCTTTCTCTCTTTTCCTCTTTCTTTTTCTCTCTGTACTCTGTTTTCCCGGTTTCAAAAAGATTTGCCTTACATTGAAAAAAATGCATATCATAGCAGCTATTCACAGTAAATGTAGTTTCCTCCTTCCCTCTCTTTCTTTCTTTCTTTTCTCTCTCTTTGGCTACATTCACACGACCATATGTGTTTTTTTTTTTTTTTTACGTTCCACAAAACACACTGATAAGGGTGGGTTCACACTAGCGTTAGGGATTCCGTTATGGCTTTCAGTTATAACCATGGCGTTAGGAATGGCCAGACAGAATGCAAAATAGAAGCCTTCAAAAAGCATTCCGTTTGCTTTCCGTCCTAATAGAAGTCTATGGGAAAGCATAACGGAGCCGTCTGGGTCCCGTTATGCAAGACCCAGACGGATCCGTTTTGATTCCCATAGACTTCTATTAGGACGGAAAGCAAACGGAATGCTTTTTAAATGCTTACATTTTGCATTCCGTCATAATACAAGTCTATGGGCAGAAGAACGGATTCGTCCTTCCGTCTTATGGATTCTGTCATTTTCAGTTATAACCATGTTATAACGGAAAGCCATAATGGAATCCCTAACGCTAGTGTGAACCCACCCTAAGCTCCGTTTGCCATCCATATTGCATCAGTTTTTTTTGCGGATCCATTATAACAATGCCTATCCTTGTCCGCAAAACGGACAATAATTAGGGCATGTTCTAATCTTTTTTGTGGGGTTACGGAACAGACACACTGATGCGGCACATTTTTTACAGACCCATTAAAATGAATGGGTCCGCATCCTATCCGCAAAAAAACCCGGAACGGACATGGAAATAAAATACGTTTGTGTGCATGAGGCCTTTCTGTCTCTTTTTTTAGTTTCTTTCTTTGTCCTTTTTTGCCATTTCTCTATGCACGTACTCTTTTTTTTCCCTCTCTTTCTCTCTCATTTGTTCTCAGCACTCTTTCATTGTATCACAAGAGTTAGCTATTCACAGTAAATGAATTCAGTGAAGTTTTCATTGTAAATGTGTTTTTTTGTGAATGTTTATTAATACAGCTAATAGTCATCTCCCAATGACTCATCGAAAGAGAGCCAAATACTTCAGGATCCAGAGCTGTATCACCGGCTGCTGTGCTTACCAGCTCCAGCAGTGTCGTAACAGGACGCAGATAGTGCCGAGGGGCGGTGTTGGTATGGAAGTATGGGATGGGGTTGGTCAGAATTATTTTTTCTGGTAGAAAACCCCTTTAAACAATACATCATTGATACATATTACTGAATAAATAACTGGAGTAATATTTCAACTGGCACTTTTTAAAAATGAATCCTAATGTAATAGGCACACATAGTGATCAACTTAATGACCCAAAACCTGATTTTCACCTCATCCAGAAATGTCCCTGCACAGAGAGTTGTATATTTGTAAAAGAGTAGATCGGCCCCACTCTCTAGCATCTACATGCATACAGTATTTTAGGTCATTTTAAAGTTACACCCTGTCCATATACTGCTCTACGTGCACCCATTAGGGAATATTCAGCTATGAACAGATGTAAGGGGTGATGGTTCAAGCTTAGGACCACTAACTTACATATGGATGGTACATACACCTTAGGTCTCATGCACACAACCGTTCCGTTTTTTGCAGTCCGCAAACCGTGGATCCGCAAAAAAACAGAAGCCGACGGTGTGCCTTCTGCAATTAACGGAACGGGCATCCCATTGCAGAAATGCCTATTCTTGTCCAAAAAACAGACAAGAATAGGACATGTTTTTTTTTTGTTTGTTTTGTTTTTTGCAGGGCTACGGAACGGAGTGCTGTCCGCATCTTTTGCGGCCCCATTGAAGTGAATGGGTCCGCATCCGAGCCGCAAAAACTGCGGCTCGGATGCGGACCAAAACAACGGTCGTGTGCATGAGGCCTTAGTGTATGGATGACCTATACAAGTGCTACTCTGCTGAGAGGCTTTGAACATGTAGACTCAGCCTAGTGATACATTACAGGAACATATGGCTTCCCTTAACCATTGAATGCTATGCCATTGCAAACTGCTATCCAGTAGTAGCATGACATCACCCTTCTGGAAATACTTTGGAACAATAATGCTTTGATATACACACCCCAATGTTTTTTTTTATACTGCAAATCCACTTCTCACCAGCAGGAGGCGTTGAGGACTTGTGCTTTTTTTTTTAGGATGATCTAATTGCAATGTGTGTAAGTCAGGGCTTTCTCTGTGCCTTGTCTGGAATATTCATGCATTCTGTAACATGGGCAGAAAGCCACAGAGTCTTGGAAACAGTCCTGGTAACCACTAGTTTCTAAAAACTCCCATAATATGCAATATGTTAATAGGGGAAAAAATGACAAGCCGTTTTACAAGCAAATTACTGCCTAATAATAAGGTCTTTGGGATGAAATAGACCATTTAGTAAGGAAAAGCTAGTGGGCGGTGGCTACTATTGGAAATCTTATTTCGGATGGCGTCATTAAACTAAGGGGATTGCATAAGCAAACATGTTCCTACTTGGCGTCTCCTACAATAATAGGAAGAGAACAAAAACAATATTTGTACATAGACAGTACAAAAACGCTATTACTGCATTGAAACTATCTCTAAATACAATTTTTACATAACTTTTTTTTAATATTACTTATTTATATACAAATATGGAGAAATCCAGCTTCCCTAAAAATCCGTCGTTTATTCATGCACAAAGATAAAAAGCCATACACCCAGACAACAGCATCTACGCGTTACTCATAGAATATTAGTGTCAAGATTGGTATCCCCGATCCAGGGGTTATCCGTGCTTCTGGGAATTACCCACAGGTGAGCTGGACTTGGGCTTTATATTTGTGCACTTATTTCTAAAGTATTATTATTTATTATCAAAGCGCCATTCATTCCATGGCGCTGTACAAATGATAAGAATTCTGTCCGTTACCCCTGATGAAGCCAGATTAGCTGGCCAAACATGTTGGGGGACAGTTTAGTGTTTTAGACTCTGATCCGTGTCAGTTCCAGCCACAAGTATTAATAGCAGAGCATGTCCTGGTTTGACCAGTGTTTGCACATAGTCTTCTATAGCGATACACATAGGACGGTGCTGTATAGGGCTGCTAATACAGTATTAAAGTGCACCCCCGGCTCACATTGTAGCTAGGATACACATGCAGTACTGACAGGGCATCAGATACTGTTAACCCTTTAGCTCACTTTCTTTTCACTTAGAAATTCTTAGCAGATTTAATAAAAGTTAAGTTTTAATATCTGGGACAAGTGAGGTCAAAAGCCAAAATAGGCTTCATGTGTTGATTAATATAAACCCTTCCCAGATAAGGTCTAGTATCTTGTTAGCAGATTTAGAAAACGGTGCGCTATTATCTGTACCCCAAGTCCATGGGGGCACATGGCATCACTTGCAATATGTCTGGAGCCTTATAAATCTATATTAGGGAGTTTCCTATTATATTAGTGTGGGCCCGCTAAATGTCTGCCGTGGTTACTTTGTGATTGGTTTTTCTCTTTTATGTAATTTACTTATTGATACATACTTAATAATTGTTACACGTCATATCCTCTAGGATTTCTGTCAGATCTCTTCTCTAAGATTCTTCTAATACACTTAAAATTCTTTTATTCTGCGGACAACAGTACCCGGCATCCAGGAATGGCCCCGTACATCTTCATGGGTTGTATCAGGTTTTGCACCTTTTTAGATTTGAAGTGAATGAGCCGCAATACCATACACAACCTGTGGACAGATGTGGCACTGCTTTTGGAAGACAGAAGACGTGTTTTTCTAATCCAAGAGAACCCTTTAAGGCTCCATGCACACGAACGTTGTTCGTTTCCGTGCCCGTTCCGTTTTTTGCTTTTTTTTTGAGGATAGGATGCGGACCCATTCATTTCAATGGGTCCGCAAAAAATGTGGACAGCACAGCATCCGTTTCGTAGTCCGTTTTAGGCATTGTTACAATGGATCCACAAAAAAAACGGATGGCATACAGATGACATTCGTTGTTTTTTTTTTTGCAGATCCGCAATTTGCAGACCGCAAAACACATACGGTTGTGTGCATGTAGCCTAAAGCTTTGTGTTCCTTTTGGAAAATATTCATCGTCACTTACATCCTAAAGTGTGCTCAGTCTATGGTGACGTCACACTGTATAGGACCTATATACCATACATTGTCGGGCAGTTATCATCTGACGTTGCAGCTCTGCACCACCCACCCGCCTTCCTGGGCCCCCTAGTCTCCAGGCCTGGCTACAAGTGGAATCTCTGCCCCCTCTATAGCCATAAAGCGGGCTAAACGATTTAGATTTACTCCAGCACTTGTTCTGACATTAATATAAATGTGGACCTCACCTCCACACATTCAAAGTACCAGTTTTGCGGACTGAACCAGCACGCAATCTATCAATTTGTCAGGAGCCAGCGACTTTAACGATCCACTTGCTGATTAATATGCATGAGAACTGATGTAAATGAGCTATTCTTTGCTACTGAATTGCATTCTCATTAATATTACTTCAGTAAAATGGACGTCGGCCAAGATTGACATTTATGCCCTCTAGGCCTGTTGTTATGTGAGGCCCCCTGCCTTAAGCATATGTGCCATTGCTAGCTCCAGCCCCCTATTTAAATAAATCAGTCCTTGTGGACTGTGTGAAAAGCAGATCACAGTCCTAGAAGGTAGGATATAAACAGGGCGCAGAGACTGGCTGGCGTTTATTGGGCTCCTCATTACTCTGTAGAAGAATTAAATGTATTCGAACATGATAGCCTGCCTTTTGTCTGCGCCTCTCAATGACAACGCCCTATAACGGTGGCGAAAAAGAAAGAATTTTCCAAACCATTTCAGCCTAAAATATCTTCCGTCTATTAAAAATTGAGATACAGTTAGCGCAGTTTTGTCTGTATCTGGGGCCAACTGATGTGACTGCCATTACAGCTCTCACATGGGTTGTCACTCATCTTTCCAGAATCCTGCAAGCTACGAATGCTCCATAGCTCAGCAATACTGGGAAGAAGATGTATCCCTATGGCCCCATTCACACACAGTTTGATTTGGATTTCACACCAAAAAGTCGCCTGCAGCTGCTCCGAGTCTGCCTCTCATTGTTTTAAATGAGCGGCTGTGCTGCACTTCATGTGGCCATGGTTTATAGCTGCGACCGTGCAAGAAAGGACATGCCCTTTCTTCGTGTGGTGCCTGGACGGGCGCCGCTGGAAACTGCGCAAGTGTCCACTGAATTCACATGAATTTGGCTCTGGCGTTTTTTTTAACCATTAAATGGGTTGTCTGCCTTTTTTTTTTTTTATACTGATGACCTATCCTCCGCTCTGATCAGCTGTGGTACGAGCGCTGCCTTCTCTTCACCGTTTACCTGCTCGCTGTGGCAACCACAGTGGTGAGCAGTGTAATTACATCTCAGCCGTCCCTTTCACGTCAATGGAACGGCTTCTTCCTATTTGTGGTTGCGGTGTTGAGCAGGTAAGCAATGAAGGCAGCGCACATACGACACACCGAGTGAATTGAAAAAAGTTGTATCTGTCCTTTTATATTTTCTCTCCTATTTTTTGTATTCACTCCTGATTTCGCCTTCAAAAACGACATCAGGAAATGTGACCATGTGGCCGTACCGTTAGGCCCCTTTCACACGGGTGCAATGCGTGATGCGAACGCACTGAATCTGGACCCATTCATTTCAATGGGTCTGTGTACATGAGCGTTGGTTTTCACGCATCACTTGTGCGTTGAGTGAAAATCACAGCATGTTCTATATTCAGCGATTTTCACGCAACGCTGGCCCCATAAGAAGTGAATAGAGCTGCGTGCAAATCGCATACGCAAGCAAGTGCGGATGTGATGCGTTTTTCACGAATGGTTGCTAAGAGATGTTGTTTGTATACCTTCAGTTTTTTATCACGAGCGTGCAAAAAGCATCAAAATGCATTGCACCCGTGCTATAAAAACTGAACGCGATCTCAGGCAAAACTGAATGACTTCGCCTGCAAAATCGCGCATTTTTCACTGAACGCATTTGCAACACATTCCGGACCTAATCCGGACACGCTCGTCTGCAAGGGGCCCTCAGGGCTCATGCACAAGAACATGTGTCGCCCATTCTGTGCTTCGGGGACCGCAAACTGCGATCCCCAATGCATAAGCACCATCTGAGTGGATGGATGCAGACCCATTCAAGTTGAATGGGTCCGTGATCCATCTGCACCACAAAATATATAGAACAGGTTCTATTTTTTTGCAGTCCGGAGGCATTGACAGAACATCACGGAAGCACTCTGTGGGGTTCCATGCCTCTGTTCCGCACCACACCTTCCGAATTGCGGGGCCATTCAAGTGAATGGGTCCGCATCTGTCATAGGGTGCACAAACGGCCGATGCATGTATATTGCGGACCCACTGCTTGAGGGCTGCAACATGGGCACCAGCCAACAATGGTCATGTGCATAAGCCCTTAAAGGGGTTGTCTCATCATGGACAATGGGGGCATATCGCTAGGATATGCCCCCATTGTCATATCGAGAACGGAGCCCCGCAAGTGAAGGAGGGCGCACTGCGTATGCACAGCCGCCCTCCATTCATTTTCTATGGGGCAGGCGAAAATAGCCAAATGCTGGCTCGGCTATTTCTGTCGGCCCCATAGAGATAAATGGGAACGGGGGCGATATGCCTCCATTGTCCATGATGAAACAACCCCTTTAAGGTTATTCAGAAAACTGAGTACCCTTAATCTTAGGCTACTTTAACATTCGCGTTTGGAGCGGATCCGTCTTGCAAGCAGCGTTTTGGTGTCCACCTCCAAAGGGGAATGGAGTCTGAACGGAGCCAAATTTATGCATTCTGAGCGGATCCTTATCCATTCAGAATGCATTAGGGCAAAACTGATCCGTTTTGGACCGCTTGTGAGAGCCCTGAACGGATCTCACAAACGGAAAGCCAAAACGCCAGTGTGAAAGTAGCCTTAGCCAGTCTGAGAAAGCTGGATAACCTTTGTGCAACTTTTAATTGTGGCCATAGTCATACTTCCCAACTCTTGAAAATCTGTGGCAGTTTTTTTTTACACTAAGCAATGCCTCTAACTGTACCCAGTTCCTATCTATACGTGGCCAGTCACATCCAGTCCCCTTTGTGTCCCCAGACAGTAATCATGCTGTTTTAGTGCCCCTTCACAGTAGAATGTCCCCTTAGTGCCCCCTTGTGGTCGCCTCAGAATACTGGTGCCCCCTTACAATAGTACTGCCCCCTCATAATGGTGAAGCCTTTGTAGTTTTAATAAAAGAAATACTCATCCAGAATGGAGCACATCATCTCCCGGCGTGTGCCCTCTCCTGCACAGCCCATCGCTGCATAATGCCTGCCTGCCGAGGAATGGTGGAGCAGGGAGCTGACGGCACCCTGCTTCACTATCATATTCAACTGTATCTGTGTCCTAAGGATTCAGATTAAATTGGGACCTGCTGCAGACCTTCTGGCACTGTGGGCAGCAGACAACATCTGGGACTGTCCTGCTGGATCCAGGAAGGTTGGGAGGTATGCATAGTCATTCCCAGAATGGATAAGTTTTTGGGGAAAAAAGAGGAACATACAAATATTCACAGTAGATTTTTTAAATTTTATTTTAGGTGTATCACTCTTTTGAATAGGATAAAAGCATTTTCATGCCTACAATAATAGTCCTGTCCTAGTCATGAGTGTATATTGTCAGGCCAAACATTGTTGTGTAAATGACAGCGTCCAACATCTAAGCACAGCTTGATATTTACCCGGTATAAAGGTATATATTTGATTAGAGTACCTAGTGCCTCGTTAACCTTACTCCAACCGCAATTCACATATCTCGGTATTTACCTATGTGCATTTGTGCTAGTACTACAACTACACTCATTCAGTCTGGCTCCATGAGCTCAGCATGATGGGCCCATGTACAAATATAAACTGTACACTGCAGCCATATGTCACCATTATTTATTTCTGTGACTCTTACCCCCTAATAACCCCTAATGCTATTCTTCATCATTCTAAACAACATCAGTATTAGGCTTCATGTCTGTTAATCCCCACAAACTACAGATCCAAGTGTCCATTGTCTAGTTCGTATGGCACCCTAATTGCTTCTGCATACATCCCATACGTCTATAATTTGCATTTGCAATGTATCTGTGTATCATCAGTATTTCAAATAAAAATAAAGAAGGTAATTATATTACTTTCTTTCCCCCAACCCACAGGAAACATCCATAGGAAGGTCATATGGTCACGCCGACGCCGACACTATTTTCTATTGCTTTCACAGGACAGATTGCGCTGTTAGGCTAATTTCACACAAGTGATTTTTCCATCCAGATGTGTTCCGTTTTGAGGACTGAATCTTGACACGTTCATTTCAATAGGTATGTGCACATGAGCATCATTTTCCACTGATCATCTTTGCTTCCAGAAAAAAAATCACAATGCATTTTCTATTGTCCGTTTTTCATGCAGCCCCCATAGAAATTAATGGGGCTGCATGAAAAATGGAAGGCATTTGGATGCAATGTGTTCTTCACTGATGGGTGCTAGGAGATGTGAAGTGTTATTATTTAGTTTTTCTTCATGCATTTGAAAAATTGGTGTAAAACGGATGCATTCTTGACAGAAAAACCTGAAACACTGAATGCAGTTACATATGAAACCGATTCAATTTGCATGCAAAACCATCAATTTTTCACTGAACAGTCCAGGGGCGGACTGGAAACTGAAAGTGGCCCTGGAAAAAGATATAAAAAGTGGCCCTGTTTTGTAGTTGGGTCCAAATTGATGGAAGGCAGGTGCAGCAATACCATATTGTGGCACATTATACCACCCCAACAGAGCCAAATACCACAGTCCATCACAAAATACTGCCGCCAGCAGCACAAAATACATCCTCAAAAACTTCCACTGGGGAGGGCCTAGGAGCCATTGGGAAATTTCCCTGTAAGGTCTATGGCCAATCCGCCCCTGGAACAGTCCCTGACACATTCTGTATTGCTCATGTGAATGAAGTCTTAGATTACTCTACTTTGCTCACTTTGGTTTCTGGTGACTTTTAACTTTTCAACATGTCCAAATACCCTGCAGATGTTGCCCTTCTGTATTGGCTTCTTTCCATGTGATTTAGACAACATGTGCAAATGCTGGAAGAAGAACCATGGAGGATAATAAGGAATTGGGTTCCATAACCTGAACCTGACTTGTGGCAGCACCCTGAAATATTCCACAACTTCTGTTTCATGTCAATCCCAACTTTGATCACTTGCTGGCAGACTTGTATCCTGGCCTCACCTTGCAGGACACCAACATGCAATACTGCAAAACTCTTAAGGAACAGACCATCATCACCCTGACATACAGCAGGAACCCATACTGCCCCTTTTGACCAACGCTACCATGTCACCTCAATAGCATGCCTCCCAACACTTTAAAAAAGCCAAGCCTATGCATGCTGTGGCACATTTTGTTTAATGCCTCTAACTTTGCCCAGTGCCTGTCTATAGACCCTCAATCCCAACCAGTCCCCTTTGTGCCCCTTTCACAGTAGTAATGCCCCCACACAGTGCAGTGGCCGGGTTTGGGGTGACCTCAACGCTATGCTGGGTCCCCCGGATACCGTCGAGGTGTCACCACGTGCTGCTTCGAGAGTCATGGTCTACAGTAAACCAGGGTGCTTCTTTACTGGAGTAATTCAGGTACAAAACAATACAGGTGAGGCATTGGGCTGGCTTCTCAAGTCTCCTCCCTGACAGAAGGGTTTGATGCTGAGGAAAGGCCTGAGCTAGCTGTCCCTCTTTCTCTTTAGAAGGCTGGTACCCTGGTCCAATGCTGGTGATCCAGGGTCCGTGGCAGCGTATGCCCATCTTAGCATCTTCTTCTGGTCACTCAGTAGTCTGGCAGAGTCTCCTCCCTGGTAGAAGAAGGGTTTGATGCTGAGGAAAGGCCTGAGCTACCTGTCACTCTCTTAGAAGGCTGTCATCCTGGTCAAGGGCCCACGGTCTGTAGCTCAGTATTCCGGGTGGCTCCTTGGTTTCAGGGCTAGTGATCCATGGTCTGTGGCTCAGCATCCCCATCTCAGCATCTTCTTCTGGTCACTCATGCAGGCTGGCATGAGTCTCACCTCCAAGCACTAGTCCTTAACTGCAGAACACTAGGGGCTCTGACCGCTCTCCTTATGTACAGTTTCTAGCTAGACTAGAACCTTCTAGTGGGAGGGGTGGATTGGAGAAACTCAGCACAAATAGATACATTGTTTCAGCTCTTGTCTGGTAAAAACTTACATTAGAGCTTCAGTGATACTCAATGGCAATGTCAGAGTAGTTTTTTCAGATAAAAACAAGTTTCAAGACATGACAACATAGCTAAAACCAGACATTTAAAAGGTCAGACTGTCTGCTTTTAGTAATAAACAAGTCTGGGTTTTTCCCTCAAAACAGGGTGGTAAACAAGTCTGTTTTTTTCCCTCCAAAACATGGTCTTTTTTAAACCCTATGGCAGCTGTGGAAAATTACCAGCTTCTCAAAGTCCTAAAAGTCTCCCAGTATTCATTAACCCTTTCCACAGAGCCATGTAAATACAGTGATAATGAACAGGATATATATCACAACACATATATAACATGCAGTAACACAGTAATAAACAGTATAAGTTCACCCTTTCAAAAGAAATAAAGTAAGAAGTTTTAACTTTGCATAGGGGATCTAGGCAAATGTCCACAAATGTCTAAGTACTCCCTGCTCCTGGGCACTACAACAGTAATTATTCCTCTTTAGTGTCCCCTTCAGAGTAGTTATACGCCTTCTTAGTGCTACTTCACAGTAAGAATGCTCTGTAGGTGCCACCACACAGTAGTCATTTCCCCTATTTGTCCTCTCTCTGCCCTCCTTGTGTCCCCCTAACAGTAGTGCTGCCCCTTTAGTGCCCCCTTACAGTAGTGCTGCCCTCATAGTTTAACTAAAAAAGTAATACCTAGCCCCGCTCCTCAAGGAACAGAGCACATCATTCCTTGGTATGAGCTCTCTCTTAACTCCAATTCAAGTAAATGTAACCCGGCATTACTGCTACATAATGGGTGGAGTTTTCTGTTGGCACCGTCCACTGTGTTTTTTCAGGTACCAGTAGCTGCCAAAAACAATGACTTGTTCTTGATGCCATACCCAAACAATCTGATACTTATGACCTATCCTAAGGGAAGGTCATCAACAGGGGCGAAGCTATAGTGGAAGCAGAGGATGGGACTACTATGGGGCCCAAACTAAGAAGGGGCCCACCCAGGAGGACTAAAAGACTGAATTGTCAGGGTCCCCTCAACAATATTATACAATGACATTATATTGTACAGTGACAGTATATACGTTTAGGAAACGATCAGAGCAGTAGTGATAAGTGGGAGGTGCCATATTCGATTTTGCGATATTTCGCAAATATTCTATTGAGTATTCGTCTTATATTCGTCGAAATCGAATATCATTATTCTATTTATCGCTAATAATATGCGATTTAATTATTCGCGTATTGCCATTTTCTTTTAACTGTATAAGGCAACTTTCCTATTAGTTGGCTATGGCTAATATGTGTATTTTATGAATATTCGCTATATTGCTATATATTCTTGTTTTAGAATATGACGAATATTCTAAAAAACTAAGTTATAGCAATATGGCAAATATTCGTAAAATACACATAGACTGCAATTTAGCTAATATAGTGCTAATAATATTTTTTTATAGTCTAATTGTTTTGGTCTCTTCTGAACGTCAGATTTGGAAAAAATGTACACTAATAAAAAAAAAAAATACTATAGCGCTAGATTAGCTATATGTGTATTTTACAAATTTTCGCTATATTGCTATATATTTTTGTTTTAGAATATGACAAATATTCAAAAAAACTAAGTTATAGCAATATAGCGAATATATTATCGTTATTTAGAATATTCATCTTTTTTTTTTTTTTTTTTTTTTTTAAAATCTGTATTGTTATTTCACTTTGGCATACTGCTCCCCGACAAGCGTCCCTGTCACCATGTACCATTGGATCTGAGTTTTTAGGATGTCAGGGAAAACTCTGATCCGATGGTATTTTCTAACCCACAGGCGTTCCCATGGTGACGGGGACGCTTGTCGGGGAGGAGTAACAACTGTACAGATTGGGGGGGGGGGGAGCGAATATTCCAAATAATTAATATATTCCCTATATTGCTATATATTTGTTTTGTAGAATATTCAGTCATTTTTTTCCATATGAAAACATGATTCCTTCCTGCTTAACTCCTTAAGGACACAGCCTTATTTCAACTTAAGGACCAGGCCATTTTTTGCAAATCTGACCAGTGCCACTTTAAGTGGTGATAACTTTAAAACGCTTTGACTTATCTAGGCCATTTTGAGATTGTTTTTTCGTCACATATTATACTTCATGACACTGGTAAAATGGAGTAAAAAAAAAAAAAACATTTTTATTTATAAAACAAATTACCAAATTTGCCCAAAATTTAAAAAAAATTGCAAATTTCCAAGTTTCAATTTCTCTACTTCTATAATACATAGTAATACCTACAAAAATAGTTATTACTTTACATTCCCCATATGTCTACTTCATGTTAGGATTATTTTGGGAATTACATTTTATTTTTGGGGGACGTTACAAGGCTTAGAAGTTTAGAAGTAAATCTTTCTCAGAAATTTTCAAAAACCAACTTTTTAAGGACCAGTTCAGGTCTGAAGTCACTTTGTGAGGCTTACATAATAGAAACCACCCAAAAATAACCCTATTCTAGAAACTACACCCCTCAAGGTATTCAAAACTGATTTTACAAACATTGTTAACCCTTTAGGTGTTCCACATAAAATAATGGAAAATAGAGATACAAAATTTCAAAATTTCCTTTTTTTGGCAGATTTTCCATTTTAATATTTTTTTCCAGTTACAAAGCAAGGGTTAACAGCCAAACAAAACGCAATATTTATGGCCCTAATTCTGTAGTTTACAGAAACACCCCATATGTGGTCGTAAACCGCTGTACGGGCACACGGCAGGGCGCAGAAGGAAAGGAATGCCATACGGTTTTTGGAAGGCAGATTTTTTTTGACACCATGTCCCATTTAAAGCCCCCTGATGCACCCCTAGAGTAGAAACTCCAAAAAAGTGACTCCATTTTAGAAACTACGGGATAGGGTGGAAGTTTTGTTGTTACTAGTTATGGGTACATATGATTTTTGGTTGCTCTATATTACACTTTTTGTGAGGCAAGGTAACAAGAAATAGCTGTTTCGCTACCATTTTTATTTTGTTATTTTCAACATTCATCTGACAGGTTAGGTCATGTGATATTTTTATAGAGCCAGTCTATACGCACGCGGCCATAACTAATATGTCTATTCCCCCCCCCCCCCTATTTTTTACCAATTTCTTTCTACTTTATTTGGGGAAAATGACGTTTTTGTTTATTTTTCACAGGCTCTTCACCGGAAGGCAGCGCGGTGTCTTCCTTAGGCATCGCACTGCCTTCCATGCAATTGGGTCCCCCCTACAGCCGCATGGTGACCCGATGGCACCGCCGCCGCCACCGCAATAGGTAAAAGCCGCAAACTGCAGGTCTGAATTGACCTGCGGTTTGCGGAGATCGCCGACATGGGGGGGGGGGGGGTCACGGGACCCCCCGCGCATTTAGCCGAGGTGCCTGCTCAATGATTTGAGCAGGAACCAGCTTCCGATCACCGCCCGCCGCGCAGTGGTGATCAGAAATACACAGGGCGTACAGGTATGCCCTGTGTCCTTAACCACCTCCCGACCGCATAACGCACGGATGCGTCCGGGAGGTGGTTGATTTATTCCTCCTGGACGCATCCGTGCGTCATCTCGCGAGACGCGAGATTACGTCACAGCCGGCCCGCGCATGCGCATCGCGGGCCGGCATTTCACTGCAGAGTATTTCGTCAGCAGCCTGCCGGCCACGATCATTGGCTGGCAGGTTGCTGATTTTCAAAAAAAACAATCAGCAGCCATTTAACCCCACATATTAGTAAATATGATGGGGTTATATGGCTGCTGTGCTCCTCTGCTCCTTCTTTTGGTCGGTTGGTTCCAGCAGAGGAGCAGAGGAGCACACATCACTGTGAGTACCCACTACACCACATACTAGCCCCAGATCACCCCAATTAACCCTTTGATCACCCCTTTGATCGCCCCTGTCAATCACTAGTGAAAGGAAAAAAGTGATCAGTGTAAACTGTCACTTTTTTTTTCCACTGGTATTGACCGTTAGGTTTCAGTAGTTTAGGCCCCTTGGTTAGGTAGTTTAGGGATCGGTTAGCGCCCAGCCCACCGCACCGCAGTCCGTTATTCGCTGATTAGCGTATCGCTAATCAGCATTTGTACTTTTATAGTATCTGGAAGTGATCAAAACTGATCACGGTCAGATCTATAATAGTACTAGTGTCACTTTAGTTCTCCCTCCACCCAAAACGCAGTGTTTGCCCGATCAGGCCTGATCGGTCGCCCACACGTGTGTTCGCCCACGCCCGCCCCACCGCAGTGACAAAAAAAAATTTTTTTTTGATCGCTGCACATTCACTTTACACGCACTGCGGCGATAAAAAAATCAGTTTTGATATTTTTTATCAACCGCAGCGGCCTCCGGTACTTCGCTAGCCTCCCATTTGTAAGACAGGCTTGCTTTTTTTTTCTTGGGTAGTCTCACGGAATACCCCGAAATTTAGTTGCCCACATGTCTAACAGGGGGTATTCTTCTGAAGAGGCCTACAGGCTTCTGACCCAGTCGGATGAGGAGTGGGAACCCTCATCTGATGAATCCAGCGGGTCAGAATACGAACCTGTAGAAAGAAGTGGCTCTCTGACCCAAAGTTCGGACGAGGAGGTTGAGGTCCCTGATAGCAGCAGGCGTACCCGGCCCCGTGTCGCTAGACCGCAGGTTGCGCAGGATCCGCTTCAAGAGCAGCAGAGTGGGGCTGGTGCTGTCGGATTACGTGGTGAGGCATACACCAGCAGCCCAGCCCTTCCTGGACCTAGTACCAGCACTGCCGTAGAACATGGTGAAGTAGCGAGCACCAGAAGGGCAGTTGAAGCTGGTACGGTGGCACGTGCAGTAGTGACCCCGTCGCAGCCACCGCAAAGACGTGCCCGTAGAGCCCCTAGAATCCCAGAGGTGCTGGCAAACCCTGATTGGCAGTCCCCAACTTCAGCCGCACCTGTAGTTCCCCCTTTCACCGCCCAGTCTGGAGTTCGGGTTGAGACAGCTCAGATCGGTTCGGCCCTGGGATTTTTTGAGCTGTTCTTGACTGCGGAGCTTTTAGACTTAGTTGTGGCAGAGACAAACCGGTATGCCACACAATTTATAACCGCTAACCCGGGAAGCTTTTATGCCCAGCCTTTCCGGTGGAAACCAGTCCAAGTTTCCGAAATTAAAACTTTTCTGGGCCTCCTCCTCAACATGGGCCTGACAAAAAAGCATGAATTGCGGTCATATTGGTCCACGAACCCGATTCATCACATGCCCATGTTCTCTGCTGCTATGTCCAGGACACGATTTGAGACCATCCTGCGTTTCCTGCACTTTAGTGATAACAGCACCTCCCGTCCCAGAGGCCAAACTGCTTTTGACCGGCTCCACAAAATTCGGCCCCTCATAGACCATTTCAACCTGAAATTTGCAGATATTTATACCCCTGAGCAAAACATCTGCGTAGACGAGTCCCTTATACATTTTACCGGGCGCCTTGGCTTCAAACAATACATCCCAAGCAAGCGCGCCCGGTATGGGGTCAAATTGTATAAGCTCTGTGAAAGGGCCACAGGCTATACACACAAATTTCGTGTCTATGAGGGAAAAGATCAGACCCTGGAGCCGGTCGGTTGCCCTGACTACCTGGGGAGCAGTGGGAAGATAGTCTGGGACTTGGTGTCACCCTTATTCGGCAAGGGGTACCATCTTTATGTGGACAATTTTTACACAAGTGTGGCCCTCTTTAGGCATTTGTTTCTAGAACGGATTGGCGCCTGTGGTACCGCGCGAACTAGTCGCGCGGGCTTCCCCCAACGGCTCGTTAGCACCCGTCTTGCAAGGGGGCAGAGGGCCGCACTGTGTAACGAAGAACTGCTCGCGGTGAAATGGAGAGACAAGCGTGACGTTTACATGCTCTCCTCCATTCACGCAGACACGACAATACAAATTGAGCGAGCAACCCGTGTCATTGAAAAGCCCCTCTCAGTCCACGACTATAACCTCCACATGGGAGGGGTGGACTTCAATGACCAGATGTTGTCTCCGTATTTAGTTTCCCGCAGAACCAGACGCTGGTATAAGAAGGTGTCTGTATATTTAATTCAATTGGCTCTGTACAATAGTTTTGTTCTCTACAGTAAGGCTGGGAGAACTGGATCCTTCCTCAAATTTCAGGAAGAGATCATCGAGAACCTCCTGTATCCAGGAGGTTCCGTGGCCCCATCCACCAGTGTAGTTAGCCGTCTACACGAGCGACATTTCCCCAATGTCGTTGCTGGTACCTCAACCCACCCGTCACCCCGAAAAAGATGTCGTGTCTGTAGCAGGAGTGGAATAAGGCGTGACACCCGCTATTTCTGTCCTGACTGTCCTGACCACCCTGCCCTATGCTTAGGGGAGTGTTTCCGAAAGTACCACACACAGGTACACCTAGCATAGGGATCATCTCACCAGGATAGGCACACAGGGCTATTAGGGCCCATTCACTCACAGCTGCTGCAAACGTCTCCTTTCACATGGGACAAAGTGCATAACGCACTTCGCCACATGTTTGGGCGATTTGCGCTTTGCACATTGACCCATGGGGAAGGAGAGGTTTGTTCTATAAAGGTAAAAAAAAAAAAAACACCAGTAAGCAAACACGTTATGTTTAGTTCAAAAAGTTAAAGTTACATGTTCTGTTCCAAAGTTAATAAAATTATTGCGTTGTGGCCTGGTTTTTTTTTTTTTTTTTTTTTGTCTTTTTACCTTCCAGGTGGACCAACCGATCTACTAGCTGCAGCACCGATGTGCATTCTGACAGAAGCATTGCGCTGCTGTCAGATTACACGCAAGTCGGTGTATGCGGCGCTGCAAGACGGGATTTTCTCCTCTGCAGTGACAGATACGTTTGCCAAGGCATACGAGCTGAGGAGGAGGCGGCGTTCCTATGCTTTGGCAAACACTTTGTATATATATATAAAAAAAAAATAAAAAATCCCGGCAATGATTTATTCATCCACATCGATTGATGCGAATGGAGAAATCTGGTTTGCCAGGGCATACGCGCTAAGTGGGTATGGATGTAGGGCGGAGCTCCTATGTCCTGGCAGACGCCTTTCCCCTCCATTTTTTTTTTTTGGCAGAGATTTTTTCATCCACATTGATCGATGCGAATGAAGAAATCTGTGCCGTTCATTTTTTTCTTTCAGCCCAGAGGCTGAACGGAAAAAAAAATCTCATTACCTGTATGCTCAATATAAGGAGAATAGCAGAAACTCCTAATGCTGGCCATACATGTAATGATTGCGGAGACCCTCAAATGCCAGGGCAGTACAAACACCCCACAACTGACCCCATTTTGGAAAGAAGACACCCCAAGGTATTTGCTGAGGGGCATATTGAGTCCATGAAAGATTGAAATTTTTGTCCTAATTTAGCGGAAAGTGAGACTTTGTGAGAAAAAACAAAAAAAAAAAAAAAATTTCCGCTAACTTTTGCGAAAAAAAATAAATTTCTATGAACTTGCCAGGCCCCTCATTGAATACCTTGGGGTGTCTTCTTTCCAAAGTGGGGTCACATGTGGGGTATTTATACTGCCCTGGCTTTTTAGGGGCTCTAAAGCGTGAGAAGAAGTCTCGGATCCAAATATCTAAAAATGCCCTCCTAAACGTAAATTGGGCACCTTTGCGCATTTAGGCTGCAAAAAAGTGTCACACATCTGGTATCGCCGTACTCAGGAGAAGTTGGGGAATGTGTTTTGGGGTGTCATTTTACATGTACCCATGCTGGGTGAGATAAATATCTTGGTCAAATGCCAACTTTGTATAAAAAAATGGGAAAAGTTGTCTTTTGCCAAGATATTTCTCTCACTCAGCATGGGTATATGTAAAATGGCACCCCAAAACACATTCCCCAACTTCTCCTGAGTACGGTGATACCAGATGTGTGACACTTTTTTGATGTCAAGGTGGGCAAAGGGGCACATATTCCAAAGTGCACCTTTCGGATTTTGCAGGCCATTTTTTACACATTTTGATTGCAAAGTACTTCTCACACATATGGGCCCCTAAATTGCCAGGGCAGTATAACTATGCCACAAGTGACCCCATTTTGGAAAGAAGACACCCCAAGGTATTCCGTGAGGGGCATGGCGAGTTCCTAGAATTTTTTATTTTTTGTCGCAAGTTAGTGGAATATGAGACTTTGTAAGGAAAAAAGAGAAAAAAAAAAAAATCATCATTTTCCGCTAACTTGTGACAAAAAAAAAAAAAATTCTAGGAACTCGCAGTGCCCCTCACGGAATACCTTGGGGTGTCTTCTTTCCAAAATGGGGTCACTTGTGGCGTAGTTATACTACCCTGGCAATTTAGGGGCCCAAATGTGTGAGAAGTACCTTGCAATCAAAATGTGTAAAAAATGGCCTGCAAAATCCGAAAGGTGCACTTTGGAATATGTGCCCCTTTGCCCACCTTGGCTGCAATAAAGTGTCACACATGTGGTATCGCCGTACTCAGGAGAAGTTGGGGAATGTGTTTTGGGGTGTCATTTTACATATACCCATGCTGGGTGAGAAAAATATCATGGTCAAATGCCAACTTTGTATAAAAAAATGGGAAAAGTTGTCTTTTGCCAAGATATTTCTCTCACCCAGCATGGGTATATGTAAAATGACACCCCAAAACACATTCCCCAACTTCTCCTGAGTACGGCGATACCAGATGTGTGACACTTTTTTGATGCCAAGGTGGGCAAAGAGGCACATATTCCAAAGTGCACCTTTCGGATTTCACCGGTCATTTTTTACAGATTTTGATTGCAAAGTACTTCTCACACATATGGGCCCCTAAATTGCCAGGGCAGTATAACTATGCCACAAGTGACCCCATTTTGGAAAGAAGACACCCCAAGGTATTCCGTGAGGGGCATGGCGAGTTCCTAGAATTTTTTATTTTTTGTCGCAAGTTAGTGGAATATGAGACTTTGTAAGGAAAAAAGAGAAAAAAAAAAAAATCATCATTTTCCGCTAACTTGTGACAAAAAAAAAAAATTCTAGGAACTCGCAGTGCCCCTCACAGAATACCTTGGGGTGTCTTCTTTCCAAAATGGGGTCACTTGTGGCGTAGTTATACTGCCCTGGCAATTTAGGGACCCAAATGTGTCAGAAGTACCTTGCAATCAAAATGTGTAAAAAATGGCCTGCAAAATCCGAAAGGTGCACTTTGGAATATGTGCCCCTTTTGCCCACCTTGGCTGCAATAAAGTGTCACACATGTGGTATCGCCGTACTCAGGAGAAGTTGGGGAATGTGTTTTGGGGTGTCATTTTACATATACCCATGCTGGGTGAGAAAAATATCATGGTCAAATGCCAACTTTGTATAAAAAAATGGGAAAAGTTGTCTTTTGCCAAGATATTTCTCTCACCCAGCATGGGTATATGTAAAATGACACCCCAAAACACATTCCCCAACTTCTCCTGAGTACGGCGATACCAGATGTGTGACACTTTTTTGCTGCCAAGGTGGGCAAAGGGGCACATATTCCAAAGTGCACCTTTCGGATTTCACAGGTCATTTTTTACACATTTTGATTGCAAAGTACTTCTCACACATATGGGCCCCTAAATTGCCAGGGCAGTATAACTACGCCACAAGTGACCCCATTTTGGAAAGAAGACACCCCAAGGTATTCTGTGAGGGGCATGGTGAATTCCTAGAATTTTTTATTTTTTGTCGCAAGTTAGTGGAATATGAGACTTTGTAAGAAAAAAATAAAAAATAAAAATCATCATCATTTTCCGTGACAAAAAATAAAAAGTTCTATGAACTCACTATGCCCATCAGCGAATACCTTAGGGTGTCTACTTTCCGAAATGGGGTCATTTGTGGGGTTTTTCTACTGTTTGGGCATTGTAGAACCTCAGGAATCATGACAGGTGCTCAGAAAGTCAGAGCTGTTTCAAAAAGCGGAAATTCACATTTTTGTACCATAGTTTGTAAACGCTATAACTTTTACCCAAACCATTTTTTTTTTTGCCCAAACATTTTTTTTTTATCAAAGACATGTAGAACAATAAATTTGGCGAAAAATTTATATATGGATGTCGTTTTTTTTGCAAAATTTTACAGCTGAAAGTGAAAAATGTCATTTTTTTTGCAAAAAAAATCGTTACATTTTGATTAATAACAAAAAAAGTAAAACTGTCAGCAGCAATAAAATACCACCAAATGAAAGCTCCATTAGTGAGAAGAAAAGGAGGTAAAATTCATTTGGGTGGTAAGTTGCATGACCGAGCGATAAACGATGAAAGTAGTGTAGTGCCGAAGTGTAAAAAGTGCTCTGGTCATGAAGGGGGTTTCACCTAGCGGGGCTGAAGTGGTTAAGTACTAGGACATCAGGGCGTACCTGTGTCCTGAAGAGGTTAAGTAGCTTGTGGGCCAATGAGTCATTGACCCACAAGAAACAAGCAGGGAGGAATCATGTTTTCAGATGTAAAAAAATGACGAATATTTAGCATTATATTAGAAATATTAGCGAATTAGTGAAGTTGCGGTATTCGCGATTAATATTCGCTATTCGAATATTCGCGCTCAACACTACAGAGCGACTGCTGGGCCTGGTCTGATAGAGTGATCTTGACTATCCACAGGAGTGGGGGCTTGCACAGGAGGTGGGGGTTGTGAAGAACTTACTGAGGTGGCAGAACCCATTCAAAAATTTGCTGTGGGGCCCAGTCATTTCTAATTAAAGAACAGGTCATCAATATCTAGAAAAGGACAACCCCTTCAAATTTGTAGATTATTTTTTTTAACGATCCATTGTTTGTAAAAACAGCATATTGTGATCTGTCACCGTTTTTTCCAAACAATGGATAAATGATGTTCAAAAAATGTTTTTCATCCAGCTCAGGTATTTGACTTTCATTCAACAACTACCTTACCCAGCTGAATGGAAACCACCAAATTTTACTTCGCTGACCCGCTCAAATGTTGAGGCACCCGACTTACTCAACCAACCTTCAAATATAAATCTAACCCACCACCACTATAACAAACCATTTTATATACTTTTTATTTTATTTTTATCACAAGCCTTAATTGAACCGTTACGACAGCACCAACTTGTAGTAGAACCAGTGGAAAACATGGTACAGAGAATTAAATAAAAAAATGTTAGTTTGCAGCTCAGCTGTACTTGCTGCAAGTGCTCCCGGGCTAGCCTCAGAACGCTCTCACAGCCCAGGTTTTGTTGGTTGGTAGGGGCCAGCATAAAATGGGCCAGTGGCAGGAGGGTCATAATAGTCCTGGGAAAAAAAGGGTGGAAGACATCATATAGCCTGTACTGGGATGGGCGCAGTGCTAGGGGTGTAGGGATAGTAGAGCCCCTACCCAGCTTCTAAAACCGGTACAGTTCTTATGGGTCAATTTAGGAGCCTTGCACTATCTGTAGAAGGAGAATCCGCAACAACAGACTCAATTTAGGTCTTGTCCAAATCTGCCTCTTCTGGATCATCAAGACTGGCACAAGCTCTAGAACAAGATGACATTTTTTTTTTGTTAAATCCTGCCCAAATTGCAGTATCTTTTCAGTTCAGTATGGAAGTAGGGTAGAAGATATCTATGATACTTACCATACTTCCAATGCTGCCACTTGTCTCTAGCAAAGCATATTTCATCATAAAGAGATATATATGGAAGTATGGTAAGTACCGTAGATTTCTCTGGTACTTACACTACCTCCTCTAGCATTTTTAAATTTATGCCTAGATTGTATTACTATGTTTAACCAGTGCTTGTTCAAACAGTTTTGAGAAAAAGTGGTCAATATTTTCCAAGGAATAATGATAAAAAAAAATACTCATGGACAAAGGTCTAGCACATCGCACAGAGGGAACGACTGCCTATTCCCGGGTGGGGCACCTCTACGTCACCCCGATCCATCAGCACCCTCAGTATTGGTCCCAGCAGCTGTTCCAATGTGTTTTTATGTCTGGCTGAAAAGGGGGGAAAAAAATCACGACTGGTACCATCAATATCACAATTAAATTTCAGGAACTGCAGAAAAAGTGCAGCACCTACAGAAACAGGGCACATGGCAACAATAAAGGGCCCATTTACAGTTATGCCAATAGTTGCTGGGTCTCATGAAAATAATTAGTAAAGGGGTCAAAACAGGACAACCACACCAGCAAACAGTCTCTGGGTCACATAGCTGGAATGACTAAGGGCCAATTACTTTTGGAGGAATGCAGAAAAGGGTGGCTGCACATACCAGGGACTTCTGGGTTCAGAATATTGATGGTCTATCCTCAGTAGTGTACTTTCATCTCTCGGCACCCCTACCAATCAGATGTTTGAAGAAGCTGAGGTGCTCGTACCAGGGCTGCAGCCTCCTAAATAATTTTGTGGTGCCATCTATGGGCACTCCATCTACATAGTAGTGGTAGTGCAGGATATTGTAGCTTCCGGTGAACAGGATGAAGCTGCAGTAACTTGCAGTGCCACCACTAAGCAGATAGATGGATCACGGTAAATAATAAAGTGGCTGCTGCGCTTCTATTAGCACTATGGCTCATTCAAACAGCCGATTAGCAGATCCTGATTAGCCTATCTTGAAGACAGACCAATCAATATCCTGAACCCAGAAAACCCCATTAAGGCCTCATATACAAAATTGTGTTTTTCTTCAGTATTCTGTCTATCTGTTACCCTCTAGCATCTGCAACCATACATTCTGTATTACTCTGACCCTAATTGACCTTCTCTTTTCCTTGTAAGCAGGAACACAATGTGAACTGTCTCTTCCCTCTCAAATCGGTTATCTCATATGGACAGTATAATGTCACAGTTACAGTCTAATATTTAAACTTACCATAGGGCTATGCTAAGTGTTACTTAAGGTAGAGCGGATGCACTTTGCACAGAATACAGACTTCCCTTGGCTAGAAATCGATTTGTTCTGTGAACTCTGCATATAGATATAGACACCTTTTAAATGAACCCGTCCTCAGCAGACCATGGATGCTTATTTGCTAGTCATTATTTACTTAGGCTCCGTGAATATCCGTTCAGAGTGTGCATTCCCAATGTATACCTTCGGCAGAAGAAAAAAAAAATTTATTTACTGTTTACCATAGTTTAGATCATAAAACCATACTGGAATGGAGAATTTTCTGCATTATTCGATGAGTAATTGAAATTAAAAAACAAATTAAAGCACTGAAACATAAAAGTGTATGTTCACCCTTGAGCACCATGTTACAGCTATCATAGAAAATGTATCTACCTAAGCAGCTGCGGAAGCCACCTTGATGCCTGGTAGATGGGCCCAACACACGTTTGATCAAATATGTGCACTAAGCAGTTGTATAGCAAACCCAAATGCATTTTATATTATATTCCAGAGCTGCATTCACAATTCTGGAGGCTTCAGATCTGAAATCTTTCACTGTCCCTTACTGGCTCATTATTTGTACATAGTTTACATAGTAATGTCCATCCAGTTCAGCCTGGTATCCTTCAAGTTGATCCAGAGGAAGGCAGAAAAACCCCTGTGAGGTAGAAGCCAATTTTCCTCATTTTAGGGGAACAAAATTTTCTTTCTGACTCCAATCAGGCAATCAGAATAACTCCCTGGATCAACGACCCCTCTCTACTGGCTATAACCTGAAATATTATTACACTCCAGAAATACATCCAGGCCCCTCTGGAACTCTTTTCTTTGTCCCCTCATCACAGTCACAGTCCTGGGGATAAATAGATGATTGGATAGATCTCTGTACTAACCCCTGATATATTTATACATAGTTATTAGATCTCCCTTCAGTCGTCTTTTTTCTAAAGTAAATAACCCTAATTTTGAACTTTCTGGGTACTGTAGTCCACCTATTCCAGTTATTACTTTAGTTGCCCTCCTCTGAACCCTCTCCAGCTCTGCTATGTCTGCTTTGTTCACTGGAACCCAGAACTGTACACAGTACTCCATGTGTGGTCGTCTGACTAGTGATTTGTAAAGTGGTAGGACTATGTTCCCATCACGGGCCTCTATGCCCCTTTTGATGCAACCCATTATCTTATAAGCTTGCTCTGGTCATTTTCATTCTTTTGCATGGTGCCACATTTGACAACTTACTATAAACATACATATAACCAGTTATTAAATAAAACACATACACATATATATATTAAAATGGCCACGGTCTTTATTAAAGTGGGTAACCAAGTTAAAACTAATCCATTAATTATTAATTCATGAAAAATTCCCATAAATTAATTAAACGTCCATTAAGAATTACTCATGAGTCCACCCAGAAGGCTGGGCGACTAACTCCCCCCCCCCCCCCCAATTAAACAAGACCGCAACTACAAACCGGATTCCAAAAAAGTTGGGACACTATACAAATCGTGAATAAAAACTGAATGCAATGATGTGGAGGTGCCAACTTCTAATATTTTATTCAGAATAGAACATAAATCACGGAACAAAAGTTTAAACTGAGAAAATGTACCATTTTAAGGGAAAAATATGTTGAATCAGAATTTAATGGTGTCAACAAATCCCCAAAAAGTTGGGACAAGGCCATTTTCACCACTGTGTGGCATCTCCCCTTCTTCTTACAACACTCAACAAATGTCTGGGGACCGAGGAGACCAGTTTCTCAAGTTTAGAAATAGGAATGCTCTCCCATTCTTGTCTAATACAGGCCTTTAACTGTTCAATCGTCTTGGGCCTTCTTTGTTGCACCTTCCTCTTTATGATGCGCCAAATGTTCTCTATAGGTGAAAGATCTGGACTGCAGACTGGCCATTTCAGTACCCGGATCCTTCTCCTACACAGCCATGATGTTGTGATTGATGCAGAATGTGGTCTGGCATTATCTTGTTAAAAAATGCAGGGTCTTCCCTGAAAGAGATGACGTCTGGATGGGAACATATGTTGTTCTAGAACCTGAATATATTTTTCTGCATTGATGGTGCCTTTCTAGACATGCAGGCTGCCCATGCCACACGCACTCATGCAACCCCATACCATCAGAGATGCAGGCTTCTGAACTGAGCGTTGATAACAACTTGGGTTGTCCTTGTCCTCTTTGGTCCGGATGACATGGCGTCCCAGATTTCCAAAAAGAACTTTGAATCGTGACTCGAACAGTCTTCCATTTTGCCACACTCCATTTTAAATGATCCCTGGCCCAGTGAAAATGCCTGAGCTTGTGGATCTTGCTTAGAAATGGCTTCTTCTTTGCACTGTAGAGTTTCAGCTGGCAACGGCGGATGGCACAGTGGATTGTGTTCACTGACAATGGTTTCTGGAAGTATTCCTGAGCCCATTCTGTGATTTCCTTTACAGTAGCATTCCTGTTTGTGGTGCAGTGTCGTTTAAGGGCCCGGAGATCACAGGCATCCAGTATGGTTTTACGGCCTTGACCCTTACGCACAGAGATTGCTCCAGATTCTCTGAATCTTCGGATGATGTTATGCACAGTTGATGATGATAGATGCAAAGTCTTTGCAATTTTTCGCTGGGTAACACCTTTCTGATATTGCTCCACTATCTTTCTGCGCAACATTGTGGGAATTGGTGATCCTCTACCCATCTTGGCTTCTGAGAGACACTGCCACTCTGAGAAGCTCTTTTTATACCCAATCATGTTGCCAATTGACCTAATTAGTGTTAATTGGTCTTCCAGCTCTTCGTTCTGCTCAAATTTACTTTTTCCAGCCTCTTATCGCTACTTGTCCCAACTTTTTGGGGATTTGTTGACACCGTGAAAATTTGAATCAACGTATTTTTCCTTTAAAATGATACATTTACTCGGATTAAACCTTTGATCTGTCATCTACGTTCTATTACAAATAAAATATTGACATTTGCCATCTCCACATCATTGCATTCAGTTTTTTATTCACAATTTGTTTAGTGTCCCAACTTTTTGGGAATCCGGTTTGTAAAAACCAGGGAGAGCAGGCGGGGCACTTTCTTCTCCTTGATTCATCAAGCGCTGACAGCACTTTAGCTGGTGGGTGACCTCCATAAATACTTGAAATTCCTGCCGAAAATGACCTTCCTCCAATCCACTTCCACGGTTAAAAATAGCTCAATGCCCAGCAACTGGTCAGCAACACCTTGTAATGACCGGCAACACGCACAGGGAGGAAAACAGGGAAAGCCCTGCCCAAGGGAGAGGGAAAGGTGGTGACCCCTAACTCACCTTGCAGCTGGCACCTGCCTGCCCTGACGTCCCTAGACGGGTTCCTCACCCGTGCGGCGATCACGTGCCTAAACCCTGGCTTTCCCTGAAATGAGCCCTAGATAATGAACGGGCCGGTGGGATCGCTAGTCCTCACCACTGCACTAAGAGGGAAACACCAGGGAGAGGACAGACAAACACAGACAAACACAAACACCCAGGTGGACGGCAACAATTGTCCACAAAGGTCCAACAGGGATCCGGAGGGTAGCGTTCTAAGGCAACACTCAGAGAACGCAGCAACACAGCTCCAGTGGGTCAGAATAGATGTCCAGGCAGGAAGCTCTATATCTGGCAACCAGAGAAGTGTGAGAGGGGAATATAAGGAGGATTGGGAGTGCTGGACAAGGAACAGCTGAGAGAAGGAGCTACGGATCCCTGAGTGAGCCAAAAGGGTTTGTAAAGCAAACCCAGAAAGCTACAATAAGGAAACTTCCCTATCTGACATAGAGCGTGCAGCCAACCGCTGCGACCTCCTGACCCCGGGTACAACGGAGTCAGGCGTGGCTCTTGACACCCTCGTGACAGTACCCCCCTCTCTACGAGGGGCCTCCGGACACTCAGGACCAGGTCTCTCAGGATGAGAGGCATGAAAAATCCGGACTAGCCTGTCGGCGTTTACCTCAGACGCAGGAACCCACATTCTTTCCTCGGGACCGTAGCCTCTCCAGTGCACCAGATATTGGAGAGAGCGGCGGACCCGACGAGAATTAACAATTTTGGATATCTGAAATTCCAAACTACCATCCACGACAACAGGAGGGGGTGGCAGTGGTGACGGTTCTAGAGGTGGAACATATTTTTTGAGTAACGACTTATGAAAGACATTATGGATTTTAAAAGTCTGAGGTAACTCCAGGCGAAAAGCCACGGGGTTGATGATGGCTACAATCTTGTAAGGACCAATAAACCTAGGACCCAGTTTCCAAGAGGGAACCTTCAACTTGATATTCCTAGTAGACAACCACACATAGTCATTCACTCCTAGGTCCGGACCTGGCGACCGTCTCTTATCAGCCATGCATTTGTATTTACCTCCCATATTTTTCAAGTTAGCTTGCACCTTCTGCCATACTGATGAAAGAGATGACGAAAACCGTTCCTCTTCGGGAACCCCAGAAGACCCCCCCTCTTTGAAAGTACAGAATTGGGGATGAAAACCATATGCACCAAGAAAAGGTGACTTGCCAGTGGATTCCTGACGGCGATTATTTATGGCAAACTCAGCTAACGGTAAATATGACGACCACAACTCTTGGTTTTCAGACACAAAACATCTTAGATATGTCTCCAGGTTTTGGTTGGTACGCTCAGTCTGTCCATTCGACTGAGGATGGAAAGCTGAGGAAAAGGACAAGTGAACCCCCAAACGGGAACAAAAAGCTTTCCAAAATTTAGAAATAAACTGGGTTCCCCGATCCGAAACAACATCGGAGGGGACCCCGTGAAGCTTCACGATCTCACTGACGAATACCTGAGCAAGAGTTTTAGCATTAGGTAGTGCGGGTAACGCAATAAAGTATGCCATTTTGCTAGACCTGTCCACTACTACCAAAATCACTGTTTTACCCGCAGACAAAGGTAAGTCAGTGATAAAATCCATAGACAGATGTGTCCATGGTCTATTGGGAATGACGAGTGGTAATAGAGACCCTGCAGGACGTGTATGTGAAACTTTTGCGCGCGCACAGGTAGAACAAGAAGACACAAAATCCAATACATCCTGACGCAACCTTGGCCACCAAAAATGACGAGACAATAGCTCTAAGGTTGCTTTACTACCCGGGTGCCCAGCAAGTGCCGAATTATGATGTTCCTTTAATAATTTGAGACGTAGGTTCAACGGTACAAACAATTTCTCTGAGGGGCAAGAGACCGGGGCGTCCCCCTGGGCCTCTAACACCTTCCCCTCCAAAGCAGAGTGTACCGCAGAGACAACTACTCCTCTTTGTAGAATGGGTACCGGATCACTCACATTACCCCCTCCAGGGAAACAACGAGATCATCAGCCTTGGTATTCTTTACCCCAGGACGATAGGTAATCACAAAGTTAAACCTGGTAAAAAATAGCGACCACCTAGCCTGTCTAGGGGTGAGACGCTTAGCTGATTCGAGGTACAGCAGATTTTTGTGGTCCGTAAACACAGTGACGGGGTGGACTGCCCCCTCTAAAAAGTGACGCCACTCCTCAAACGCAAGTTTAATAGCTAACAGTTCCCTATTGCCAATATCGTAGTTCTGTTCTGCTGCAGATAGTTTTTTAGAAAAGAAAGCACAAGGACGCCATTTGCCAGGAGACGGACCCTGAGACAGCACAGCCCCCACTCCCACCTCTGATGCATCGACTTCAACAATAAAAGGCTGAGAGACATCAGGTTGGACTAGTACAGGTGCTGAGGTAAACCTCTCTTTTAGAGAGGAAAAAGCAACTTTAGCGGCGTCAGACCATTTAGAAAAATCAGTCCCCTTCCTAGTCATGTCAGTAAGGGGTTTTACGATCACCGAATCATTTTTAATGAATTTCCTATAGAAATTCGCGAAGCCCAAGAACCGTTGTAGTGCTTTGAGGTTCTCAGGAAGATCCCAATCCAAAATTGCCTGGACCTTCCTAGGATCCATACGGAAACCTGACGCAGATAAATAATAACCTAGGAATTGTATCTCCTGAACGGCAAAAACACATTTTTCAATTTTAGCATATAATTCATTCGTCCGTAGGACCTGTAGTACTTGTCTGACATGCTCCTCATGTGTCTTCAGATCAGACGAATAAATTAAGATATCATCTAGGTATATTACCACAAACCTGCCGATTAGATGACTAAAAATGTCATTAACGAAATGTTGAAAGACGGCAGGAGCATTGGTCAGGCCGAAAGGCATAACTAGATTTTCATAATGCCCCTCAGGGGTGTTAAAAGCTGTTTTCCACTCATCCCCCTCTTTAATACGAATCAGATTGTAGGCCCCCCTAAGATCGAGTTTGGAGAACCACCTAGCACCCGCAATCTGGTTAAACAGGTCAGGAATGAGAGGAAGAGGGTATGGGTCTCGGATGGTTATCCGATTCAATTCACGAAAATCTAGGCAAGGACGCAGGCCCCCATCTTTCTTTTTAACAAAGAAAAACCCTGCAGCCACGGGTGAAGAAGAGGGTCTGATGTGTCCCTTAGCCAAACTCTCGGAGATATAATCCTTCATGGCTTGTCTCTCTGGACCTGAAAGATTATATAACCTGGTCTTGGGTAATTTTGCGCCGGGAATAAGGTTAACCGGGCAATCATAAGGACGATGAGGTGGTAACTTCTGACAACCCTTTTCAGAAAAAACGTCCTCAAAGTCCGAAACAAATGTAGGTAGGGTAGTTATGGAGGCGACTAAGCAATTGCTATTTAAGCAATTTTCTCTGCACGGCTCACTCCACTCCAATATCTCCCTGGCCTGCGAATCCACCACTGGATTGTGCGCTACCAACCAGGGAAGGCCCAGCACCACCGGAGTGGGAAGCCCCTCCAGAACATAACATGAGAGCATCTCGTTATGGTGGTCCCCTACCCGAAGGTGTAAATTATGAACGATGTGGGTGAGGTTTCTCTGAGACAGAGGAGCAGAATCTATAGCAAATATGGGAATGGGTCTCTGTAACGTACAGAGAGACAAACCCAAAGAGCGGGCAAAATGGGCATCTATCAAATTTACCCCTGCTCCACTGTCTAGAAAGAAAGAAACAGTCTCTGTCTTATCACCAAAAACAATAACCGCTGGCAACACAAATTGCGATGTACGTATGGAGGAAACGTATACCCCCCGGCTGACATCCTCCACACAGCCTGGGGTTAGTAGTTTTCCGACGGTTTTTTTGTTTCTGAGGAAAGAAGGACAGACGTTAATGAAATGACCCCTCTCCCCACAAAAAAAACAACCCCCACGCCTACGGCGAACCTCAGGAGGACGGACCTGACGAGTAGTTCCTCCTAGCTGCATAGGCTCGTCTAAGTCCGTACAGACTAACTGCTGCTTGGGAGGGGTTACCAATGGCTCCGGTTTTTTCAACCTGTCCCTAAGGCGTCTATCTATACGGATAGAAAGGGACATAACTGCATCAAGGGAAAAGGGGGTCTCATACAATGCAAGCGCATCCTTAACCCTTTCGGATAACCCAGAGCAGAACTGACTCCTGAGAGCCGGGTCGTTCCATTGGGTATCCGTAGCCCACCTACGGAAGTCAGAGCAATACTCCTCTACCGGCCGCTCTCCTTGTAGGAGTCTCCGTAATTTTGATTCAGCCAGTGCGACTCGGTCAGGGTCGTCATATATGAGACCCAAGGCCCCGAAAAACTCATCCACTGACCGAAGAGCCTGGGAATCAGTAGGTAAAGAGAACGCCCAGGACTGCGGGTCCCCCTGCAGCAGGGAAATAACAACACCCACCCGCTGTTCTTCATTACCAGAGGAGTAAGGACGCAGTTTAAAGTATAGTTTACAGGCCTCACGGAACGTCAAAAACTTGTCCCTTCCCCCAGAAAATCTGTCAGGGAGAGGGACCTTGGGTTCCGCAACAACCTGGTTACCAGTAGCAACCGCTGGGCTTGCGGTCTGTTGTAATTGCTGCTGTTGCTGGAGGACCGACGCCTTCAATCCTGCCACCTCCAAAGACAGGCCATGAAATTGTTCGGACAGAGCAGCAATTGGATCCATACTGGATTCTAAGTAGGTAAAAAAAAAAAAAAAAAAATTATTTTTTATTTTTTTACCTACACAAAAATAAAGGGCCAGATATAATGTAATGACCGGCAACACGCACAGGGAGGAAAACAGGGAAAGCCCTGCCCAAGGGAGAGGGAAAGGTGGTGACCCCTAACTCACCTTGCAGCTGGCACCTGCCTGCCCTGACGTCCCTAGACGGGTTCCTCACCCGTGCGGCGATCACGTGCCTAAACCCTGGCTTTCCCTGAAATGAGCCCTAGATAATGAACGGGCCGGTGGGATCGCTAGTCCTCACCACTGCACTAAGAGGGAAACACCAGGGAGAGGACAGACAAACACAGACAAACACAAACACCCAGGTGGACGGCAACAATTGTCCACAAAGGTCCAACAGGGATCCGGAGGGTAGCGTTCTAAGGCAACACTCAGAGAACGCAGCAACACAGCTCCAGTGGGTCAGAATAGATGTCCAGGCAGGAAGCTCTATATCTGGCAACCAGAGAAGTGTGAGAGGGGAATATAAGGAGGATTGGGAGTGCTGGACAAGGAACAGCTGAGAGAAGGAGCTATGGATCCCTGAGTGAGCCAAAAGGGTTTGTAAAGCAAACCCAGAAAGCTACAATAAGGAAACTTCCCTATCTGACATAGAGCGTGCAGCCAACCGCTGCGACCTCCTGACCCCGGGTACAACGGAGTCAGGCGTGGCTCTTGACACCCTCGTGACACACCTTTGACCAATCAAACGCTGTCCTGTTACCTGCTAACTTTACCTGAGGAGACATGTAGAGAAAAGAACAAGGAAGGGGGGTGGGGGTGGATGGAGAACACAGGCCAGCACAAAAAAACATGTCTCAGTGACACCATGAGGGGCAAACGCCAAATTTCTGGCATTGACCCTATCATAGTGCCACACAACTTACCATAAAACATACATATAACCAGTTAATAAATAAAACACATACACATATATGGATTGAAATGGCCGTGGTCTTTATTAAAGGGGGTAACCAAGTTGAAACCAATCCATTAATTCATTAAAAATTCCCATAAATGAATTAAAAGTCTGTGATGAATACCAGACCTTATGCCCGCTTGACGTCACCTACGTCGAGCTCAGGAGACGCAGTATGGTCACTTGGTACACAAAGCGTGACGTTACTCCCTCCAGAGGAGCAGGTAAGGTCAGCTTGGTACAGTTTACACAGACACCTCTTGTCCACGCGGGTACAGAGAGGCAACAAGCTGAGAGAGCCTTTTCACTGCCGCAGGAAATCTGCCACCAGCTTCTCGTTTAATATAAGCCGGTCTGCTAACGGAATTATATAGGGTGAGAAACCAACCCGCGGTAGCTTATAACTAGGCCGAAACACGGACGTGGGGATTTGTGATCAAGATACAAGATAGCACAAGTTAAGTTATATATTTAATCGCCTTAAGGGCACACTAGATATAGCACAATATACACAGAGAATATATACAGTGGTCTGAGGTTACAAATACAGGTGATATAGGTACAACAGGGTAAAGCCAAGCAAAAGTCAGTTACCGGGTAGATGAAAGTTCCTTAGGGTGATAGGGGTGGAATAGTCCTTGGCTGCAGTCACGTGGGGGCAGTGATGTCAGCTGGTTCCCGGTCTCTTCACACACATTGGCACGATGTGACCCACTTCATAAAAGACGCTGCTCGCTGGCTTGCATGGGCTTCTGACCTAGAGCTGGCAGCTCCCCTTCCCGCCTTTGGGAAGGGTCCATCCCTCCTTCTCTGGTGCTGGCAGCAAATAACCCATAAAACCCCTTAGGGCTCATAGCCCCAGACCAGAATGTCGCAGGAAGATGGTTCTGAGCCAATTGATCGCCTGTGTTCCGGCTACAACTAGAGTCCAATCATGGTACCGTTATTTGGTTTCTGTGGGGAGATATGTATATCTCCCTGTCACGGCTGGCGGTGGGGGAAACCCCCAGCCGTGCGGTGCCAGGAGATGATAGGGTTACCCCTTGGCCGGGACACCAAAGTTAGGGAGCAGGTCACCTCCTATTGCGTCCCTAACGCTGACCCTGTCTCCTATCAGTATGAGCCGACCTTGATGGTAGGAGGACTCATACGCCGGAACCTTACAGTCCCTACGAGCCCTCAAGTCGGCCCTGTACTAGGGGACAGAGTCAGACGCCCTACTCCTCCTGGGCACGGAGGAGCCGGGGTCTCAACGGCCAAGCAACAAAGTCGTTGTGTGTCTGCACTTACCTGCCACAGACACACAAACCTGGAACCCATGAACAAGTGCTGATGTCCACAGCAACATAAAGGACACAGCACACACCAGACATTACACGGGAAACCAGGAAACCATAAGCTGCACTAACAAGATAACCCCACACACACCTAGATAACACCGTGAAACATAGTAATAACTGACAATGGTTTATGACCAGAAGGATGGTCCCCACCAGGCAGATGGAGGAGACAGGAGGCTGCTCCAGCCAGCATGGCTGAGAGCAACCTACTGAGCCCAGCCAGGGACTGAGGCTTTATAGGCCAAGAGGCCCCACCCAACGATCAGCACACACCCAGTGAAGTCACACACACTGGGAAGGGAGTTAACCCTTCCAGCAACACAGAAGGGAAACTCACATAAAGGGGAAAGCACCCAACCTCACTCACCTGTCTCCGACGGCAACGGCATGCGTGGCAACCGTGTCCTCCAGAACAGCCAACAGGCCGAGACACTTCCACAGCATGCAAACATCGCCAGACGTTGCCGCGGACAACCGCAGGTGAAGGGAGGAGTCCAGGTGCATATAAAACATCACCTCGTGCACAACAAACAACACAAAGTGCACACAGACATACAAACGGGCATTCACACAAAACCCGTTGCCAAGGGCAACCGCACGCACACTAGTTGTCCGCGGCAACCGCACCTGAGGCAAACAACTAAGTGCCCCAGCTGCGGTTGACGAACTCCCAAACCGCGGGCAACAGCATGCGGCACCCAAGGAGTCACGACCATGACCAAGGGTCGTGACACTCCCCTCCTGAGCATCCTAGCATCAAGCCATGACCAGGTGAATGTTTGGCTTTGCCCCAGGATCGCAAAAAGATAACCGAGTTATGCCTGGGATGGACTGACAATTCATAATTCCTTATGAAATGTAGGTGCCAACATGTCTGGGAGGTATCATTGATACTGGGCAAGGGCTGAGACCTCCTGCTGGGGGTTTTCCTGCAGGATTAGCTTGCCTTCAACCTGGCTGGTTGAGGTGTGACTTTATCCACCTGGGGCCTCCTTGAAGCCTGGACCCCTGGGGCTTTCTCCCTTGCTAGCTGACAGCAGATGGCTGTGGGGTGAGAACATATTTTGCATGTACACTGACTGTGTACAGTCGTGGCCAAATGTTTTGAGAATTACATAAATATTGAAAATTGGAAAAGTTGCTGCTTAAGTTTTTATAATAGCATTTTGCAGAATGTTATGAAGAGTGATCAGATGAATTGCATAGTCCTTCTTTGCCATAAGAATTTACTTAATCCCCAAAAAAACTTTCCACTGCATTTCATTGCTGTCATTAAAGGACCTGCTGAGATCATTTTCAGTAATCGTCTTGTTAACTCAGGTGAGAATGTTGACGAGCAAAAGGCTGGAGATCATTATGTCAGGCTGATTGGGTTAAAATGGCAGACTTGACCTGTTAAAAGGAGGGTGATGCTTGAAATCATTGTTCTTCTATTGTTAACCATGGTGACCTGCAAAGAAACGCATGCAGCCATCATTGCGTTGCATAAAAATGGCTTCACAGGCAAGGATATTGTGGCTACTAAGATTGCACCTCAATCAACAATTTATAGGATCATCAAGAACTTCAAGGAAAGAGGTTCAATTCTTGTTAAGAAGGCTTCAGGGCATCCAAGAAAGTCCAGCAAGCACCAGGATCGTCTCCTAAAGAGGATTCAGCTGCAGGAGTGGAGTGCCACCAGTGCAGAGCTTGCTCAGGAATGGCAACAGGCAGGTGTGAGCGCATATGCACGCACAGTTAGGCGAAGACTTTTGGAAGATGGCCTGGTGTCAAGAAGGGCAGCAAAGAAGCCACTTCTCTCCAAAAAAAACATCAGGGACAGTTTGATCTTCTGCAGAAAATATGCTGAGGACTGGGGCAACGTCATATTCTCTGATGAAGCCTCTTTCCGATTGGGGCATCAGGAAAAAGGCTTGTCCGGAGAAGAAAAGGTGAGCGCTACCATCAGTCCTGTGTCATGCATAGTAAAGCATCCTGAGACCATTCATGTGTGGGCTTGCTTCTCATTCAAGGGAGTGGGCTCACTCACAATTTTGCCCCAAAACACAGCCATGAAAAAAGAATGGTACCATAACACCCTCCAACAGCAACTTCTTCCGACAATCCAACAACAGTTTGGTGAAGAACAATGCATTTTCCAGCACGATGGAGCACCGTGCCATAAGGCAAAAGTGATAACTAAGTGGCTCGGGGACCGAAACGTTGACATTTTGGGTCCATGGCCTGGAAACTCCCCAGATCTTAATCCCATTGAGAACTTGTGGTCAATCCTCAAGAGGCGGGTGGACAAACAAAAACCCACTAATTCTGACAAACTCCAAGAAGTGATTATGAAAGAATGGGTTGCTATCAGTCAGGAATTGGCCCAGAAGTTGATTGAGAGCATGCCCAGTAGTCGAATTGCAGAGGTCCTGAAAAAGAAGGGCCAACACTGCAAATACTGACTCTTTGCATAAATGTCATGTAATTGTCGATAAAAGCCTTTGAAATGTATGAAGTGCTTGTAATTATATTTCACTACATCACAGAAACAACCGAAACAAAGATCTATAAGTAGTTTAGCAGCAAACTTTGTGAAAACTAATATTTGTGTCATTCTCAAAACTTTTGGCCACGACTGTACATGCCAAAAGGTGAATCAAATGACAATTTGGGTTGCCAATAAATGATAATCCATATTCCTCACAACGTCCATTAAGAATTACTCATGAGTCCACCTAGAAGGCTGGGCGACTAAACCCCAACAGCCAAGTGTGGCATTAGCCGCACTTGGCACCCCCCAACAAAACCACGGCCCTTTTAACAACTGAATGCAAGCCCAGATTAAAAATATCTAACCCAATTTCAGATAAATTTACCAAAATATCCCGATAAAGACCCAACACAGAACCATCCAGCTCCAAATGCCTAAACGACCACCCATTCAATGACGGCAAAACATTTTCCAATCCCCTATTGATCCGTTTCCTAATTCTGTCTAATAACCGCAAACGTGGGCTTTTCCAAACAAAACCAGGCATAATTTCGGAGAAAACCAAAATAACTCCTGGCAACAATTTACTAATGTATGCCAGATCCTTTTTCATGTCTGCTTATAAATCTAAAGTATTTACCTTCCCCAATCATTACCTCCCACATGAAAGATAACTACTTGGGGAGGAATATGAGACTGCAATTCACCCTTGAGAATAGGAACCACTTGATTCCAGTGCAATCCCCTAAACCCTAACTAATAAACAGAAACAGAGGGAATATCAAAAAACAGTTGACGAGCATAGTTATGGACTGAAGCCCTCTTCTCTGCCCAAAAAACAAAAGAATGACAGAGAATCCAAACATTGATCTGCCCAGAATCTGAAAGAGAATTAAATTACAGTAATACCAAATTAGGCCTGATACAGTGAGGAACAGAAGTATTTGAATAAATATATAAATTATAGTGAGCACTCAATATCTGTGGTCGTATATCGGGTCTAATATAATAACTAATTTATTAGGTCATAAAATTATGCATACAATAAATAGGATAGAAATAGACAGTATAAAATATATGGTATCTTGATCTATTGAAAATAAACAATATATAAATAAAACACAGTTTTGTTATACTAATAAGAGCAAATGTGTCATTAAATTGGTATTATGTCCTTATGAACGCTGCAACTTTGTTCTTATGAGCGCTGCAACTTTGTTACTTATGAGCGCTACAACTTTGTTTCTTATGAGCGCTGCACCTTTGTTCCTAACGTTAAAGTCTCAATTATATCCTGCGTTAAGTGAGGAAGGTTATTCATTGGAGAGGAGGTGATCATATCTCTAATATGTCAAGACAGGAGGCGAGACGTATATACAATTTTAATACCTTATTACCTGAGGGTCTTAATGCAGATTTTGAAATATTTGGTTTTCTGTAGATCAAGAGGTGGGTGCTCTCGATGGACGGGACATCGGTGTTTTAGCTGTAAAATCAGCACCCCGATCTCCCCTTAGTTGGGAGCCCCCACCTCCCTTACATCACTACAAACAAGAAATCACAGATGAACTCATACTGATTTTAATTAGATTAATATTTTAATCGAATTAATATTAATATATATTTTTAATATTTTTTATATCCTAACACTATATACAGAGGAGAAGCGCAATTGCATAGTTTTATAGTTTTATAATTATTATTATTATTTTTTTTATTAATTTTAACATGTACTGATTATAAATATATATGAATTTATGCAAAATATATTAAGGATTGTGAAATAATGAATTTCTAGAGAATTTTATAATGAATTTTAGTTAGGTCTATCTAATGTCAATGTATAAGGAGTATTATGTATATAATGTTGAATATCCTTATCTAAAAATCCAAGGAGGGATTTTAAATCATCTAACTCCAAACCAGATTTTGGAATGATCCCTAATTAAGCAAATAAGGTGTAACCCGTTTAGGGTATATAAGGAAGTATCTTTGGATCCCATAACCAGCTACTGAGGAAGAGGTCAGAGACCTTGAAACGCGTATAGCGGTTGGGACCCTTATAGTGGACAAGACACCTTAACTTATTGGAGCTGATCAGCACGCGCAGTTACGGACACGACCGCATAGACGGTGATCGAAATTATTCCTGACTCACCATAGGAGTCTTGAACCAACTACAGGTAAAGACTTCCCCGGCGCCCTGATTACGTGCAGTGCCGGCAAAAAGCGCAGGACGCCAGCTACACGTGGGACGCACAGCGGCTACTTGGGAGCAGGTTCTTGAATTACCGTAACGACATCGCGGACTTTGAGCATTGGGAGATATCCCACAACGCTACACCGGGTGAGTGCACTGACCCACGGTGGGACGCCACCACGGACAGTTATACACAAGCCGGACTCCAAACAGTGAGTACCTCTGGACACATATACTCACGGATATATCGCACAAACCAGTGAATTACCTTCCTCACTTAACGCAGGATATAATTGAGACTTTAACGTTAGGAACAAAGGTGCAGCGCTCATAAGAAACAAAGTTGTAGCGCTCATAAGTAACAAAGTTGCAGCGCTCATAAGAACAAAGTTGCAGCGTTCATAAGGACATAATACCAATTTAATGACACATTTGCTCTTATTAGTATAACAAAACTGAGTTTTATTTATATATTGTTTATTTTCAATAGATCAAGATACCATATATTTTATACTGTCTATTTCTATCCTATTTATTGTATGCATAATTTTATACCCTAATAAATTAGTTATTATATTAGACCCGATATACGACCACAGATATTGAGTGCTCACTATAATTTATATATTTCTTCACTGTTAAATCCTTATGTGGTTAGGGTGAACCACATCATAGTTAGAGCACCTAACCTGGTAATCAGAAGGGTGAGCCACTATAAACCCACACCATTTACCTTAGAAGTATTTGAATACCCTGCGATTTTGCAAGTTCTCCCACTTAGAAATCATGGAGGGGTCTGAAATTTACATTGTAGGTGCATTCCTACTCTGAGAGACAGAATTAAAAAAAAATGATTAAGGAAATCACATAGTAAAGAATTTATTTGTCTTGCACTGCTGAACACCTAAGAAAATCAGTCATAATATTTTGGACAGAAGCCTTTGTTTGCAATTACAGAGGTCAAACGTTTCCTGTAGTTCTTGACCAGGTTTCCACACACTGCAACAGGGATTTTGTCCCACTCCTCCACAAAGATCTCCTCTAGATATGTCAGGTTTCGGGGCTGTCGCTGAGCAACACGGAGTTTCATCTCCCTCCAAAGATGTTCTATTGGATTTAGGTCTGGAGACTGGCTAGGCCACTCCAGAACCTTGATATGCTTCTTATGGAGCCACTCCTTGGTTATCCTGGCTGTGTGCTTCAGGTTGTTGTCATATTCATGAAGACCCAGCCATGACCCATCTTCAATACTCTTACTGAGGGAAGGAGGTTGTTGCTCAAAATCGCACAATAAATGGCCCCATTCATCCTCTCCTTATAACAATGCAGTCGTTCTGTCCCCTTTGCAGAAAAGCACCCCTAAAGCATGATGTTACCACCCCCATGCTTCACAGTAGGGATGGTGTTCTTGGGATGCAACTCATCCTTCTTTTTGCTCCAAACACAACTAGTGAAGTTTAGACCAAAAAGTTCTACTTTGGTCTCATCTGACCACATGACTTTGTCCCATGCCTCTTCTGGATCATCCAGATGGTCATTGGCAAACTTCAGACGGGCCTGGACATGTGATGACTTGAGCAGGGGAACTTTCTGTGCAATGCATGATTTGAAACCATGACGGCGTGGTGTTCTACCAACAGTGACCTTTGAAACTGTGGTCCCAGCTCTCTTCATGTCATTGATCAGCTCCTCCCTTGTAGTTCTTGTCTGATTCCTCACCTTTCTTATTATCAGTGATACCCCACGAGGTGAGATCTTGCATGAAGCCTCAGTCCGAGGGAGACTGACAGTCGTCTTTAGCCTCTTCCATGCTCCAACAGTTGATCTATTTTCACCAAGCTGCTTGGCAATTGCCCCATAGCCCTTTCCAGCCTTGTGGAGTTCCACAATTTTGTCTATAGTGTCTTTTGGCCGCTTTTTGGTCTTGCCCATGGTAGTAGCTGGCGTCTGACTGACTTTGGGGTGGACAGGTGTCTTTAAAGAGCTCAGACAGGTGCTACTAAGTTAGATTAATGAGTGGAGTAGAGGTGGACATTTTAAAGGCACAGTAACAGGTCTTTGAGAGCCAGAATTCTTGCTGTTTCTCAGATGTTCAAATACTTATGTTCGGCAGTGCAAGACAAATAAATTCTTTAAAAATCATACAATGTGATTTCCTATTTTTTTTAATTTTTATCCTTTCTCCTACATTGTGAATTTCAGACCCCTCCATGATTTCTAAGTGGGAGAATTTGCAAAATCGCAGGGTGTTCAAATACTTCTGTTCTTCACTGTATACAACTTGTATCTATTAGAATCCCACCTGCCAATTCTTTTAATTAAATACTTATCCAAGCCCATCCTAGACGCTTCAGTAGCAGGGCCAATACGAAAGGAATAAGAAGAATAAAGCTCACCCTCTAGGTCCAGAAAGGATAAACATTTTTTTAAAACAGCATTGAACTGAAATCTGGACAGTGAAGAGCCATCAGCATGAATTAAAAAAGAACCAGAAACTGGCGGCCTTACATCCAACAATTCCTTGACAGCCAAAACTAGGCAAATATCTGAACCGATAAGCTGAGACAGTGTAATAACTGAACCCTTCCTTAACTGATCTGTCTTAGACTTCCTAATTAAAACTATAACACAAGAAGGCAATAACTGAATATCCGACAAAGACGAACATGAACGAACAATGGGAGCAACAAGCTCACTAACCCTTAACGTCCCAAAAAAACAAATGCAGACCTAAACAAATTAAATTGGACCTTTCACCTGGATCTATAATCTAATTATTATACTACCTTATAGTGCGTCCCCCAGTGATGTCTTGGCAATGTATTTTTTTCTAAATACGCTGTGGTTATACTAGGCGTGGACTTAAAGTTCTCCTGGGCGCGGTTATCTTCTCCCTGGCTGCGAGCGCATCCAATCAGAGTGCCCCGCTCTTAGCTAGTGAGAAGGAGCTCAAGTTCTCACGAGAATCTCTCATTAGCATATGAGGCGCCAAAAGATACGGGGACCACAGCGGACGAATGGGGGGTTATTTAGAAAGAAAACAGGGGGTTCTTTAGAAAGAAAAAAAATTGCCAAGACATCACTGGGGGATACACTATAGGTAGTATGATAATTAGATTATAGATATCCAGGTAAAAGGTCCTCTTTAAACTCATAAAGGGAAGAAGAACACAGATGCAAAGCACATACCAACCTAGATAATAGCTCTACAGTAACGGTCCTACCAATATCTGGAGCAACACTAGCCCTCCTACAACCTTTAAAAAATTGTTTAAATACAAATGAGTTATTGACAGGGGGAAGGCCAGCTAACTTAAAAAAGAACAACACCCCTGCTAAAGGCTTCTGAACTGCAGCACACCCCAAACCTGCTCTTACTAAGCTACAAATAAAATCAACAATCAAACCGAAATTACAGTCAAAAACATTAACATTATTAGATGTGCAAAACGAATACCATTTATTCCAAGAAATAATATACCCGCTCCAAGTATTAGACGCCAAAGAATTCTGGATCTGCTCACACATTAATGCCAAATTAGACTCCACAGGTAGAGTGGATTCCTTCTTTCTCCGCATTTGGAACGAAGGCGTCAAATTTCTCCCACTGTGCGTAGAGTTAGCTTTACTTGGGATATTATTATTATTGGACGATAAGCAGTTAACAGCGAATAACACACCTTTATTATCTGTATGCACTAAAACTCTCTTATTTGCAAGCACGTGACTCCATACTACCAATGATACAACCAACGGAAATAACTCAAGCAGGACTACATTTTTTGTAACACCAGCTAACCTCCAAGATTCATGCCACTGCTCAGCAGACCACTGACCTTGAAAGAGTGTACCATATCCCCATGAACCCAAAGCATCGGTCACAAGACCCAATGCCCCAGAATCCACAAACTCTCGCTGCCAAATACTAGCTCCATTAAAATGAATTAAAACTTCTTCCCAAACCCTTAAATCATCCTTTAACCCCTTAAGGACATAGGGCGTACAGGTACGCCCTTGTGCCCTGGTACTTAAGGACACAGGGCGTACATGTACGCCCTGTGCATTTTCAATCACTGCCGTGCGGCTGGCAGTGATCGGAACCCGGTGCCTGCTCAAATCATTGAGCAGGCACCTAGGCTAAATGCGCGGGGGGGTCCCGTGACCCCCCCATGTCGGCGATCGCGGCAAACCGCAGGTCAATTCAGACCTGCGGTTTGCTGCGATTTCTGCAGTTTCTGATCCCCGCGGTCCCTGACCGCGGGGATCAGAAACTTTAGGATTAATTTTTTTTTCCAGTATCCCTCCCCCCTGCACCCCTGAGTTATTTTTCACACGGTGGGAGGTGCAGGGGGAGGGTTGCGGGCGGTGCGGGCGGTGCGGGAGGCGGGATCGCGATCCCCCGCCCCGCCTCCCATTGCATAATCGTTGGCGTCTAGTGGGTATACCAGGGTGCCAGCACATTGCTGGCACCCTGGTATAAACGGCTGACATCGGTAATGCGATGTCAGCCGTTTAACCCTTTCCATACAGCGGTCCGTACGGACCGCTGTATGGAAAAGGTTAACAGCTCAGGGAGCTCCCTCCCTCTCCGATCGGGGGGCTGCTGTGCCTTTGCAGCCCCCCGAATGGAGAGGGAGAGAGCTCCCAGGCAGCCCCCCAAGCCCGTCCTTACCCTTCCCCGTCTGCGAAGTTCTGGCAACTACTGAGCAGACGGGGAAGGTTCCCATGGCAACAGGACGCCTTCTCAGGCGTCCTGCTGTCCATGGTTCTGAACAGATCTGTGCTGAAAGCATAGATCTGTTCAGACAAAGTGTAAGTAAAATACAGTACTGTACAATATATATTGTACTGTACTGTATTATGCAGACATCAGACCCACTGGATCTTCAAGAACCAAGTGGGTCTGGGTCAAAAAAAAAAGTGGAAAAAGTGAAAATAAAGTAAAAATCAAAAAACACATTTATCACTGATTAAAAATGAAAAAAATAAAATTCCCTACACATGTTTGGTATCGCCGCGTCCGTAACGACCTGATCTATAAAACGGTAATGTTACTTTACCCGAACGGTGAACGCCATAAAAATAAAAAATTAAAAACTATGATGAAATTGGAATTTTGCCCACCTTACTTCCCAAAAAAGGTAATAAAAGTGATCAAAAAAGTCACATGTACGCCAAAATAGTACCAATCAAACCGTCATCTCATCCCGCAAAAATCATACCCTACCCAAGATAATCGCCCAAAAGCTGAAAAAGTTATGGCTCTTAGACTATGGAAACACTAAAACATGATTTCTTTTGTTTCAAAAATGAAATCATTGTGTAAAACTTACATAAATAAAAAAAAGTATACATATTAGGTATCGCCGCGTCCGTATTGACCGGCTCTATAAAAATATCACATGACCTAACCCCTCAGATGACCACCATAAAAAAATAAAAATAAAAACGGTGTAAAAAAAGCCATTTTTTGTCATCTTCCGTCACAAAAAGTGTAATAGCAAGCAATCAAAAAGTCATGTGCACCCCAAAATAGTGCCAATCAAATCGTCATCTCATCCCACAAAAAATGAGACCCTACTTAAGATAATCGCCCAAAAATTGAAAAAAACTATGGCTCTTAGACTATGGAGACACTAAAACATTTTTTTTTTTTTTTAATGAAATTATTGTGTAAAACTTACATAAATAAAAAAAATTGTATACATATTGGGTATCACCGCGTCCGTGACAACCTGCTCTATAAAATTAGCACATGATCTAACCTGTCAGATGAATGGTGTAAATAACAAAAAAAAAAAACGCTGCCAAAAAAGCAATTTCTTGTTACCTTGCCGCACAAAAAGTGTAATATAGAGCAACCAAAAATCATATGTACCCTAAACTTGTACCAACAAAACTGCCACCCTATCCCGTAGTTTCTAAAATGGGGTCACTTTTTTGGAGTTTCTACTCTAGGGGTGCATCAGGGGGGCTTCAAATGGGACATGGTGTCAAAAAAACCAGTCCAGCAAAATCTGCCTTCCAAAAACCGTATGGCATTCCTTTCCTTCTGCGCCCTGTCGTGTGCCTGTACAGCAGTTTACGACCACATATGGGATGTTTCTGTAAACTACTGAATCAGGGCCATAAATAATGAGTTTTGTTTGGCTGTTAACCCTTGCTTTGTAACTGGAAAATAAATATTAAAATGGAAAATCTGCCAAAAATGTGAAATTTTGAAATTGTATCTCTATTTTCCATTAAATCTTGTGCAACACCTAAAGGGTTAACAAAGTTTGTAAAATCAGTTTTGTATACCTTGAGGGGTGTAGTTTCTTAGATGGGGTCACTTTTATGGAGTTTCTACTCTAGGGGTGCATCAGGGGGCTTCAAAAGGGACATGGTGTCAAAAAAACCAGTCCAGCAAAATCTGCCTTCCAAAAACCGTATGGCATTCCTTTCCTTCTGCGCCCTGCCGTGTGCCCATACAGCAGTTTATGACCACATATGGGGTGTTTCTGTAAACTACAGAATCAGGGCCATAAATAATGAGTTTTGTCTGGCTGTTAACCCTTGCTTTGTAACTGGAAAAAAAATATTAAAATGGAAAATCTGCCAAAAAAGTGAAATTTTGAAATTGTATCTCTATTTTCCATTAAATCTTGTGCAACACCTAAAGGGTTAACAAAGTTTGTAAAATCAGTTTTGTATACCTTGAGGGGTGTAGTTTCTTAGATGGGGTAACTTTTATGGAGTTTCTACTCTAGGGGTGCATCAGGGGGGCTTCAAATGGGACATGGTGTCAAAAAACCAGTCCAGCAAAACCTGCCTTCCAAAAACCAAACGGCGCACCTTTCACTCTACGCCCCGCTGTGTGGCCGTACAGTAGTTTATGGCCACATATGAGGTGTTTCTGTAAACGGCAGAGTCAGGGCAATAAAGATACAGTCTTGTTTGGCTGTTAACCCTTGCTTTGTTAGTGGAAAAAATGGGTTAAAATGGAAAATTAGGCAAAAAAATGAAATTCTCACATTTCATCCCCATTTGCCAATAAATCTTGTGCAACACCTAAAGGGTTAACAAAGTTTGTAAAATCAGTTTTGAATACCTCGAGGGGTGTAGTTTCTTAGATGGGGTCACTTTTATGGAGTTTCTACTCTAGGGGTGCATCAGGGGGCTTCAAATGGGACATGGTGTCAAAAAACCAGTCCAGCAAAACCTGCCTTCCAAAAACCAAACGGCGCACCTTTCACTCTACGCCCCGCTGTGTGGCCGTACAGTAGTTTACGGCCACATATGGGGTGTTTCTGTAAACGGCAGAGTCAGGGCAATAAAGATACAGTCTTGTTTGGCTGTTAACCCTTGCTTTGTTAGTGGAAAAAATTGGTTAAAATGGAAAATTAGGCAATAAAATGAAATTCTCAAATTTCATCCCCATTTGCCAATAACTCTTGTGCAACATCTAAAGGGTTAACGAAGTTTGTAAAATCAGTTTTGAATACCTTGAGGGGTGTAGTTTATAGAATGGGGTCATTTTTGGGTGGTTTCTATTATGTAAGCCTCGCAAAGTGACTTCAGAGCTGTAGTGGTCCCTAAAAATTGGGTTTTTGTAAATTTCTGAAAAATTTCAAGATTTGCTTCTAAACTTCTAAGTCTTGTAACATCCCCAAAAAATAAAATATCATTCCCAAAATAATTCAAACATGAAGTGGACATATGGGGAATGTAAAGTCATCACAATTTTTAGGGGTATTACTATGTATTACAGAAGTAGAGAAACTGAAACTTAGAAATTTGCTAATTTTTCCCAATTTTTGGTAAATTTGACATTTTTTTATGCAAAAAAAAATATTTTTTTTTACTTTATTTTACCAGTGTCATGAAGTACAATATGTGACGAAAAAACAATCTCAGAATGGCCTGGATAAGTCAAAGCGTTTTAAAGTTATCACCACTTAAAGTGACAGTGGTCAGATTTGCAAAAAATGGCCTGGTCCTAAGGTGTAATAAGGCTGTGTCCCTAAGGGGTTAATAATTTAGCTTGCCTAATATGCGCACCTGGAGATTTAACTCCCCTGGTCGCCATATACAGTCTTCTAGAAAAAACTCTACCAATGGGAATTACTTTAGAGGCAAACACAAACAAACCTAATAAACTCTGCAATTCCCTCAATGTAGTTTTCTTGACTGACAACATTTTTCTGATAAGCTCCAACACCTTCTGCACTATCTCTACTGGAAGCCAAAATTCCATCGATATAGTATCAGTGGTTATCCCTAAAAATTAAATTACACAACAAGGCAAAACCGTCTTCTCTTCTGCCAAAGGGATACCAAAAAACTTACAGACTTCAACAAATCGATTCAACAATGATAAACAAATATCTGATTCAGGAGGACCAATAAACACAAAATCGTCTAAATAATGTAACAAACCACCAACCTCAACTGAAAACATAGTAACCTAATGAACAAAAGATGAAAACGACTAGAAATAAGAACAAGATAAACAAAACCCCATCGGCAAACGTTTATCAATAAAACATTTAATCAAACTGAAATCCCAATGAATTAAAACCGTCTAGGCAGACCGGCAACAAACGAAATGCCGCTTTAATATCTGCCTTTGCCACTAAACAACCCAGACCAAAAGTATTAAGCAAACTAATTGCATCATCAAAGGAACTATAAGAAACTGAATAAAGTTCTTAATTCGATTCATCATTCAGTGACTGTTTTTCAGGGAACGATAAATGATGAATTAACCTAAATTCATTAGCTGCTTTTTTGGGCACTAATCCCAAAGGTGATAATCTGAAATCCTGAAATGGCAGATGAGGAAAGGGCCAGCCACTCTGCCCGCTAATACCTCTTTCTCAATTTTAACCCAAACAACTTCCTCGTTGAACTTAACTGAACTCAAAATCTTAATCCAAACACACCCAGGACCTTTAAATTTAGGGACAAAGAAACCATCTTTAAAACCATTAAGAATTAGATCCGCTTTCTCCCGATTTGGGTAAATGTCTAACCAAGAGGCCATGTTTTCCAACATCACCGGAGTCAGACCTTTTTTGAAAATCACAACTAGTAACCGCCTGCTGTGGTCCAGACACCCTTTTGAAACATAGGGTGCGGACCAGAGCAAACGGAACACTCGTGTTTATATTTACAAAAATGTAACCACTTACATGCTGACTCATTAAAAGCAAAAACATAACCCCTTTTTCATAATATTCAGAGACTGACTGCTTTGCTGTTTAATTACTCTGCCAGATCTCCGAGGGAGCATTAAACTTAGCCATAAGCCCACATCCTTACTACTCCATTTTAGTGAAGGGTGCATCGCTAATTTTTGCAGAAATTTTTCATCATACTGAAACCAGGCTAAACTGCCAATATTATGGTAAGCCTCAAGTATGGTATCAATATGCTGAAACAAACCCGAACACAAATGCGGATACTTGGACCCCAGAATAGATGCGTAAATACAGAATGACTGAAGACAATAATTAAAAGATCTGGGGACTCCCCTTTTCCTATCTTCCTCTGTCTTTTCATCAGCCTTTTTGTCCGTCCTGAATACATCCTTGGATGATGGGAGCAATGACAAAATGTCAACATACTCCCGCCGCCAAATTTTCTCTTTAACTGAACTAGAAAGATGAAAGCCCAGGGGAGAAACGTCACAATTCATTGCCTCCTTTAGACATAATTCGGACACTCCAATGGCATTAGCCAAAAATGGCCCACCCCCATCAGCAATAATAGCTGTCGATGAGGGCCAGTCAGCCCAAACCGCAGCCAGTGAAGGGGCCTCTGCCTCAAAACCATGCAAAAAAGAAGCACCAATACCATCATTAAATGTAATATTGGTAGGCAGCAATGCTTGCCTACATGAATTCTTACCCAGTTCCTGATCTGTCAAGTCTTCAGTAGGCAGCCTGGCTATCCCCTCAATACCAGGCTGCGAGACCGCTTGCCTGGGAGGGGACCGCTGGCACCCACTTACTCCACAGCTCTGGTCCATTGACGGAGAGTAAGCCATCCTAGGTCTCTTCTTTCTTCCAGAAGTGCGCACCGTCACCTCTTGATAATGTGGCCCGTCTTGATGCCTCACTTCCGGCTCCACGCTGCCGACGCTTCCTGTGCTGCTCTCCGCCCTCTGCAGACGTCCTCTGCGCCGCTCTTCCTCCAGCATGCCGCTGCTTGCCGCTTCCTCTGCTTTGACTTGAGCTGCAGACCCCACCTCTCCCCTCTCCGACGATGCTTCAGCCAGGCATCTGCGCAGCCACTCATCCCCACCACAGGCTCTTCCATGGCCTCCTCTTCTCCTCGCCGACTGGGGACCAGGACACCGCTCTACTCCACTGCTATCTCCTAATGCCGGCGATGTCTTCCTTCTTCCAGTAGGAATTCTCTGTCGCTTCTTCTTTTGCCGGCCACTTCTACACCACTGGGGCCCTTCGCTCACTCCGCTGCCACCGCTGGAACCATGGCTGACACCGCCGCTTGACACGCAGAGGATAGCACTTTCTTCTCCTTGATTCTTCAAGCGCTGACAGTGTTTCAGCTGATGAGTGACCTCTATAAATACTTGAAATTCCCGCTGAAAATGACCTTCCTCCAATCCACTTCCACGGTTAAAAATTGCCCAATGCCCAGCATCTGGTCAGCAACACCTTTGACCAATCAAACACTGTCCTGTTACCTGCTAACTTTACCTGAGGAGACATGTAGAGAAAAGAACAAGGAAGGGGGTGGGGAACACAGGCCAGCACACAAAAAAAGTGTCTCAGTGACACCATGAGGGGTAAACGCCAAATTTCTGGCGTCGCCCCTATCATTCTTGGAAGTCTGTGCATTAATTTGATGTTGAAAATGGCAAGTATCCCACATGATTATAGAAGCTTAGTTAGTGGGGATGTGGGAGCTTCTTGATTGCCAAGTAGTGTTGATTGCGAATATTCTAATCGCAAATTTTTATCGGCACTTTGAATTCGCGAAGATGTAGAATATGGTGCTATATATTCGCAATCGCGAATATTCTAGATTTTCTTTTCATCAGCAACCTCCCTTTTTGCTTGTCGTCCAATGAGAAGGCTGCCATATCTTTGTCTGAGCTTAGCAACATCCCTAGCAACCAATAGGAAAGTTGCCTACCCCCTTACTATATAAGAACCTCTCCAGCAGCCATTTTCTGCAGTTTTTTTTTGCAGTTCTGAGAGAGACAGCAGCATCATTGCTGTGCTCTGTGCTTTACTGTTTAATTACATTAGATAGTTAGCTTTTTTATATATATATATATATATATATATATATATATATATATATATATATTACAGATATTTAGTGGGAGATAGTCAGTGTAGATTAGATTGTGATATAGTGTAGCTATAGCTTCCAGTGCAGGGTGTTAGGTAGTGTGATAGGAATTACTGTTTCTCTGCTGTCCATACATACATGCTACAGACATAGTGATGTGATGTCACAACAATATACTTAGTGCACCAATCAGTAATATGTACCCAGACCTGATAAAATGTGAAGTTGCATGCTGCCCCTTAGAGTATTCCAAGCATTCATTTTTGCCCCCTTATGCGGTCCTCTTGAATGTGATGGCGGCGGCTCAATTCCTGAGCCGCCGCCATCAGCAGCGAGTGTCAGCTGTATGCTGACACTCTGCTATAACCCCTCAGATGCCGTGGCAGCAGCATCCATGGGGTTAATAGAGGGACGGGGCTCCCTCTCTCCACCATCGGGCTGCTGTGCTGCGATGGCAGTGGCCTGATGGTTGCCATGGCAACCGGACGCCTTGCAAAGGCGTCGTGTGTTGTCATCCACCAGGAAACCTAACAGTACTATATTTTGCAATGCAAAAGCATTGCAAAGTATAATACAGCCATCAGCCCCACTGGATCTTCAAGATCCAAGTGGGAATTAATAAAAAAAAGTGTGAAAATAAATAAAGTTAAAAAAAATAAATGTAAAAAAATAAATAAATAAATAAAAATGAAAAAGAAAATAAATAGCCTTTTCACATATCCACTAATTTATAAGAGATTAAAACATGCAAAAAATAAATAAACTACACATATTAGGTATCACTACGTCCATAACGATTGGCTCTATAAATATATCACATGATCCACCCCATCTGATAAACAAAAATACTATAACTAGATGTAGGAGGTATACGTCCCTTATTAGCAAACAGAACAAATATAAGAAAAAGGGACGTTTAAAAGGAGCAAAAATAATAAAGAGTTTATTCGTGCTACAGGGATGGGGGTGAATGCCTACAATAATCATAGGACATAAATACAAACCCGTCTATCCATTTGGTACAACCAAATTATGTGTTAGCAGGAATCCTTCTAAATGAGATATAGTGGAGACCCACTGAGGTGTACCCACAGATAGACGGACTAAAATGTCAAAATATATAGACCCACCGCACAGAGAAATGAATGTGGTGCTGTGAGATGCACTGTAAATGACACTCAATCTTGATCTGTGCTGGTGGACTACTACAGAGGTGGTATGATCCCTGGAATGGTCACTATGTTGAATATTTCAACAATCCTATGGGGCATACCACACGCCGCACACATCTACCACTGGCCATTACAATGCCGAGACTCTGTTTGTTAAAAATAGTGCACCGAGATCTACACTAGGATCCGGTGTCATGCACTAACCAGCCTCTTATAGTTTGCCGATTCCCAGACTAGGGTATTGGCTTAGGCAGCGTAGGTGTTACAGTTACGCAGGCTCCTGAAGAAGTGCACTGATAAGGTGCACAGAAACGCGTAGAACCGTAGTTGTACCTAAGCGGGTGGGCTGTCTGCTACATGTACCTTTTAGTAGAAGCCTTCACTTGCGATATTGACGCACCTACATTGGGGATAAAGCTTGGAGTTACGGCACTACACTCAGCCGCCCCCTGCATTATCCCTTTCTGCCCAGCGATACTACAGTCACTGGCCAGTGGTAGATGTGTGCGGCGTGTGGTATGCCCCATAGGATTGTTGAAATATTCAACATAGTGACCATTCCAGGGATCATACCACCTCTGTAGTAGTCCACCAGCACAGATCAAGATTGAGTGTCATTTACAGTGCATCTCACAGCACCACATTCATTTCTCTGTGCGGTGGGTCTATATATTTTAACATATTAGTCCGTCTATCTGTGGGTACACCTCAGTGGGTCTCCACTATATCCCATCTGATAAACACCATAAAAAATAAAAATAAAAACAGTGTAAAAAAAAGCTTTTTTTGTGACCGTACATCACAAAAAGTGCAACATCAAGCGATCAAAAAGACGTATGTCCCACAAACCTCATCCCGCAAAAAATAAGACCCTACATAAGAAAATCGCTTAAAAAATTAAAAAAACTATAGCTCTTAGAACATGGAGACACTAAAACATCATTTTTTTGTTCCAAATATGCTATTATTGTGTTAAAATAAAATAAATAAAAAAAGTATACATATTAGGTATTGCCGCGTCCGTAACAACCAGCTATATAAAAATATCACATAAATAACCCCTCAGCTGAACACTGTAAAAAAATAAAAAGCCATTACCTTACATCACAAAAATCGCAACACCAAGCGATCAAAAAGGCGTATGCCCCCCAAAATAGTACCAATCAAACCGTCACCTCATCCCACAAAAAATTAGACCCTACCTAAGACAATCAGTCAAAAAATAAAAAAGCTATGGCTCTCAGACTATGGAGACAATAAAACATAATTTTTGGGGTTTCAAAAATGCTATTATTGTGTAAAACTTAAATAAATAAGAAAAAGTATACATATTAGGTATTGCCACGTCTGTAATGATCTTCTCTATTAAAATGTTACATGACCTAACCCCTCAGATGAACACCGTAAAAATAAATAAATAAAAACTGTTCCAAAACAACCAATATTTTGGTCACCTTGTCCCGTAAAGTGTAATAATAAATGATAAAAAAAATAATATGTACCCAAAAAGTACTGATAAAAAAGTCAACTCTTCCTGCAAAAAATGAACATAATTTTTTTTTTCAAAAATGCTATATTATGTGAAAGTGAAACAAAAAAAAGAAAGTGGTCATATTTGGTATTGTCTCGTCCGTAACAACCTGCTTTATAAAAATAGCACATGATATACCCTGTCAGATGAATGTTGTAAAAAAAAAAAACTGTGCTAAAACAGCCATTTTTGGTTACCTTGCCTCACAATAAACTTAATATAGAGCAATTAAAAATTATATGTACCCCAAAATAGTACCAATAAAACTGGCACCTTATCCCCTAATTTCCAAAATGGGGTCACTTTTTGGGAGTTTCTACTGTAAGGGTGCATCAGGAGGGCTTCAAATGGGACATGGCATCTAAAAACCAGTCCAGCAAAATCAGCCTTTTAAAAACCATATGGCGTTCCTTTTCTTCAGCGCCCTGCCGTGTGCCCTTACATCAGTTTATGACCACATGTGGGGTGTTTCTGTCAACCGCAGAATCAGGGTAATAAGTATTAAGTTTTGTTTGGCTGTTAACCCTCAATGTGTTAAAGAGAAAAATGAATTAAAATTGAAAATCTGCCAAAAATTTGAAATTTTGAAATTTCATCTCCATTTTCCTTAAATTCTTGTGAAAGAGTTAACAAGTTTGTAAAATCAGTTTTGAGTAACTTGAGGGGTGTAGTTTCTACAATGGGGTCATTTATGGGGGGTTTCCACTATGTAAGCCCCAAAATGTGAGTTCAGACCTGAACTGCTCCTTAAAAAGTGGGTTTTGGAAATTTTCTTACAAAATTTTAAGAATTGCTTCTAAAATTCTAAGCCTTCTGAAGTCCTAAGAAAATCAAATGACATTTACAAAATGATGCCAACATAAAGTAGACATATGGGGAGTGTTAAGCAATAAATATTTTATGAGGTATCACTTTCTGTTTTAAAAGCAGAGAAATTTAAATTTTGAAAATTGCAAATTTTTCTAAATTTTTGGTAAATTTGGGATTTTTCATAAATAAAGGTGAAATATATTGACTCAAATTTATGACTATCATGAAGTAGAATGTGTCACGAGAAAACAATTTCAGAATGGCTTGTATAAGTAGAAGCGTTCCAAAGTTATTACCACATAAAGTGACACATGTCAGATTTGCAAAATTCGACGTGGTCACGAGGGCATCAATGACCCTTGGTCATGAAAGGGTTAACAAAATTGTCCCATGAAAAATATTCTAAAGTTTTCAGACTAGCACCTGGATCTGAATACTTTTGTACTTGCACCAAATATATTGACAGTTTTCTCCAGAATTTTCACCGTAAAGAACACATCACGCTAGAAATTAGATATAAATGTCAAAGTGGGTGGGGAAATCAAACTGGCGCATGTTACGCCTTATTTATCATCCTCATATCAGCAGAAATAGCTTAAATTGTTGAGGATAATTAAGCCAGCTTAAGTGGTGGTGTTTTGTGTAAAAAGTCGCATTCATGGCAGAAAGATGCAACTTTTTGTCAAAAAGTCGTATTTATGAAAAGAAAACCAACTTGTCGTGGGAACAAGTGACGGGTAAGTGATAAAACAGGAGGCATTTATTAGCTAACTACAGGGTTCATTCAGTAAAGTGACATTCAACAAAACAATAGCAAAAACGTCCCGAGTCTGAGACAAAAGTCGCAATTTACCACAGGAAATATTGCAGATATGCTTCAAAAGCCGCAAATGTGTTTCAAAAGTCGCAAGTGTGGTCTGGCAGGGTTGGCTGAAATGGCGAGATGTTTCCCATCAATAATCTCTGGTTTACTAAGGCCCCTTTCACACGGGCGAGATTTCCGCGCGAGTGCGATGCGTGAGGTGAACGCATTGCACCCGCACTGAATCCGGACCCATTCATTTCTATGGGGCTGTGCACATAAGCGGTGATTTTCACGCATCACTTGTGCGTTGCGTGAAAATCGCAGAATGCTCCTCTTTGTGCGTTTTCCACGCAACGCAGGCCCCATAGAAGTGAATGGGGCTAATTTTAAATCTAAAGCATCTGCAAGCAAGTGCGGATGCAGTGCGATTTTCATGCACGGTTGCTAGGAGACGATCGGGATGGGGACCCTATCATTATATTATTTTCCCTTATAACATGGTTATAAGGGAAAATAATAGCATTCTTAATACAGAATGCATAGTACAATAGGGCTAGAGGGGTTAAAAAAAATAAAAATGTTTTTTTTAACTCACCTTAACCCACTTGCTCATGCAGCTGGCATCTCTTCTGTCTTCATCTTTGCTGTGCACAGGAAAAGGACCTGTGGTGACGTCACTGCGCTCATCACATGGTCCGTCACATAATCCATCACCATGGTGATGGATCATGTGATGGACCATGTGATGAGCGCAGTGACGTCATCAAAGTTCCTATTCCTGTGCACAGCAAAGATGAAGACAGTAGAGAAGCCGGCTGTGCGTGCAGGTGGGTTAAGGTGAGTTAAATTTTATTAAAAAATTTTTAACCCCTCCAGCCCTATTCTACTATGCATTCTGTATTAAGAATGCTATTTTTTTACCTTTTAACCATGTTATAAGGGAAAATAATACAATCTACACAACACCTAACCCAAACCCGAACTTCTGTGAAGAAGTCCGAGTTCGGGTACCAAACATGCCGATTTTTTTCACGCGTGTGCAAAATGTATTACAATGTTTTGCACTCGCGCTCAAAAATCGCGCATTTTCCTGCAACGCACCCGCATCTTTTCCAGGTCAAAAACATGACGCCAGTGTGAAAGAGGCCTAAGGATTTAAAGGTGATGCTGAATAGGAAGAAGCAAGTGTTTAAGTTGGGGGATAAGGAATTAATTAAAGGGGTTTTCGGGGTCTTCTATATTGATGGCGTGTCCTCAGAATAGGTCATCAATATCCGATCAGTGGGGGTCCAACTCCCGGCACCCCTGCTGATAAGGCTACTTTCACACTTGCGGCAGAGAGATCCGGCAAGCAGTTCCGTCTCAGGAACTGCCTGCTGGATCCGGCATAACGTATGCCAACTGATGGCATTAGTAAGACTGATCAGGATCATGATCAGTCTTAAAAATGCCTGATCAGTCAGAAAAATGCATTAAAATGCCGGATCCGGTGTCATCCGGCAAAACAGATCCGGCATTTACTTTTCTCACCTTCGCATGCGCAGACCGAAAGGACGGATCCGGAATTCCGGTATTTTGAATGCTGGATCCGGCACTAATACATTATGATGGGAAAAAATGCCGGCATTCAGGTCTTCCTTTTTTTTTCCGCCAGAGATAAAACCGTAGCATGCCACGTTTTTCTCTTTTGCCTGATCATTCAAAATGACTGAACGGAAGACATCCTGAACGGATTACTCTCCATTCAGAATGCATGGGGATATACCTGATCAGTTATTTTCCGGTATAGAGCCCCTGTGAGGGAACTCTATGCAGGAAAAGAAAAACGCTAGTGTGAGAGTACCCTAAGCTGCAACCTACAAAGGATTGTCAGCTACAGCCTACGAGGATAAATAAGATATCATTTTAATCAGTATGATCAACCCTACCAGCTTCTTGCTGCCCCCATCTCAGGACAATTATTTCTTTCCTATACATAACAGTATGTTTTTGGAGTGTGGAAGGCAACCTACAGTATATACTTAAAAGAAACTCTAACAAGAGGACACACTCCAAAAACATACTGATAGAGAACTTAGATTGTGAGCTTCATTGTAGACAGATGTCTGTAAAGCGCTGCAGAATATAGTAGCGCTATATAAGTGTATAAAATAAATAAATAAATGAATACAGATCGGCTTGTATAATTGAAGTAGATCCCTGATCTGCAGTTTAGTGATTTGTACTAAAGCAGAATGAAGTTTCTGGTTGTGGAGAGAATGGCCGAACCCTACAGCAGAGGAAACAAATCTGAGCAGCAGCAGCATGAGGCGTGTTACTCTCGGGCAGCGCCACTAATGGAAGCTGAGAGGTGTCAGCATCGTGGGGCGGTACGTGGAAAGTAGGTCGGGAAGGAAGGGGGGATGAATCCTGCTGCTTTTAGTAATGAGAGTTGCAAAGGGTTCAGAAGTTCAGAAGCAGCTTGGGAACAGCAGGCAGCCATACCGAGCAGAGCCAGCCTCAGCCACAGTACAGGAAGACTTCACACAGATGGGGACACACAGCACCAGAGCCCAGCGAACATAGCAGGACTGACCTGGCACTTCCGCTGTACACACTGCGCGCCCGGCGTCACACATAGCATTTATTGATGAATCACCAAAACAGATTTTATGCACATACTGGCCTGCCTATACCTCGATCCCAAGAATACACTGGGCGACAGCTCCCTAGTATACTGGGCTAGTTTTAAACAAAGTGTTGCCCTAAATCAATCTCGGACTGAGATTCTTTGGGCCCACCAGAGGAAAGAGGGATACTGGCGGTTCATTGTGGCGGTTCATTGTGCGAAAAATCAATTTTTCCTGCATACTGTATTTATACACTTCAATAGTTTTCTCTTACACAACAGCCCAAACATAATCTGAATATAGAAATTTATAAAATCCAAATTGCATCAAAAAATACTTGAACTAATATACAAAGCAGACAGGAACCAGACAGACACTTTCTAGATCAATATTTTAAATGTAATAATGCAAATCTATTCCTCAGATCAAAAAGAGGGACATTTAAGGAGCAAAGAGGGACTTGGGTCAAAAATATGGACTGTCCCTCCAAAAGAGAGACACTTGGAAGAGCTGAATTATTCTCGAGGCCCTACTCCTATATCATCAATAACGTCTAATAGGTTTTTAATCAAAGAAATAGACAATAGTAGCAAGTGTCTGTCTCCAAGGGCAGCTCCAAATCCCCCCCCCCCCCACCACCATCATACGAGGGCCAATTATTACCACCATAATGATTAAATATAATCTCCACATTGTTATTGAACTAGACAAAAAATAATCTATACGATAATAACACTATACCAGGCCAAAATAATAGTGACTTACCATGACCACTTCATAGTGACTGAAAAATATTGACCTTACCAAGATCTTATTGTTGCACTGCCATGAAGACATCTTCCAGCTGTATCAATACAGCCTGGACCGCAGCGGCTCCCTGTGACGATACGCTGGCTTGCGCTCCAGCGTGGAACGCACCGGCCGTCTGCGATGATACGCTGGCTTGCGTTCCAGCGTGGAACGCAGCGACCGCCTGTGTTGTTACGCTGGCTTGCGCTCCAGCGTGGAACGCAGTGGCCGCCGGGCCTTCTGTGACTCCGCCCACTTACCATTCAGCCCTTAAATTGAAGACAGGCGCTAAGCAGGGTGTTCCACTAATGGAGTGCGCACCCTGCTAGCTCCATGGTAACTGAGGACTCTGTCCACATATCCAAACCTGGATGCCTAACTACATCGTGAAGGACTGTCTACCTTCTTGCCACTGGCTTTCTAGCCAGGACCAACTAACCGCAAGTATATGCCTGTTACCTGCTCTGATTAATGTCCTGGAACTCAGAGTGAACCTACTGCATAGTGTAATATCTGATTGAGACTATTGGTGGAAACAGTCCCACTGATATTTCAAGGTTAACAAAGCTCTGAGTGGCCCACAATATAAGAATTGTGGGGAAATATCCTTATTTAAAAATTAGCTTTTATACGATATACATTAAAATATACACCTAAGGATGTATCACAAAACAAAACATGTAATCAAGGGGTTCTATGGTGTCGACCCCACTGCTGGCAGAAAAGAAAAGGTACTCGTTTACACTAATGCACCTGTGAGTGCACTAAAGTGTTACCCAGCTGACACACACAAACGACAATGTATTGAGGTTCAATGGTAGGTACCCCACTTCTGGTTGAACAAGAATAAATGTTACTGCTGCGCCACTATGGACGCAAGCAGTCTTACCTTACCCACCAGGTAACAAGGATCAGCGCAGCAATGGACCAGGCCTGATGGAGGGGAGTGTAGACAGGAGATGTAGTCATGAAAATATCAGTTCTGTGCCCTATAACACCCTATATTCTTGGTAGGAGTGGGGGCCTATTTTCATGCTACCTGTCTATACAGAGCACTCGCCCTAAGAAGGGCGACCCCGTCCGGATGCCTGTCCCTAGTTCGGACCTGAACCCTATAATACAAAGCAAAACAAAAAATAAATACTGTAGTGACTACAAGCCTCCCGACGTGGCACGTTTCTGTCGTGTCGACTCCTCAGGGGGATTTAGAACAAGTAGAGACAAAAAAGCAAAAAACCGGGCTATGACCACAGGTAACAGGTGAGTATACACTGCGGTTATGCGGTTAAATAAAATACTAGACTAACACAATATTGATAGAGGTCAAAGTCTAGGGGCAGGCATCCGTGGTGCTGGATCGCCATGCTGCAGAGAAATAGATGCTTCTCCGCTTCCTAGTGTGCGAGGATATGGTGGTCCTCAGTACGGTGGTGTCCCTATCATTAAGGGGGTTCCTCAACCTATACCAGCCACCCTGACACATACCTTAGTGGGATTTAAATACATCCCCAACGCGCCTCTTCTTGTGAGACCGCCCTGTCAGCACCTGCGTCGGCGTGTGACGTCACGCGCATGCGCCACGACGCACAACACGCCGCTGCCTATGCCACATGATTACGGCGGCCAATCAGATCCGGAGGCGGAACGGGATGGCGGTTACCTAGGAGAGTATGTCAACAGGAAGTAACCTCACAGTACGTCCCCTGATGGAGGCGTCCGTGACAGCGCTGCGATATAAAGTCGCAACAAAGTAAGACCGATATTTCTTGCACAATACCAGTGACATGAATACAACACAGAGAACTGGACACGAAACAAAGCATTTTATAAGTATTTTGGAGTGGAAAAACGTCTCATATATTAGCATATTATCCAAGGGGAGAAAATGCCATCAATGATGTAGGCACAGACTCCAGTGGAGGAGAATATAGATTGCCATCACCACTGTGGGAATAATCATTATTGTTGGAAAGAATATTCCACACATTTATATAAAGCACCCAAAATCCAGCCTTTCATTTAGGCCTAAGGGTGCAGATGTTTTGAGTTGGAAAATCCATCGAGATTCCTGTTGCAGCAGGCACCTGTCCCAATTGCCCCCTCTCACAGGCGGTTTGACCAGGTCAAAACCCAAAAATTTCAAGGAGGCTTTACCATTGTGTACAGTATGTACATGTTTCGAGATTGGGGTATCTCGTTTATGAGAGATATCCCCCAAATGCTCCCCTATCCGCCTCCTGAATTCACGTATTGTTTTATCAACATATTCAATCCCACATTCACACCGGATCCGATAGATGACCCCTCTAGATTTGCAATTAATGAAATGTGGGATTGAATATGTTTTGTTGGTGACATTGCTCACAAACGTCTTGGTGACGTCTATACGTTTGCATGCAATACAGTTTCCACATCTATAGCATCCCACACTCCTAGATCGCAACCAGGTGGTGTTGGTGCGACCCGGTGCGTAGTGACTATGTACTAACTTATCGCGTATGTTCGATCCTCTACGGTAAGTGATTTGTGGTTGGTCACCCAGGACGTCTTGTAGGTCAGGATCCATTTTGAGAATTTGCCAATGGCGTCCTAAAATCTGTCTCACTTGTTTGGACCCCCTATCGAAATTGGCAATCATTCTCATGACCCTAGTTGGTGGAACAGAGGTTTTATTAGGAGTGAGCAATGGGCCTCTTGGTCGGGACAGGGCTGTCTGATATGCCGATCTCAAAACATGGTCAGGGTATCCCCTGGACAAGAATCTACTCCTCATATCCGCTGCTTGAATGACAAAATCACGTTTATCAGAACAATTTCGTCTAAGACGCAGGTATTGGCCTCTAGGACTACTGCATAGTGTATACTAAACTGTGGACATGCTATACTAACTCTGAACCTACTGCATAGTGTATACCAAACTGTGGACATGCTATACTAACTCTGAACCTACTGCATAGTATATACCAAACTGTGGACATGCTATACTAACTCTGAACCTACTGCATAGTATATACCAAACTGTGGACATGCTATACTAACTCTGAACCTACTGCATAGTATATATCAAACTGTGGACATGCTATACTAACTCTGAACCTACTGCATAGTGTATACTAAACTATGGACATGCTATACTAACTCTGAACCTATGGCATACTATATACTAAACTGAGGACATGCTATATACTAACCTTGAACCTATGGCATACTATATGCTAAACTGAGGACATGCTATATACTAACTCTGAAGCTATTGCATACTAGATGCTAACTCTGAACGTTGCTCAATGTGACTGTACAACATCTCCAGATAGAAAACCAGGCACTACGGCAACTTGTCACTCAGGGGCCAGGACACCACCGTGATGGACCTGAACCCAAAGTAAGCCCTCCTGAGTTATTCTCGGGTGACCGAAGGCAGTTCAGGGATTTCCTGAACGCATGCAAATTAATGTTTGAGATGCAGCCCCGGACTTACCCAACTGACAGATCAAAAGTACTTACCATGATCTCATACCTCAGGGGGGAGCCCAGAGCATGGGCCAATACTTATTTAGAAAAAGAAGACCCAGCCCTGGAATCCTTTCCTCTGTTCCTTGAAAAAATGGCCCTTCTCTACGAGGACCATAGTAAACAGCTGACCGCTGAGACCGCTATACGCAGCCTTAAACAAGGGAAACGACCTGTAGAGGACTTTATTGCGGAATACACTCGCTGGGCCCGGGAGACTGAATGGAATGATATCACTCTTAGGAATCAGTTCCGCCTAGGTCTTTCTGAGGCCCTGAAGGACGAATTAGCCCGAGGAGAATTACCACTTACACTTAATGCCTTGATGCAGAAGGCCACCACCATTGACAGACGGCTGAGGGAACGCAGAGCCGAGAGAGTCTCAGGCTTCACACCCAACCCAAGACCGTTCTGCCAGGGTCCTGCCGTAGAGATGATGGAGATTGGGGCGATCCGAGGACCTCTGACCGAGAGAGAGAAAGCCCGGAGACATAACCTCAAGCTCTGTCTATACTGTGCGTCTGCTGACCATACCGTTGATGGATGTCCCGCGATACGTAAGAAGTGCGAAGGTAAGAGCGGCACGTCTTGTACCATAGGCAGTACAAAAAATAGTACTGGTGGTTACATTTACACGTCTCTCACCTTACAGTGGGACCAAAACCGGATTACCGTTGAAGCCATGGTGGACACGGGAGCTTCGGGGAATTTTATCGACACGCATCTGGTTGAGCGAAATAAAATTCCCCACATGAGAAAAAACTTTCCGATATCCGTGAGTTTCATTGACGGTACCACTTCTAGTTCTATCCACAGTCAGACTCAACCCCTCATGGTGACATGTGAAAATAACCACACAGAATTCTTATCCCTTGATATCATACACTCTCCATTGTTTCCCGTGATTCTTGGGTTGCCATGGTTGCAAATACACCAACCAACCCTCCTATGGAAACAGGGGAGAGTTCAGTTCACGTCACCTTATTGTATGGAGACCTGTTTTCCCCCCAAATCTCTCATGCACGTGGGAGTGAACCAGGTCCCCAGCCAATACGCAGACTTTGCTGAGGTGTTCAGCGCAAAGAAGGCGGAATCTCTTCCGCCCCATAGATCTTACGATTGCCCCATAGACTTGCTGCCGGGTAGTGAGATACCCACGGGTAGAATTTATCCATTGGCACAACCAGAACTTGTTCACCTCAAACAGTACCTAGAAGAGAACTTACGAAAAGGTTTTATTCAGCCTTCAACCTCCCCGGCAGCAGCAGGGATGTTCTTCGTGAGAAACAAAGATTCAAGCTTAAGGCCCATTATAGATTACAGAGCCTTGAACAAAGTAACAATCAAAAATCGGTACCCCTTGCCGCTAATATCCGAACTCATAGAAAGATTACAAACAGCAACAATCTACACCAAGCTGGATTTGAGAGGCGCATACAACTTAATTAGGATCAGAAAAGGGGATGAATGGAAGACAGCTTTCCGCACTCGGTATGGACTCTTCGAGTATACAGTGATGCCCTTCGGGTTGTGCATCGCCCCTGCCACATTCCAAAATTTTATTAACGACATCTTTAGGGATCTACTGGATGTATGTGTAATCATCTATCTTGATGATATACTAGTGTATTCCGATAACTTACACGATCACAGGAAACATGTCCGTTGGGTTCTCGCACGGTAAAGTGTTCATCGTTTATACATCAAACAGGAAAAATGTGTATTCGAGACTACCTCTCTTCCCTTCCTCGGATACATAATTTCACCCAAAGGTATCCGGATGGATCCCTCAAAAATCACTTGCATCCAAAATTGGCCGATTCCGGATTCCAGGAAAGCTCTTCAACGGTTCCTGGGGTTCTCAAACTTCTATAGGAAATGTATTAAGGATTTCTCCGCTACCACTAAGCCACTAACCCGTTTAACTAGTGTCAACACGAAGTTCGTTTGGTCCAAGGACGCCCAATCAGCGTTTGAGTTATTAAAGAACAGGTTCACTACGGCACCGATACTGACTCTCCCAAATCCGAACCATCACTACGTGCTGGAAGTAGACGCATCCCAGGCAGCCATAGGAGCTGTTCTGTCCCAGCGAAGCTCTTTTTCAACTCCGTTACATCCTATCGGGTTCTACTCCCGGACGCTAAATACCGCCGAATTAAATTACCCCATAGGCGAAAAGGAACTCCTCGCCATAAAATGCTCCCTGGAAAATTGGAGGCATTTACTTGAAGGATCAATACACCCCATCACAATTTATACGGATCACCGTAATCTACAATACCTGAAAACCAATAAAACATTATCAGGCCGTCAAGTACGGTGGAGTTTTTTTTTTGACAGGTTTAACTTCCAAATTACATACCGACCAGGCTCAAAAAATGGGAAGGCCGACGCCTTGTCACGACTGGCTGAAATTCGCACCTCAGACACGGCCCCCACATGGATCATTCCACCGAAGAAACTCGTCCTTGCCACCATAACGTTGGAAACCCAGCTCAAGGATGCTCTAATTAATGACCATGCTAATACCCCCCCTGGTCTTTCGCAGAATCAACAGGGTCTCCTTTACAAGGACAGCCAACTGTATATACCACCCTCCCTCACCAATCAGGTGATCAAACTTTGCCATGATTTACCCCTCGCGGAACATCCCGGCATTGCTAAAACCACAACCCTGATACGCAGGAACTTCTGGTGGCCAAAGATGACCAAACAAATTGAGGAATACGTTTCCACGTGCGAGACCTGTGCCTCATGTAAAACTGACAGGAACCGACCTTATGGTCTCCTAATGAGTCTTCCCATCGCCAACAGACCCTGGGAATGGGTCTCGATGGATTTCATAGTTGAACTTCCCCTTTCCAGAGGAAACAACACCATCATGGTGGTAGTGGATTTGCTGACTAAAATGGCACACTTCGTGCCCCTCAAGAAGTTACCCTCCTCCAAGGACACGGCCGTGGTATTCCTGTCTAATATTATTAAGTTACATGGAATTCCTAGCCAGGTCATATCAGACAGGGGTTCGCAATTCGTATCCAAATTCTGGAGAGCACTTTGTTCCAGACTTCAAATCGACCACAGAATGTCTACCGCCTATCACCCCCAAACTAATGGGCAGACTGAAAGGGTGAATCAGTGTCTGGAACAGTTTCTCAGATGTCACTGCTCATTTCTCCAGGATGACTGGGAGGGCCTACTTCCTCTCGCTGAATACGCCTATAATAATTCTACGAATTCCTCCACATTACATACTCCATTCTTTGCTAATTACGGATTTCACCCTAGGTCTCTTCCTCAAACCAGCCTTCCCACAAACGTTCCAGCCACAGACGATTATCTGACCACTTTGCAAACTACCCTTAAGACGCTAAAAGACAACCTTCAATGGGCAAAAGAAAGACAGAAGCGTTACTACGACCGTCATAGGAGAGAAAGTCCTCCCTACCAGGTCGGGGACTCGGTTTGGTTATCAACAAAAAACCTTCGGTTGGGGGTACCTTCCAAGAAATTGGGAAGACAATTCCTGGGTCCTTTTCCGATAGAAAGGATTATTAACCCCAACACGGTGAGACTCACCCTTCCTCCTCGATTACAGGTACATCCCACATTCCACGTGTCACTAGTGAAGCCGTTTAGACCTAGACCGTTCCCATCAAATGACCCTCGACCCTTGCCTCCGATAGAGGTCCAAGGAGAAGAAGAGTTTGAAGTTGAGCAGCTCATTGATTCCAGAAGAAGACGGGGGAAGATCCAGTATCTCGTTAGATGGAAGGGGTATGGTCCCCAGGATGACTCTTGGGAAGATGTGCAAAACGTTCATGCTCCCAGACTCCAAAGATTGTTCCATAGAAGATTTCCCAACCGACCCTCTCCTAGCGGGGTACCCCGGAGGGGTCCCTTAAAGGGGGGGTACTGTAACAATACAGCCTGGACCGCAGCGGCTCCCTGTGACGATACGCTGGCTTGCGCTCCAGCGTGGAACGCACCGGCCGTCTGCGATGATACGCTGGCTTGCGTTCCAGTGTGGAACGCAGCGACCGCCTGTGTTGTTACGCTGGCTTGCGCTCCAGCGTGGAACGCAGTGGCCGCCGGGCCTTCTGTGACTCCGCCCACTTACCATTCAGCCCTTAAATTGAAGACAGGTGCTAAGCAGGGTGTTCCACTAATGGAGTGCGCACCCTGCTAGCTCCATGGTATCTGAGGACTCTGTCCACATATCCAAACCTGGATGCCTAACTACATCGTGAAGGACTGTCTACCTTCTTGCCACTGGCTTTCTAGCCAGGACCAACTAACCGCAAGTATATGCCTGTTACCTGCTCTAATTAATGTCCTGGAACTCAGAGTGAACCTACTGCATAGTGTATACTAAACTGTGGACATGCTATACTAACTCTGAACCTACTGCATAGTGTATACCAAACTGTGGACATGCTATACTAACTCTGAACCTACTGCATAGTATATACCAAACTGTGGACATGCTATACTAACTCTGAACCTACTGCATAGTATATACCAAACTGTGGACATGCTATACTAACTCTGAACCTACTGCATAGTATATATAATATACTGCATAGTATATACCAAACTGTGGACATGCTATACAAACTCTGAACCTACTGCATAGTATATACCAAACTGTGGACATGCTATACACACTCTGAACCTACTGCATAGTATATATCAAACTGTGGACATGCTATACAAACTCTGAACCTACTGCATAGTATATATCAAACTGTGGACATGCTATACTAACTCTGAACCTACTGCATAGTGTATACTAAACTATGGACATGCTATACTAACTCTGAACCTATGGCATACTATATGCTAAACTGAGGACATGCTATATACTAACCTTGAACCTATGGCATACTATATGCTAAACTGAGGACATGCTATATACTAACTCTGAAGCTATTGCATACTAGATGCTAACTCTGAACGTTGCACAAGCTTATACTAACTCGTGACTCCTGTAATTCTGGGAGTCCCTCCTTACCATCAGTAAAACTAACTAGATGGATAGCGGTAAATGATTTTGTTACCCCAAACTCTCCGCCTAAGACTGAGAGTGACGCCTGGGGTACATACTGAGTAACCGCGAATCCCACAGCCAAACATGGCTGGGATAATAGTGGATGTCCATTGCTTCCGCAGTTGAGATCCTAACTGATCAACTAGGTGCGTTACACCAGCCACATCTGCTATGCAGCCAAGACATCTTTGCTGCTACCCCTAATTCTGTTCCTGTTGCTGCCTCGTTTGCCCCTATTACTGTACCTGCTGTGTGGCACCGTATTTTAAAAATAATGGTGTCATAACTGTAGTTCACCTGTTTCCCCATTGCCACACTGACAGCTCTCCAGAAAAATAATGCCCCCCCCCCCCCCCCCCAAATAACAGTGCCTAAGAGATTTTGTGCACCCGGCATTAGTTGTGCCTCAGATAATAATAATGATAATAAACCACACAATAACATACCTCCCAACTTTTGAAAAGAATAAAAAGGAACAAATCTTTTTCTGCACTAGGCCACGCCTCTAACTCCGCCCAAAACATAACTAAACACCTAATTCCACCCAGTACCCTAAATGCCCCCACATAGTAATTATTCCCCCTTTATGCCACCACACAGTATTTATGTGAGCATTATGCCCCATTCACAGATTATTCCCAGATATGTGCCCCCTCTCAGTAATATGCCAGTTATGTGCCCCCTCACAGAAATATGCCCATCTGTGCCCCCTTTAGAAATATGCCCATCTGTGCCCACTTTAGAAATATGCCTAGCTGTGCCCCCTCACAGAATTATGCCCAGCTGTGCCCCCTCACAGAAATATGCCCAGCTGTTCCCCCTCAGAAATATGCCTAGCTCTGCCCCCTCAGAAATATGCCCAGCTCTGCCCCCTCAGAAATATGCCCAGCTCTGTCCTCTCAGAAATATGCCCAGCTCTGCCCCCTCAGAAATATGCCCAGCTCTGCCCCCTCAGATATATGCCCAGCTCTGCCCCCTCACAAAATTATGCCCAGTTGTGCCCCCTCACAGAAATATGCCCAGCTGGGCCCCTCAGAAATATGCACAGGACTGTGCCCCCTCAGAAATATGCCTAAGACTGTGCCCCCTCAGAAAATAACTTTACATACCGTATTTTTCACCCTATAAGACGCACCTAGGTTTTAGAGGAGGACAATATATATTTATATTATATTATACTAAATATATTTTTCATTACACCTCAGGTCTGACCACCAATCAGACCCCCAATGTTAATAAGACCCCAATCAAACCTCAGATAAGAGCCCCATGTCTTTCATCAGCCCCCATATCAGCCCCCATATCAGCCCCTATGCCTCTCATCACCCCCATATCACCGCCCATAGAAACATAGAATGTGTCGGCAGATAAGAACCATTTGGCCCATCTAGCCCAATATACTAAATACTATGAATAGACCCTGTCCCTATCTTATATGAAGGATGGCCTTATGCCTATCCCATGCATGCTTGAACTCCTTCACTGTATTTGCAAATACCACTTCTGCAGGAATGCTATTCCATGCATCCACTACTCTCTCAGTAAAGTAATACTTCCTGATATTACTTTTAAACCTTTGCCCCTCTAATTTAAAACTATGTCCTCTTGTAGCAGTTTTTCTTCTTTTAAATATTCTCTCCTTTTACCTTTTTGATTCCCTTTATGTATTTAAAAGTTTCTATCATATCCCCTCTGTCCCGTCTTACTTCCAAGCTATAAATGTTAAGGTCCTTTAATCTTTCCTGGTAAGTTTTATCCTGCAATCCATGTACCAGTTTAGTAGCTCTTCTCTGAACTCTCTCCAAAGTATCAATATCCTTCTGGAGATATGGTCTCCAGTACTGCGCACAATACTCCAAATGAGGTCTCACTAGTGCTCTGTAGAGCGGCATGAGCACCTCCCTCTTTCTATTGGTAATGCCTCTCCCTATACACCCAAGCATTCTGCTAGCATTTCCTGCTGCTCTATGACATTGTCTGCCTACCTTTAAGTCTTCTGAAATAATGATCCCTTTCCTCAGATTCTGAGGTTAGGACTGCATCACTAATTTTATATTCTGCTCTTGGGTTTTTACGCCCCAGATGCATTATCTTGCACTTATCAACATTAAATTTTAGTTGCCATATTTTTGACCATTCCTCTAGTTTTCCTAAATCCTTTTCCATTTGGTGTATCCCTCCAGGAACATCAACCCTGTTACAAATCTTTGTGTCATCAGCAAAAAGACACACCTTACCATTGAGGCCTTCTGCAATTTCGCTGATAAAGATATTAAATAATATGGGTCCCAGAACAGATCCCTGAGGTACCCCACTGGTAACAAGACCATGGTCTGAATATACCCCATTGACTACAACCCTATGTTGTCTATTCCTCAGCCACTGCCTAATCCATTCAACAATATGGGAGTCTAAGCACAAAGACTGTAATTTATTGATAAGCCTTCTATGTGGGACAGTATCAAAAGCCCTACTAAAGTTTAGATAAGCGATGTCTACTGCACCTCCGCCATTTATTATTTTAGTCACCCAATCAAAATCAATAAGATTAGTTTGACATGATCTCCCTGAAGTAAACCCATGCTGTTTTTCATCTTTCAATCCATGGGATTTTAAAGGGATTCTGTCACCTCCCCTAAGCCAAAAAACGATTTTAAAGCAGCCATGAAGCACAGCTTACCTGGATTAGGCTGTGCTCTTTTATCTTGAAATCCGTCCAGCAGTTACTGCAAAAAACGACTTTGATTGATATGTAAATGTGTCCTGAAGGTGCCCAGAGGGGCGTTTTGTTCATCTTAGAGAGCCCAGTACCGCCCCTCTTTCAGTGCCCAGCCCGCCTTCCTTGTACTGTCTAACCGCCGCCCCCAGCCTGCCACAGCCTCTCCTCCCTCTCCTCCCCCTCCCTCACGCCGAACGAACTCTCGCACAGGCGCAGTACCCACTGAGGGCTGCGCCTGTGCGATCAGCAGGAGGCTGAGGGCAGGAGCTTCATCCTCGTCACTGGGCATGCGCCGAGCCCAGTGACGTCCGATGCTCGCTCTTCCCTGCTGACTGAGGGAAGAGCGAGAATCGGACGTCACTGGGCTCGGCGCATGCCCAGTGACGAAGATGAAGCTGCTGCCCTCAGTCTCCTGCTGATCGCACAGGCGCAGCCCTCAGTGGGTACTGCGCCTGTGCGAGAGTTCGTTCGGCGTGAGGGAGGGGGAGGAGAGGCTGTGGCAGGCTGGAGGCGGCGGTTAGACAGTACAAGGAAGGCGGGCTGGGCACTGAAAGAGGGGCGGTACTGGGCTCTCTAAGAAGAAAAAAACGCCCCTCTGGGCACCTTCAGGACACATTTACATATCAATCAAAGTCGTTTTTTGCAGTAACTGCTGGACGGATTTCAAGATAAAAGAGCACAGCCTAATCCAGGTAAGCTGTGCTTCATGGCTGCTTTAAAATCGTTTTTTGGCTTAGGGGAGGTGACAGAATCCCTTTAAATGTTTCACAATCCTCTCCTTAAGTATGGTTTCCATTAATTTCCCTACTATTGATGTCAGGCTTACTGGCCTATAGTTGCCCGATTCCTCCCTACTACCTTTCTTGTGAATGGGCATAACATTTGCTAATTTCCAATCTTTTGGGACGACTCCTGTTACCAGTGATTGGTTAAATAAATTTGTTAATGGTTTTGCTAGTTCACCGCTAAGCTCTTTTAATAGCTTTGGGTGTATCCCAACAGGCCCCTGTGACTTATTTGAATTAATGTTAGACAGCTGACTTAGAACCTCTTCCTCTGTAAAGACACACGCATCAAAAGATTCATTAGTCTTCCTTCCTAACTGAGGTCCTTTTCTTTCATTTTCCTATGTAAAAACTGAACAGAAGTATTCATTGAGGCAGTCAGCTAGTTCTTTATCTTCTTCCATATACCTTCCTTCTTTTGTTTTTAATTTGGTAATTCCTTGTATTAGTTCCCTTTTTTAATTTTTGTATCTGAACAATGTCTTATCGCCTTTTTTCACTGAGCTTATTTCTCTTTTGCCTGTGCTTTAGAAGCTCTTATAACTTGCTTGGCCTCTCTCTGCCTATTCTTATAAATTTGCCTGTCATCCTCATTTTTTATTTTTTTTTATAATTACTAAATGCTATCTTTTTAATGATTTTGGCCACTTCTGCTGAGTACCACAGTAATCTCTTCCTTTTTTTGCTTTTACTGACAAGCCTAATGCAATTATCTGTTGCCTTAAGTAGTGCCACTTTTAAGTAGTGCCATTTCTCCTGGATTCCATTGAAACTGTTCCAATCTGATAGGGACTCATATACCTCTAATCTAATTTTAGAAAAGTCAGTTTTTCTAAAATCTAAAACTTTTGTTTTTGTGTGGTGTGACTCAGTCACTATAATTATAGTAAACCACACTGACTGGTGATCACTAGATCCCAAGCTTTCCCCTACAGTAATATCAGATACCAAATTCCCATTTGTGAATACTAAATCTAAAATGGCCTCCTTCCGGTTGGCTCCTCCACTACTTGCTGTCGAGATAATCCCAGTAGGGAATTTAGAATATCTGTACTCCTGGCAGAACTAGCTATTTTGGTTTTCCAGTTTACATCAGGAAGATTAAAGTCTCCCATAATAATAACTTCCCCTTTCAATGTCATTTTAGCTATTTCCTCAACTAGTAGATCATCTAATTCTTTGACTTGGCTGTGTGGTCTATATATCACACCTACACAAGTTACCTTATGATTCTCAAGCTGCAACGTAACCCAAACTGACTCTAAATTGGTCTCGGCAACTTGTATTAAATTAGATCTTATGCTATCTTTCACATACAGGGCCACCCCTCCCCCTTTCTTGCCTTCTCTGTCTTTCCTATATGGCGAGAACCCTGTGTCACAACCAGACAGCTGAGAAGCTCTGACAGAGGCCTTTCAGAACCTCCTCCTTGAGTTCTCTTTGTTGTGCTGTTCAGTTCCTCATCTCGTTAGCCTCTCTCAGCTGTCATGGAGTTGGACTGATTGCTTCCCTTTAAATTCCTCCCCATGGTGCATTACTGGGCGGCTTATACTTCTTCCTGGAGTGTGTGTGCATGCTGATCTTGTTTTCCAGTCTGCTACAAAGTTAAGTGCTGAACATTTATCTGTTATTTTCTGTTTGCTGGATCCCAGGTGACCCTGACTCCCTCTGTGTCTGGTGTAGGGAGCCGGTGGTCGTGTCCCCTCACTATTGTAGGGTGTTCAGGGGTTATATAGTCGAGGTACGTGGATATGCAACCTTCCACCTTTCGGATCTTTGCATAGGCTGAGCAGCCAGGGAAAGTCTCAGGTCTTGTGCAGGGGTCTCCCTTTTGGTTCCTTAGCTTTGGATCCAGTGAGCCATATATGCATGTTGCTTTGTCTTGTTTTCTGTACACCGTCCGTGACACCCTGGTATTGTTATATCCCAGTCATTACTCCCATTGAACCATGTTTCAGTAACAGCCACTAAATGTCACGACCCTTGGTAAGGTCGTGACTCTGTGTCTGCACGTGCGGTTGCCGTTGGCAACGTGGTTTGCATGTGAGGCATTTTTCCTTGGTTGTGGTGTTTTCCCATTTTGGTTTAGACAGGGTTAATGATTAGTAGTGGGGTGGGTGTGACCTCTGGCCTCCTTATATGTTGGTGTGTTGGAGCCTGAGGTCAGAGTTTGCTTGTCAGAGTGTGTAGGAGCTTTGCTTCCTGGCTGAATGTTCCTGTCTGTGTGAGCCATCCTTTTTTGTTATATTGTTTACTTTGCTCTGTCTGTGTGTCCCCTCCAGTGTGTTTCTGTTATCCCTCCTTCACCTGGTGTATGTAGTTTTGGTGTGGTTATTGTTTGGAGGTTTGTGTTGTGGTGTGCCTGCTCCGAAAGGAGCTTGCTTTCCCGGAGGGGTTTAAGCAAAAGCAAGACTGTGGGCTTCCCAGCCTAGAGCCGTCCTTCCATCTCGGCTGCGGCAGGTAAGTGTGGATAGCATTTGTTAGGCTGCAAGACTATGGGTGAAACAGTACGGCAGGTAAGTAACACAGCAACATGTCAGCTACTGGGCCTCTGGAGACGCCTGTCATCTGTGTCGTGGATGTACAGGTATTCTCTGCCCTGTCACCATCTGTAGGGCAATGCAGGGATTCCTAGACCTCTAGGCACGTGGGTATTAGTCCTCTTACCTTTGAAGGGGGCTTATACAGCTAGGAGACTAGGGCCTGTTGAGGGAAGCTTTAGGAGGTGACCAGCTCCCTTTTCCTTGCATTGTGGCCTGTTAGACCTAAATCTATATTCTCAGATGCTATTATAGACTCAAGGAAAAATGTTTATAGCAGCACAATGAAAAAATGAAACTTTTCCTGTGGTGGTGCCAGCCGTGTTGGGAGCCAGTCTGAAGATCCCCCTTAAATGTGTCGTATATGTCAAAAAACCGCAGCACTCGCTTGTCTTCAATTATGCAGGATTTATTTACCAACAAAAATGCAACGTTTCGACCGCCATGGTCTTTCTGAAGCAAGACCGTCATGGTCTTTCTGTTGCTTGAGAAAGACCATGACGGTCGAAACATCACATTTTTGTTGGTAAATAAATCCTGCATAATTGAAGACAAGCGAGTGCTGCGGTTTTTTGACATATACAACGCATTATAGACTCAAGTTCATTGATCTTTTTCCCTAAACTGCGAGCATTTGTAGACAAGACTCTGAGCTTGTCATTTGTTAACCTATGTGCTACTGAAATCTTCTGGCATTGTTCTGGGGGCAGTCGGACTGCTGGATTATCACTCTTTTGCCCCCTTTCTTAGTTTAAATGCTCCTTAGCAAATACTTTGAACTGTTCACTGAGGACATTCATTCCCTTGAGAGAAAGATGCAAACCATCTTTCTTGTACAGTTATTTTCCATTCCAAACGAGTGCTAACATGAGACACAAAGCCAAACCCTTGGTTCAGACACCATTCACCAAGCCATACATTGAATTCCTTAATGTGCATCTTCTGTCATGCTGAAAGTTATGCATAGGCAAAACTGCAGAGAATGAAACAGTCGATGCAACCTCCCGTATCATTACCAAGTGTGTGAAAAGCTTCCTTCACCTTTGAAACCTCATTGCAAGCCAGATCATTTGTCCCAAGATGGACAATAACATCCACCTCCCTTTCCTGCTTTGCTTGCCTAACAATATTAAGGGTGCGTCGTCTGTCCCTGCTAGCGGTAGCACCAGTGAGACATCTCACAAAACCTTTTTCCTCAAACTTCACACCTCTTATGATAGAATCGCCAACCAACAGCTGCTTAACATGCTTCTCATCAGCCCCCATGTCTGCCCCTATGCCTCTCATCAACCCCCATATCAGTCCTTATGCCACTTATTAGCCCCCATTATCAGCCTTATGCCTCTTATTAGCCTCCATTATCAGCCTTATGCCTCTTATTAGCCCCCATTATCAGCCTTATGCCTCTTATTAGCCCCCATTATCAGCTTTATGCCTCTTATTAGCCCCCATTATTAGACTTATGTCTCTTATATGCCCCCATTATCAGCCTTATGCCTTTTATTAGACTCCATTATGAGCTTTATGCCTCTTAGGCTAGGTCTACACGACGACATGTGTCGTGCGACAATAATCTCAAATGGATTTTTTTGCGACTGTCGCATCAGAGTCACAGCATGTTGCAGTGCGACAGCATAGACTATCATTATAAAAATTGTTGCACGACATTGGTGCGACAAAATGTTGCGCGACAAATGTCATCGTGTAGACCTAGCCTTTTTAGCCCCCATTATCAGCCTTATGTTATGCCTCTTATTAGCCCCCATCATGCTTCTCATCACCCCTACTGCCCCAGCCCCAAGCAGCCTCATGTTTTATAAAATAAAAATACACTTACCTCTCCTGCTCCTGGCCGCCGCCGCTCCTTACCTCCCGCGATCTGCTTCCTTCCCTTTGTCAGCTGTGCTGTGAACTAGCGCACACAGCGTGAATTCACAGAGCACCCTCACGCTGTGCGCAGCCACTGCACAGCCGAAAGCTGAGGACCAGGAAGCGGTGGGTACAGAGCCATCACCGCTTCCTGGTCCTCCGGTACTAATGAGCGCTTCCATAATGGAAGCGCTCATTAGTATTCGCCCCATAAGATGCAGGGGCATTTTCCCCCCACTTTTGGGGGGGGGGGGGAAATGCGTCTTATGGGGCGAAAAATACAGTACTCACCTCCTTCAGCAGCAGCAGGAGAATCCACATCGGTTGCTCTGATCTGTGGTGGAGGAGGAGGAGCAGAGGCTGTCTCTCCAAAACCACGACAAACTGTACGCTTCTATTCCATGCAATTTAAGAATATTGGCAATAAACATGGTTGCTAATTTCTTTGGGTCAGGAAGTTTTTTTTTAAATTCAATTAGATGACACATCCTAGAAAACCTGTCAATAACTACCCAGATGACTATCTTCCCCTGAGAGGAAGTAAGGTCTGTTATGAAATCCATAGAGATGCGAGTCCAAGGTCTCTGTGTAATGGGCAAGGCACAAAGTGAGCCACAGGACTTCTCATGGGTATCTTGGCCCTCGCACAGACCTCACAAGCAAAGACAATGGCAGTCACATCTCGTGACCAAGTAGGCCACCAGTAGGATCTGGAAACCAGATGTCTAGTACCAGCAATCCTAGGATGATCTGCAAGCACAGAGCAATTTTCCAACTCTCCTAACACCTTAAGGCCTCTTGCAAATAACAGTATGTATTTTGCGGTCCGCAAAAAACAGATCCGCAAAAAATTTGGGTGACATCCGTGTGCATTCCGTATTTTGCAGAATGGAACAGCTGGCCCTTAATAGAACAGTACTATCCTTGTCCTTGACAATAATAGGACATGTTCTATTTTTTTATGGAACGGACATACAGAAACGGAATACACACAAAGTAACTTACGTTTTTTTTGCGGACCCATTGAAGTGAATGGTTCCGCATACGGTCCGCAAAAAAAACACGGAACGGACGCAGAAAGAAAATACGTTCGTGTGCAAGAGGCCTAAGACGAAGTATTGGAGGAACAAACCATTTTGCAGAAGGAAGATTATGCAGAGCCAAATCCTGACAACAGTGTATTTCAGAAGCAAAATCAGGATTAACAGCAGCTATGATGATACCAGGAGGAAGAATGTTAACAGGTTTAGTTTGAATTGAATCACTGGCACTGAAACTATGTGAGAAAACATCCAGGACAACATCTGATGGCAAAATTAAAGCAGGTGAAGAGCAAGGCCCAAGCGCTGAGCACTGTCTAGACATATCAGGTTTTTATGATCAGTAAGTCCATTAATTTGGTGAAGAGCCCCTTCCATAAAACATCGCCAGTCTTCAAAATCCCATTTAATAGCTAGTTAGTCTTGGTTTCCAATGTCATAGTTCCTCTCTGCAGAGTATTTTTTTTTTCTGAAAACAATGCGTATGGTTGAAGGTCAGTTAAAGAGGATGACCCTTGAGACAGTACTGCACCCACTCCTACCTCAGAAGCATTCACCTCAATGATGAACTGCTTAGTGACGTCAGATTGAATGAGTAGCGATGCATCGATGAAACTCTCTTTCAGAGCTTTAAAAGCAGACAGAGCATCAGGAGACCAATGAAGAAGATCCGCCTCTTTCCTGGTTAAGTCAGTAAGCGTTTTGGCAGTGACTGAAAAGTTTCTAATACATTTTCTATAATAATTCACAAAACAAAGAAATCTCTGAAGAGCCTTCAGGGAAGTAGGTCTTGCCCATTCAACTATGGCTAGATGTCACACTCGTGTGTGGGAGGAAAACACCACACCAAGCATAGGAGGGAAAGGGTATACCGGAATAAGGCCTGGAAACTAGGGAAGGAAGATGGACACCTTCTAGAGAAAACCCTAACTCCATTCCTGACAGACTACCAGTATTAACAGGCCCCAAAGGTAGGCAAGTTCATACACCGGATACCTAGAATCCTATCTCGCCCTATAGGACCCTGGGTGAGTCCTACCTGTTCCTTCAAAGGGAAGGACAAACAGGAGTCTCCCTCAGGCCTAATGACAAACATCAGGGAAATACAACACACACACATATAATAAACAAAATACAAAAGGGAAAGGAAACACTTATCTTCAATTAAGCTTTGGTAGCACCAGGAACTCAGCCGAGAACCAAATACAAGCTAAACGCAAGTCCACCAGAAGCTATAAACCACATAGCATAGTGGGAGAAATAACAATAAATATAGAAGGTTAAATTACCACAATAGCCACACCTGGGGAAAGAAGGTGTGGCAAGCATCAGAAACACAGACGTCATTTGATCCATAAGGAAAACATATCAGATCAAGCCACGTGTGTCACGGCCTATGGTGTGCGCTGTGACACTGTTGCTACACTTGCGGTTGCCCGCGGCAACGTGTTGCTGTGAGTGCATGCTGTGGCAGTGTCTCGGCCTTCTGGGTGATTGCCGTGACATGGCTGCCACGCATGTTGTTGCCTGCGGCAACATGTAGCTTTCTATGCTTGTGTGTGCACCTCCCCTTTAAGTGGCTTCCTTCCCTTGTCTAGTGTTGGAATGGTTAACTCCCTTCCTAGTGTTTTGTGAACACTCGGTTTATGTGTGTGTGGCTGCTTGGGCCATTTAGCCTCCGCTAAAGGCCAGGAGTCAGTGGTACTCCAGCCATGGTGTGTGCTGGAGCTATGCTCCCGGTCTTCATATTCCATCTGTCCAGTGAGGGCCACCCTTGTGGCCATCAATGTTATCCCGGTGTCTCCTTCCCTTCCTGTCCTTATTTGTATGGAGTGGGTTATGTTCAGGGTGTTGGTATGTTTAGTTTGGTGTTTCATGTCTGGTGGTGTTTGGTGTCCAGCATGTTTGGCTAGACATTCCCCTGTCTTATGTTTATTGCAGCTATGGTGTCCTGGGTCCCTGTGTGGTTTGTGGTGTGTGCCATGTCCTCTAATGTTGGTGTGGACACCAGCACTTGTGCATGGGTTCCAGTCAGTGTGTCTGTGGCAGGTAAGCATGTTATGGGTTTCGCTTACCTGCCATCTCAATAGCTGTATTTGTTCCCCTCTCCTTGCAGCCTGGCCTCAGAGAGAGACTCCTGTTCCTCCATGACTGGGATGAACGGGTCGTCTCTCCCCTGCTCCTAAGTTAGGGATTTCCAGGGCAAATCAGGATATTAGGTATCCAGGGTATGAGCCGTCCCACCATCCGGGTCCGCTCATACGGTGAGGAGTCAGAGAGAGGATTAGGGATGTTGTAGGAGGTGACCTGCTCCCTTACTGCTCCTTTTTGGGCAGGCTGATCCCCTTTACCCTTTGACACCGCACGGTGGGGGGTTTCCCCCACTCCCCGCCGTGACAACGTGCTAGCAGTCTCACAGATCTCCTGCCACCTGTCGGGGGAATGTCCGTATGTCTCGGTACGTCCATGACAGTAGAACCTTGGCAGTTTCCATATAGAATTTTTGAGGTGACATTATATAACCCAGGAAGAAAACTTCTCTTACTCCAAAAGCACATTAATTAATTTAGCAAACAGCTGATTTTCTCTTAATTTTTGAAGAACCTTTCTTACAAGGACAACATGAGAGTCCCAGTCTGGAGAAAATATCAGAATATCATCAAGGTAGATGATGACAAATAAACTCAGGATTCAGGAAATCACTTTTTTGAGGTTTTGAAAAATGTATGTGGTTTTGAAAAATTGGAGCATTGCACAACCCAAAGGGCATTACAACATATTCAAAATGCCCTTCAGGGGTATTGAATGTTGTTTTCCATTTGATTCCTTCCGTATTCTAATCAAATTATAGGCTCCCCTAAGATCAATTTTAGTAAAGAGGTTGGGAATGAGAGGAAGGGGTTACTGGTTTCTGACTGTAATTTTGTTTAACTCCCTGTAGACAATGCAAGGGCGTAATCCGCCGTCTTTTTTTTTCAACGAAGAAGAACCCAGCTCCCATAGGAGATAAAGACAGACAAATATGTCCCTTCTTGAGACTATCTTAAATATAATCTTTCATGGTCTGCCTTTCAGATCCTGTAAGGTTATAGATTCTGCCTTTTGGATACTTAGCACCAGTAACAAGTTCAATAGGACAATCATATTCACAATGTGGCGGCAAGGTCTCAGAGACCTTTTTGGACAAAACATCTTGAAAATCCTTAAAAGGAACCTTTCACCGGGATTTTGGGTATAATGCTGAGGACATGGGTTGCTAGATCGCCGCTAGCACATCCGCAATACCCAGTCCCCATAGCTCTGTGTGCTTTTATTGTGTAAAAAAACCTGATTTGATACATATGAAAATTAACCTGAGATGAGTCAGAGCTTGAAAATATGACTCTTCTCTGGTCACACAAGTAAGATATGACTCTTATGTTAATTTGCATATGTATCAAATCGGTTTTTTTACACAATAAAAGCACACAGAGCTATGGGGACTGGGTATTGCGGATGTGCTAGTGGCCATCTAGCAACCCATGTCCTCAGCTCTATACCCAAAATCCTGGTGACAGGTTCCCTTTAATGTGTGTGGGTATAGGACCTTCCTCAATTTCAAGGCCAGAGAGTTGAGTGGATAGACAATGATTAGAACATTGAGGTCCCCATTTAACTGAATCCCCAGTACTCCAATTAAAGATAGGAACATGTACCTTCAACCAAGGTAATCCCAAAATAACAGACACATTTCTCATTATATATATATTCTCACATTTGAACAAATTTAAAACTGATTCTGAGGAAGGCAAACGTCAAAAATGGAATCATGATCGAGGCGGAACAGATGGGAGGGCGGTTTATAAACTCTTTCTTCAAGAGATGGGAGTCTTTCATAGGAGTGGTATATTCTGATGAAGACATGCGCACTTTAATGGCCCCATTCATCCTTTCAGAGTGGTACCTGAAGAAGAAATTAGCCCAAACTTTGGGAAGACTTCAGATTGATTGAAAAATAATGATACTGCATTAAGAGAAGTAGAGAGCGAGGGGGAGGGGGGGTAATTTGTAGTTTGTATTCGACAGTGTTTGAATAAGATTGAAAAAGTAAATGTATGACTTGTACCGCTGATAATGACTTATTTTGGTATGTTGTACCCTGTACAATTTGCTCACTCTATTGAAAATCTATAAAAATTATATTACAAAAAAAATAAAAAAAATAATGGAATCGTGATCTTGATGATTATAAAAATGGGACTATTTATAATTGGCAATCTGGGGATAAACAAATGCCTATTTCTCGTGACAACAAGAAAAACGTAGGTCCCCACAGGACTCTATTAATAAAAATACTTATGAATATGTTCCTTTCCAATTGACAAACGGAAGCACACCAGATGGGGTGGACGCAAGCACCATAGAAAGTGGAAAACTACGCAACAACAAGACACGTCTCATATACAAAGCAGCACCGACCAAGAAGAAGTGAAGGTTGTTAATATTTCATCTAAATCTCTCTCTCCAGCTCAGGTAAGCGTATTGAGCAAAGATCTCACATTTTGTCCAAACAGCAAAATAAATTGGTTTGATCTGGAAATTGACTTATTTTAATTTTTTCATTCTATCAAGCTCAAGGTTTGGTTCAAGGACCATAGTCATATTGGATTGCCCAAGGGGTCTGAAATGACACTTGGCCAGTTCAATCTGAGTAACAAAAGTTGCTTTACGCCTGTTCTTAATGCTCCTGCCATTGATAAGCTTATTTCTGCTGTTAAAAATGATATTGATGACCTTAGAAAGACAGGGTCTTTAAATATCCTAATTTGACTCGTGAGGAAATTGATGCCATTAACCACGTAAGGACCACAGGTTTATACCCCCCTAGCGACCAGGCCCATTTTTACAAATCGGCACTTCACAACTTTAATGGTTTATTGCTCGGTCATGCAACTTGGCACCCAAATGAATTTTACCTCCTTTTCTTCTCACAAATACAGCTTTCTTGCTGCTGAGATTTTTTGTTTTTCTGATATTAATCAAAAAAGACCTCAATTTTCTAAAAAAAAGTGTATTTTTTAATTTTTCTGGTAAAATTGTTTAAATATAATTACATTTCTATACAAGTTTGTGTCAGAATTTATTGTGCTACATGTCTTTGATAAAACAAATCCAATAAGTGTATATTTATTGGTTTCCGCAAAAGTTATAGCGTTTACAAACTATGGTACAAAAATGTGAATTTCCGCATTTTGAAGCAGCTCTGACTTTCTAAGCACCTGTCATGTTTCTTGAGGTGCTAGAATGCCAGGATAGTATAAATACCCCCCAAATGACCCAATTTTAGAAAGAAGACACCCCAAAGTATTCGCGGAGGGGCATGGTGAGTTCATGTATGATTTTTTTTTTTTTTCACAAGTTAGTGGAAAATGACACTTTCTAAAGAAAAAAAAAAATAATAAAGTTTCCATTTCTGCTAACTTCTGGCAAAAAAAATAAAAATCTCCCACGGACTCACTATGCCCCTCAGTAAATACCTTGGGGTGTCTACTTTCTGAAATGGGGTCATTTGTGGGGTGTGTTTACTGTTCTGGCATTTTGGGCGGGGCTAAATTGTGAGCAACCCTGTAAAGCCTAAAGGTACTCGTTGGACTTTCGGCCCCTTTACGCACCTAGGCTGCAAAAAAGTGTCACACATGTGGTATCACCGTACTCAGAAGAAGTAGGGCAATGTGTTTTGGGGTGTATTTTTACATATACCCATGCTGGGTGAGAGAAATATCTCTGTAAATTGACAACTTTGTATAATTTATTTTTTAAAAGTTGTCATTTACAGAGATATTTCTCACACACAGTATGGGTATATGTAAAAATACACCCCAAAACACATTGCCCTACTTCTTCTGAGTACAGCGATACCACATGTGTGACACTTTTTTGCAGCCTAGGTGCACAAAGGGGCCCAAATTCCAATGAGTACCTTTAGGATTTCACAGGGCATTTTTACGCATTTGGATTCTGTGAGGGGTATGGTGAGTTCATGTAAGATTTTATTTTTTGTCACAAGTTAGTGGAATGTGAGATTGATGTAAATCTCCCCTATTTTGGTACCGTATATGCACCGTGTTTTTTTTTTAACAATCTTTGCCTGCTGTTTACCCTATTTAGGGCTTTATTGTGCCTTGTGATTTTCTGACTTAGGGCTCGTTCACACGACCGTTGATGTCCCTTTCCCGTATTGTGGACCGCATTTGCAGATCCGCAATACACGGGCATCGTTCCGTTGTCATTCCGCATTCATTTTAATGGGAATGGAAGCACGGAACGGAACACTACGGAAGCACTACGGAGTGCTTTCTGGGGTTCCATGCCTCCGCACTGCAAAAAGATAGAACTTGCTCTATTTTGTTGTGGAACGGAGGGATCGCGGACCCATTCAAGTGAATGGGTCTGTGATCCCCATGCGCCTGCCCCACGGAAGGTGCCCGTGCATTGCGGACCACAATTTGCACGGGACACCAACGGTCGTGTGACTGAGCCCTTAGGCTGCGTTCTACCCATAATGGTACTCTAGCATTCTGTTGTATTGCCTACTATACAACATCACAATGATGTTATACTTGTCACTAGTGTGCCGATTGAACATTAGTGTCTTACCTTGCACTTTTTGTAGAATACTGCTCATTTTTTCCTTTTTGTTCTGTACTACCTAATTGTACTATGCATGTGCTACACTGTTTGTAATACAAGTGTTGAGTACTGTCGATACCCTTTTTTGTATCTGATTCTTCAAGAAAACAAGTAAAAAAAAAAAATCGTCTCCATCCTACTGTAAAATGTATGGCCTCTGCGGAGGTCTTTCCGAAGTTTCAGTAAATATCGCAAGACTTACTTTGTCTCGCCTCTATCACGTGTTACTTTGTTTATTCGATTAAATTACTGTATCAAAATACGAAGCTGAACTCGGTTTCGTTAATGAGGCACAGAGCCACGTTCAGCTTAGTATTTTGTTACAGTAATTTATGTGAATAAACAAAGTGACACGTGATAGCGGAGAGATTAAGTAAGTCTCGCAAAATTCGGAAAGAGCTCTGCGGAGGCCATACATTTTACATTAGGATGGAACCGATATTGTTAACAAAGTTTTCAAACGAATCGGGTTCAGACAGAGCAATCTGAACCCGATTCTCTCAAGCCTAATTACGGCCATGTTAGGCCAGTCTAATGTATGAACTGATTATACAAAGTCACAGAAAACATAACTATTATATCCAGTGACTCCTTTTTGATTGTATTTGTTCTTTTTCTTCTTAATGTGGACCAAACTAACATGACACCTACTACTGACCACTGCAAAGTTTGCTGCCTAACCATTTGTTATCCCTTCTGCAGACATCACCACTATCCTCTATAGCTACAATGCAGCCCAACTTACCCAAATACTATACAGTCGTGGCCAAAAGTTTTGAGAATTACATAAATATTGGAAATTGGAAAAGTTGCTGCTTAAGTTTTTTATAATAGCAATTTGCATATACTCCAGAATGTTATGAAGAGTGATCAGATGAATTGCATAGTCCTTCTTTGCCATGAAAATTAACTTAATTCCCAAAAAACCTTTCCACTGCATTTCAGTGCTGTCATTAAAGGACCTGCTAAGATCATTTCAGTAATCGTCTTGTTAACTCAGGTGAGAATGTTGACGAGCACAAGGCTGGAGATCATTATGTCAGGCTGATTGGGTTAAAATGGCAGACTTGACCTGTTAATGCTTAAAATCATTGTTCTTCTATTGTTAACCATGGTGACCTGCAAAGAAATGCGTGCAGCCATCATTGCGTTGCATAAAAATGGCTTCACAGGCAAGGATATTGTGGCTACTAAGATTGCACCTCAATCAACAATTTATAGGATCATCAAGAACTTCAAGGAAAGAGGTTCAATTATTGTTAAGAAGGCTTCAGGGCGTCCAAGAAAGTCCAGCAAGCGCCAGGATCGTCTCCTAAAGAGGATTCAGCTGCGGGATCGGAATGCCACCAGTGCAGAGCTTGCTCAGGAATGGCAGCAGGCAGGTGTGAGCGCATCTGCATGCACAGTGAGGCGAAGACGTTTGGAAGATGGCCTGGTGTAAAGAAGGGCAGCAAAGAAGCCACTTCTCTCCAAAAAAAACATCAGGGACAGATTGATCTTCTGCAGAAAATATGGTGAATGGACTGCTGAGGACTGGGGCAAAGTCATATTCTCAGATAAAATGTATAGAAAAAGACTGCGCTGCAAGAGGAAAATATTCTCTGTGTATAAAGTTCACTTTTGAAATCTTCAACTAGTAGGATCACATGCCACCTCGCAATCCAACATTAGTGTGCAAACCTGCGGATGATGAGAAAACGCACTATGGTGTAGTAGGTTCCAAGCATCTAACGCTCCATGTGAACAGGTATATACTCACAAGATTCCTTGTAAGTGAAGGCGTGTAAAGATATCGATGGTATCAAAATAGAACTCTGTTGAAAAAGAGGACTATAGCGTAGTATATCACAACACTTAATCTGCCTGCAAACAGATTATACTTAGAGGGCTTCACTTGTCAGGTGCGTATATAAGATCTTCTATAGGTCGCTCAGATCCTGGATTACAACCAAACTCGATGTCCAGAAACTCTCAGGGGAAAAAGTCACAAGAGAAGTTGTGCGCACCAGAGGTCAGATAGAAAACAATTTAATATTGGTAAAAAATACAACTAAAAACATATAAAATCAGGAGTATTGCCCGACCCGGGTTTCGCGTTGATGCTTCGTCTGAGGCGTTGATTGGTAATGGGATACCGCTGTGTTTTAAATAGACAGGGAACCTCCCCTGGATCACATCATAAGCTCTTCCAAAAATACCGGTATTCATGTGTGGGCTTGCTTCTCATCCAAGGGAGTGGGCTCACTCACAATTTTGCCCAAAAACACAGCCATGAATAAAGAATGGTACCAAAACACCCTCCAACAGCAACTTCTTCCAACAATCCAACAACAGTTTGGTGAAGAACAATGCATTTTCCAGCACGATGGGGCACCGTGCCATAAGGCAAAAGTGATAACTAAGTGGCTCGGGGACCAAAACGTTGACATTTTGGGTCCATGGCCTGGAAACTCCCCAGATCTTAATCCCGTTGAGAACTTGTGGTCAATCCTCAAGAGGCGGGTGGACAAACAAAAACCCACTAATTCTGACAAACTCCAAGAAGTGATTATGAAAGAATGGGTTGCTATCAGTCAGGAATTGGCCCAGAAATTGATTGAGAGCATGCCCAGTCGAATTGCAGAGGTCCTGAAAAAGAAGGGTCAACACTGCAAACACTGACTCTTTGCATAAATGTCATGTAATTGTTGATAAAAGCCTTTGAAACGTATGAAGTGCATGTAATTATATTTCACTACATCACAGAAAAAACTGAAACAAAGATCTAAAAGCAGTTTAGCAGCAAACTTTGTAAAAACTAATATTTGTGTCATTCTCAAAACTTTTGGCCACGACTGTACATTATATAAAGCAATGCCCAAGGATGTGGATGCAGATTAAACCACTGATGCAACTACAAAATTATGGACCACATAAAAAAGGATAAAGTTCATACTTCTACGCACACCTCAAAATTCATTCAGAGATTTTCCACAGACCAGGTTGCGAAATTAATTTAAACCCCCAATTCATTCCTAAATTATTTAGACCTCCTATAAGATGCCCACATATAGACAAAGCGCAGACCATCATCCCCCAGCTCCCCATCTGGCTTCAGTGCACCCCCACATCACTAAGAAGCATTCCAATTCTCCTCATATCCCTCTTATCCGCTCCTTGTCACTAACAAGCATCAAACAGTTCACCATGTACCTCCACTGCACTCCCAAACAACACAGACTGCTCCCTATGCCACCCTCTATCTCACATAGACTGCTCCCCAATGCTGCCCTCTTTCTCGCACTGATTGTTCCTCTCTGCTGCCCTGTTTCTTACATAGACTCCCATGCCACCTGCATTATCATGCTGTCCAGAGGCATCATTTTGTTCACACATACTGCTTGCTTCTCCTTAGTGCCCCTATTATGACACCAACTGCTTCCTATGAAATGCTTTTTCACACACAGACTGCTTCCACCTTGCCACTCTCTTTCTTGCATATTGCTTATCATGCTTGTCCCCTCTCTTACACAGACTATTCCCTATGGTTTCTCCTTTCTAACACAGACTGCTTCGCATAGCCTCCAAACACAGATCGATCCCCATAGTTACCTCTTCTCTCACGCAGCTCTCTTGGCTATGTCTGAAGATTTGTTTATGTCTAGGAAAACTGCTTAGTCATTTCCACAGACTTGCATTTAAACACTATAAAGGTCTATGACAGACAGAAATGGTAACAATGTTTTTGTTTAGGCTGGGATTCTCCACTACACCCCTCCCACTAGAAGGTTCTAGGTCTGTTACAAACTGTATATAAAGAGAGTAGTTAGAGACCCTAGTTGTCTGCAGATAGGGACCAGTATTTATTAGAAGAGATTCTGCCAGTATGCAGATAGGGAACAATGTTTAGTAGACCAATGTTTAGTAGAAGAGACTCTGCCAGACTGCAAGAGTCATAAAAAGATGGGGATACTCTGCCACAGACCCTGGGTCACCAGCCCTGTGAACAGAGAGCCAGCCAGATGATGAGCCACAAAACTTGGACCACCAGTCCTTTGGCCAGGGTACCAGCCTTCTGGGAGAGAGAGGTAGCTTAGCCCTTTCCACAGCATAGAACCTTCCTTTGCCAGGGAGAAGACAGGAGAAGACTGGAGAAGCCAGCTCAGTGTCTTGCCTATATTGTTCTGCACTTGACTTCCTCCAGAAAGGAAGCACACTGGTTTACTGCAAACCCTGATTCTCTAGAATTATTTCCCATTGGGTTGAATCAGGCCTTACCATCCCTTCTAGAGAATAGCAATATGCTGTGACAACTTCAACAGTGTCCGGGTGACCCAGCATAGTATTGGGGCCACCCTAAACCTAGCTATGGCACTGTAACAGTGTGTGGACCCACTGTGCCAACTAACAGGTTTGGCTTTGGGCTAAACCCAAGGGTGTTGTCCTGGTAGTCCCTTGGTTTTCACACTTTAACCCATATAGAGGGATCAGTGGCGTACACAAAATCCATGGGGCCCCGGTGCGAAACTGATCCATGGGGCCCCCTCCCTGTCGCCCCCCCCCCCCCCAACCTGCCGCAATAATTTACTTGGGCCCCTTGGATCCGTGCCTCTCTGTGACCTTTTTACTACAAAATCACAGTGAGAAGTGAGATAAAGTTGTCACTGTGATTTTGTAGCAAATAGATCACAGAGAGGCAAAGAGCATTATTAATCGTGTTAATGCTCCGTGTCTCGGCTGTCCGGGACGGGGCATGGCTCTCTTTCAAGCAGCAGATTACCCGCACGGCATCCGCTCATGTGAAAGAGCCCTAAGCCCAATGCATGGCTACACTCACCCAGGGTGTCGCTGGGGTCGGCGTGTAGTCCGCTGGATCCAGAACAAGGTCCCTGTGGTGATAGAGAAAAAAGAATAATCACATAAGGAAGGGATGGTGACTGCCTCTGTCAAATCACCAGCAGGGGGCGCTGTGCTGGCCTGTAACACTGAGCCATGCCAATGTATAGCATACATTTCCCCTAAGTACTACTACACAGTACTAATGCCCACCTTATGGACCCTCACAGTAATTAAGCCCACCTTGTGGTCCCTTCAAAATAGTTATGTCCTCCTTGTGGCCTCTCACAGTAGTTATGGCCAGATGTATGCCCCCCTCACAGTAGTTATGTCCAGATATGTGCCCCCTCACAGTAGTTATGTCCAGATATGTGTCCCGCTTACAGTAGTTATGGCCAGATATGTGCCCCCTCACAGTAGTAATGTCCAGATATGTGCCCCCTCACAGTAGTAGTAATGTCCAGATATGTGCCCCCTCACAGTAGTAGTAATGTCCAGATATGTGCCTCCTCACAGTAGTTATGGCCAGATATGTGTCCCCCTAACAGTAGTTATGGCCAGATGTGTCCTGCTTACAGTAGTTATGTCCAGATATGTGCCCCCTCACTGTAGTTATGGCCAGATATGGCCCCCTCACTGTAGTTATGGCCAGATATGTGTCCCCCTCACAGTAGTTATGTCCAGATATGTGTCCCCCTCACAGTAGTTATGTCCAGATATGTGTCCCGCTTACAGTAGTTATGTCCAGATATGTGTCCCGCTTACACTAGTTATGTCCAGATATGTGTCCCGCTTACAGTAGTTATGGCCAGATATGTGTCCCCCTCACAGTAGTTATGTCCAGATATGTGCCCCTCACAGTAGTTATGGCCAGATATGTGCCCCCTCACAGTTATGTCCAGATATGTGTCCCGCTTACAGTAGTTATGGCCAGATATGTGTCCCCCTCACAGTAGTTATGTCCAGATATGTGCCCCCTCACAGTAGTAGTTATGGCCAGATATGTGTCCCTCTCAGTTACAGGGGGCAAAATGGAATATATATACAGAGGAGGCAAAAAATGTAATATATACACAGGGGACAAATGGAATATATACAAAGGGGGCAACATGGATATATATACAGGGGCCCTGTGTATATATGTGTATATATATATATATATATATATTTTTTTTTTGCCCCCTCTGTATATAGGGCCCCTATGAAGGATTTGCTGCGATTCCCACTGTGCCAGATGCTCCCTGTGTTATAAAAAAAAAAAAAAAAAACTTACCTACTCTGAACCTGCTCTGCTCCCGCCGTCTTGTTCATAATCTAGTCTTCTGGCGTGCGTCGGCCGCGTCATCCCGTCAAGCAGCGTGATCCCGCGAGACCTCGTGCGAGGGTCACGGGTCTGGAGCGAGGCACTGGCAGCAGCCCTGGATGGAGGAGGGGCCGCCGCGTAAGTTACTTACTGCGAGTGCACAGTGCTGCACCACCGGCCAGGCATAGAGGCCGGGGCCCGACCGGCCATATACTATTAAAACTTTTAAAATCTGCGGGCCCCAGCTGCCTTCTTGGGTACAGCACTACTGCAGGGGCCAGGGGTCCACAGGCGGCCTGCGACCGCTGCGACCCCTGTATGTACGCGCCTGCAGGGGCGTAGCGTGGGGGGGGCCGGAGGGGCCGTTGCCCCGGGCGCCAAATTGCAGGGGGCGCCAGGCATCCGAAATTTCAATGAGGGCTACGGGAGCCTATGGCTCCCGTCCCCTCCGTTATGCCCCATAGGCTTCAGGCGTGGCCTGAAGCCTATAAGGCAGTAGAGGCGAGCGACGCAGGACTCGGTCACGATAACCTCACTGTGACCTCCTGCGTCGGGTCTCGCGAGATGACGCGATGACGCGGCGCAGGAAGGCACAGTGAGGCGTTCGTGACCGCCTGCGGCCTGCGGCGGGAACAAGCGGGGATGGAGATAGGTAAGTATTTTTTTTTATGTTAACTTACCTAATTGCAGAGGCTCTGGCGGCAGTATGGGGGGTGGGAAAGGAGAGGAGAAGAGAAGAGAGGACTGGAGCAGAAAGGCTTCACAGGCATTGGCACAGCAATAAGAGGGGCGATTATATTAGCAAAGAGGGGGGCCAGTACATTAATAACAGAGGGGCCAGTACATTAATAACAGAGGGGCCAGTACATTAATAACAAAGAGGGGGACATTATATTAGCAAAGAGGGGGCCAGTACATTATTAATAAAAAGGGGGCCAGTACATTAATAATAAAGAGGGGGCCAGTACATTATTAATAAAAAGAGGGCCATTATATTAATAATAAAGAGGGGGCCAGTACATTATTATTATTAATGTAATGACCCCCTCTTCATTATTAATGTAATGACCCCCTCTTTATTATTAATATAATGGCCCCCTCTTTATTATTAATGTACTGGCCCCCTCTTTATTATTAATATAATGGCCCCCTCTTTATTATTAATGTACTGGCCCCCTTTTTATTATTAATGTACTGGCCCCCTTTTTATTAATAATGTAATGGTCCCTCTTTATTATTAATGTAATGGCCCCTCTTCATTATTAATATAATGACCCCATCTTTGTTATGAATGTAATGACCCCCTCTTTATTATTAATGTAATGACCCCCTCTTTGCTAATATAATGGCCCCCTCTTTGTTATTAAAGAGGGGGCCAGTACATTAATAATAAAGAGGGGGCCAGTACATTAATAATAAAGAGGGGGCCATTATAATATACAGGGGGAATGAAAGCTATCTGTCTGGCTCTAGCTCAGTATTGGGGGGCAGCAGGATGACAGTGTTGAAGGAAGGAGAGCATGATAGTAAAGTGAGGAACCTAAATTTTTTTCGGTGAAACTCTGCAGAGACGAGAAGCGGCTGAAAGAAGTTATCATGGCGGTCTTATCTCTGAATGAAGACGTCGAGGAGAGTCTACATCACAGGAGACGTCACTGGATGTAACAGGTATGGTGCGGTATTCTACTGTAATAATAATGTCCATCCACATATCTGTTTCATGGTAGGGTTGGGGGAGAAGATTGAGAATTTGGCCCACCCTGCCGCATTCTGGCCCCAGACTTCAGGTCACACTGTACGTGTTCAGAATTCTGGGGCCTCACACCCATCTACTACATTATCTGTACTCAGAGAGTTATCTCTGTGTTATCTGAGGTGTAACATAGGACTGCTAGTGATCTACTACAGTATCTGTTAAAAGTGGCGTGCCTGGGGTAGGCGCGGGGGGGGGGGGGCGCAATTTTTGGCTTGCCCCGGGTGCTGGCAACCCACGCTACGCCACTGCGCGCCTGAGAGGGATCTTGTCACGCTTCGGTGTAGGAGGGAAAGGGGTGAGGGGAAAAGGCCTGGAAACTAGGGAAAGGAGCAGGTCACCTCCTAGAGAAACCATAATCAAAGTCCTGACTGCAAGTATGAATTGACCCAAGAGGTAGGTGAGTTTATACACAGGAACCTGAAATCCTAACTCCCCCTGTAGGACCCTGGTACTAATCTCAGCACAAGAGACAACCTGTTCCTCCAAATGGTAGGAGGAACAGGAGTCTCCCTCAGGCCTAAACACAAATGGCAGGGAAAAGAGCAACACAAGAAAACCCCAACAATAAACAACAGGGGAAGGAGACACTTAACTTCAAATGGCTATGGAAGCACAGGAATTTCGCTGAGATCCAAACACCAGCAATCCACAACAAGACTGAAGCTATAAACCGCACAGCATGGGAAGCCAAAATAAATAGGGAAGGTTAAATGCCACATAAGCAACACTTGAGGTAAGGGGTGTGGCCATTACCAGAAACAACATAGACACAAATTGATCCACAAGGAACCTATCAAACCATAAATTTTCAATAGGATTGAGATCAGGGCTTTGTGATGGCCACTCCAAAACATTGACTTTGTTATCCTTAAAGGGACCCTGACAGGCCTTCTGAGCATAATTAGCTCTTTATATGCCCCCCTAGGTCTTATAATAAGTTTCCAATTCATATAAGTATTATCCCTGTGCGCATTGTAAAACGTTAAAAATAATCTTTATAATCACCCGTCCTTTCTGCCCAAGGGGCGTTCTTTGTGCCGCATTTGTGCCCAGCCGCGTCCCAACTGCCGGATCCTTGGACACGCCCATCTCATTAGTATTCACTTCGCTGGGCGGTATTTTCCTGTCCCCGACATTCGGAGATCCTGCGCATGCGCCCAGGTACCCTCGCTCGCCGGGATCACATTGCGCCAAGTGAATACTAATGCGATGGGCGTGTCTAAGGATCTGGCAGTTGGGACGCGGCTGGGCACAAATGCGGCACAAAGAACGCCCCTTGGGCAGAAAGGACAGGTGATTATAAAGATTATTTTTAACGTTTTACAATGCGCACAGGGATAATACTTATATGAATTGGAAACTTATTATAAGACCTAGGGGGGCATATAAAGAGCTAATTATGCTCAGAAGGCCTGTCAGGGTCCCTTTAAGGATAACAAAGTCAATGTTTTGGAGTGGCCATCACAAAGCCCTGATCTCAATCCTATTGAAAATTTATGGGCAAAGCTGAAAAGGCAGGTGCGATTAAGACGACCAAAAAACATGGCTCAGTTACACCAGTTTTCTCAGGAGGAATGGGCCCAAATTCCGACCAACTATTGTAAGAAGCTTGTGGAAGGATATCCAAAACATTTGACCCAAGTCAAACAGTTTAAGGGCAATGGTACCAAATATTAATGAAATGTATGTAAACTTTTGACTTTGCAGAAAGTAATAAAAATGCCTTAAACAATCTCTCTCTCATTATTCTGGCATTTGGCAAATAATGATAATTATCTTAATCCTAATTGACCAAAAGCAGGAAAGGTTTATTCTGATTTCATGTCAGATATTGAGAAAAACATGCATGTGTGTCTTTTTATATAGTGTATGTAAACCTCTGGTTTCGACTGTAGCTTTTAAGATTACCTGAGGCACACTTGGCCACCTTGCTACACCCACTTCCCCAGTACACATGTGTCAATAACTCCCAGGCAATGCAAAATGCAATGCCCCAGATTTCTGATGAATTCAAGTTTTTTTTATTAAGCGGACAGATTTTAATTTTAAAAATTGTAATAAAAAGTCATACCTTGGCCTCACTAATAGAGTTGAGCGAACACCTGGATGTTCGGGTTCGAGAAGTTCGGCCGAACATCCCGGAAATGTTCGGGTTCGGGATCCGAACCCGATCCGAACTTCGTCCCGAACCCGAACCCCATTGAAGTCAATGGGGACCCGAACTTTTCGGCACTAAAAAGGCTGTAAAACAGCCCAGGAAAGAGCTAGAGGGCTGCAAAAGGCAGCAACATGTAGGTAAATCCCCTGCAAACAAATGTGGATAGGGAAATGAATTAAAATAAAAATTAAATAAATAAAAATTAACCAAAATCAATTGGAGAGAGGTTCCATAGCAGAGAATCTGGCTTCCCGTCACCCACCACTGGAACAGTCCATTCTCAGATATTTAGGCCCCGGCACCCAGGCAGAGGAGAGAGGTCCCGTAACAGAGAATCTGTCTTCATGTCAGCAGAGAATTAGTCTGCATGTCATAGCAGAGAATGAGGCTTCACGTCAGCCACCACTGCAACAGTCCATTGGCATATATTTAGGCCCAGCACCCAGGCAGAGGAGGGAGGTCCCGTAACAGAGAATCTGTCTTCATGTCAGCAGAGAATTAGTCTGCATGTCATAGCAGAGAATGAGGCTTCACGTCAGCCACCACTGCAACAGTCCATTGGCATATATTTAGGCCCAGCACACACACAGGCAGAGGAGAGAGGTCCCGTAACAGAGAATCTGGCTTCATGTCAGCAGAGAATCAGTCTGCATGTCATAGCAGAGAATGAGGCTTCACGTCAGCCACCACTGCAACAGTCCATTGGCATATATTTAGGCCCAGCACACACACAGGCAGAGGAGAGAGGTCCCGTAACAGAGAATCTGGCTTCATGTCAGCAGAGAATCAGTCTGCATGTCATAGCAGAGAATGAGGCTTCACGTCAGCCACCACTGCAACAGTCCATTGGCATATATTTAGGCCCAGCACCCAGGCAGAGGAGGGAGGTCCCGTAACAGAGAATCTGTCTTCATGTCAGCAGAGAATTAGTCTGCATGTCATAGCAGAGAATGAGGCTTCACGTCAGCCACCACTGCAACAGTCCATTGGCATATATTTAGGCCCAGCACACACACAGGCAGAGGAGAGAGGTCCCGTAACAGAGAATCTGGCTTCATGTCAGCAGAGAATCAGTCTGCATGTCATAGCAGAGAATGAGGCTTCACGTCAGCCACCACTGCAACAGTCCATTGGCATATATTTAGGCCCAGCACACACACAGGCAGAGGAGAGAGGTCCCGTAACAGAGAATCTGGCTTCATGTCAGCAGAGAATCAGTCTGCATGTCATAGCAGAGAATGAGGCTTCACGTCAGCCACCACTGCAACAGTCCATTGGCATATATTTAGGCCCAGCACCCAGGCAGAGGAGGGAGGTCCCGTAACAGAGAATCTGTCTTCATGTCAGCAGAGAATTAGTCTGCATGTCATAGCAGAGAATGAGGCTTCACGTCAGCCACCACTGCAACAGTCCATTGGCATATATTTAGGCCCAGCACCCAGGCAGAGGAGGGAGGTCCCGTAACAGAGAATCTGTCTTCATGTCAGCAGAGAATTAGTCTGCATGTCATAGCAGAGAATGAGGCTTCACGTCAGCCACCACTGGAACAGTCCATTCTCAGATATTTAGGCCCCGGCACCCAGGCAGAGGAGAGAGGTCCCGTAACAGAGAATCTGTCTTCATGTCAGCAGAGAATTAGTCTGCATGTCATAGCAGAGAATGAGGCTTCACGTCAGCCACCACTGCAACAGTCCATTGGCATATATTTAGGCCCAGCACCCAGGCAGAGGAGAGAGGTCCCGTAACAGACAATCTGGCTTCATGTCAGCAGAGAATCAGTCTGCATGTCATAGCAGAGAATCAGGCTTCACGTCACCCACCACTGCAACAGTCCATTGTCATAAATTTAGGCCCAGCACTAGTGTTGAGCGGCATGTCCCATATTCGAATTCGCGAAATTTTGTGAATATTCGAAAGAATATTCGTAAAATATTCGCGATTATTCAAATTCGTTATTATTTCGCATATGCGATAATTCGAATTATCGCATAATACATATGCTATGCAAAATTCACATGTGCGCTAATGAAATCGCCTTACGAAGATTCGCAACTCAATTCAATCACTAATGTATGAATGCAATGCCCTTTGCCTCTGTTCTGGGACAAGTGTAGATATTCGCATGTGCGCTAATAAAATCGCCTTACGAAGATTCGCACCTCAATCACTTTCTAGGGAATGTGAGACTTTTGGGAATCAATCGAGATACAGTGGGGGGTGATGACAGTAGTTGACAGAGTACAGATCAATGTAATCTGTAAGGTGGAAAGTAAAATAAAAAATACGAATATTCGTAAATCGAATTTTACGAAGTTCTACGTATTCGCGAATATGGTGCTATACTATATGAATGCACAGGCCTTTGCCTCTCTGTTCTGGGGACAAGTGTAGATATTTGCATTTGCGTTAATAAAATCGCCTTACGAAGATTCGCAGCTCAATTCAATCACTAATGTATGAATGCAAAGCCCTTTGCCTCTGTTCTGGGACAAGTGTAGATATTCGCATGTGCGCTAATAAAATCGCCTTACGAAGATTCGCAACTCAATTCACTAATGTATGAATGCAAAGCCCTTTGCCTCTGTTCTGGGACGTGCCGATATTCGCATGTGCGCTAATAAAATCGCCTTACGAAGATTCGCAGCTCAATTCAATCACTAATGTATGAATGCAAAGCCCTTTGCCTCTGTTCTGGGACAAGTGTAGATATTCGCATGTGCGCTAATAAAATCGCCTTACGAAGATTCGCAACTCAATTCACTAATGTATGAATGCAAAGCCCTTTGCCTCTGTTCTGGGACGTGCCGATATTCGCATGTGCGCTAATAAAATCGCCTTACGAAGATTCGCGCCTCAATCACTTTCTAGGCAATGTGAGTAAGATCTGAGCTGTTGGACCTTTGGGAAACAATCAATTATATGTGTACTGTAATTTTGTGGGGGGGGGGGGGGAAACAAAAAACGAATATTCGTTTTTACGAATATATAGCACTATATTCGAAATATTCGCGAAATCGCGAAGTTGCGATATTCGCGAAAAAAATTTGCTTTTCGAATATTCGCGCTCAACACTACCCAGCACCCAGGCAGAGGAGAGAGGTCCCGTAACAGAGAATCTGGCTTCATGTCAGCAGAGAATCAGTCTTCATATCATAGCAGAGAATCAGGCTTCACGTCACCCACCACTGTAAGAGTCAATTTTCATAAATTTAGGCCCAGAACCCAGGCAGAGGAGAAAGGTCCCGTAACAGACAATCTGGCTTCATGTCAGCAGAGAATCAGTCTTCATATCATAGCAGAGAATCAGGCTTCACGTCACCCACCACTGCAACAGTCAATTGTCATAAATTTAGGCCCAGCACCCAGGCAGAGGAGAGAGCTCCCGTAACAGAGGATCTGGCTTCATGTCAGCAGAGAATCAGTCTGCATGTCATAGCAGAGAATGAGGCTTCACGTCACCCACCACTGCAACAGTCCATTGGCATATATTTAGGCCTAGCACACAGGCAGAGCAGAGAGGTCCCGTAACAGACAATCTGGCTTCATGTCAGCAGAGAATCAGTCTGCATGTCATAGCAGAGAATGAGGCTTCACGTCACCCACCACTGCAACAGTCCATTGGCATATATTTAGGCCTAGCACACAGGCAGAGCAGAGAGGTCCCGTAACAGACAATCTGGCTTCATGTCAGCAGAGAATCAGTCTGCATGTCATAGCAGAGAATGAGGCTTCACGTCACCCACCACTGCAACAGTCCATTGGCATATATTTAGGCCTAGCACACAGGCAGAGCAGAGAGGTCCCGTAACAGACAATCTGGCTTCATGTCAGCAGAGAATCAGTCTGCATGTCATAGCAGAGAATGAGGCTTCACGTCACCCACCACTGCAACAGTCCATTGGCATATATTTAGGCCTAGCACACAGGCAGAGCAGAGAGGTCCCGAAACAGACAATCTGGCTTCATGACAGCAGAGAATTAGTCTGCATGTCATAGCAGAGAATGAGGCTTCACGTCAGCCACCACTGCAACAGTCCATTGGCATATATTTAGGCCCAGCACCCAGGCAGAGGAGAGAGGTCCCGTAACAGACAATCTGGCTTCATGTCAGCAGAGAATTAGTCTGCATGTCATAGCAGAGAATCAGGCTTCACGTCAGCCACCACTGCAACAGTCCATTGTCATAAATTTAGGCCCAGCACCCAGGCAGAGGAGAGAGGTCCCGTAACAGACAATCTGGCTTCATGTCAGCAGAGAATTAGTCTGCATGTCATAGCAGAGAATGAGGCTTCACGTCAGCCACCACTGCAACAGTCCATTGGCATATATTTAGGCCTAGCACACAGGCAGAGCAGAGAGGTCCCGTAACAGACAATCTGGCTTCATGACAGCAGAGAATCAGTCTGCATGTCATAGCAGAGAATCAGGCTTCACGTCAGCCACCACTGCAACAGTCCATTGTCATAAATTTAGGCCCAGAACCCAGGCAGAGGAGAAAGGTCCCGTAACAGACAATCTGGCTTCATGTCAGCAGAGAATCAGTCTTCATATCATAGCAGAGAATCAGGCTTCACGTCACCCACCACTGCAACAGTCAATTTTCATAAATTTAGGCCCAGAACCCAGGCAGAGGAGAAAGGTCCCGTAACAGACAATCTGGCTTCATGTCAGCAGAGAATCAGTCTTCATATCATAGCAGAGAATCAGGCTTCACGTCACCCACCACTGCAACAGTCAATTGTCATAAATTTAGGCCCAGCACCCAGGCAGAGGAGAGAGCTCCCGTAACAGAGGATCTGGCTTCATGTCAGCAGAGAATCAGTCTGCATGTCATAGCAGAGAATGAGGCTTCACGTCACCCACCACTGCAACAGTCCATTGGCATATATTTAGGCCTAGCACACAGGCAGAGGAGAGGTTCATTCAACTTTGGGTAGCCTCGCAATATAATGGTAAAATGAAAATAAAAATAGGATTGAATGAGGAAGTGCCCTGGAGTCCAATAATATATGGTTATGGGGAGGTAGTTAATGTCTAATCTGGACAAGGGACGGACAGGTCCTGTGGGATCCATGCCTGGTTCATTTTTATGAACGTCAGCTTGTCCACATTGGCTGTAGACAGGCGGCTGCGTTTGTCTGTAATGACGCCCCCTGCCGTGCTGAATACACGTTCAGACAAAACGCTGGCTGCCGGGCAGGCCAGCACCTCCAAGGCATAAAAGGCTAGCTCTGGCCACGTGGACAATTTAGAGACCCAGAAGTTGAATGGGGCCGAACCATCAGTCAGTACGTGGAGGGGTGTGCACACGTACTGTTCCACCATGTTAGTGAAATGTTGCCTCCTGCTAACACGTTGCGTATCAGGTGGTGGTGCAGTTAGCTGTGGCGTGTTGACAAAAGTTTTCCACATCTCTGCCATGCTAACCCTGCCCTCAGAGGAGCTGGCCGTGACACAGCTGCCTTGGCGACCTCTTGCTCCTCCTCTGCCTTGGCCTTGGGCTTCCACTTGTTCCCCTGTGACATTTGGGAATGCTCTCAGTAGCGTGTCTACCAACGTGCGCTTGTACTCGCGCATCTTCCTATCACGCTCCAGTGCAGGAAGTAAGGTGGGCACATTGTCTTTGTAGCGTGGATCCAGCAGGGTGGCAACCCAGTAGTCCGCACAGGTTAAAATGTGGGCAACTCTGCTGTCGTTGCGCAGGCACTGCAGCATGTAGTCGCTCATGTGTGCCAGGCTGCCCAGGGATAAGGACAAGCTGTCCTCTGTGGGAGGCGTATCGTCATCGTCCTGCCTTTCCCCCCAGCCACGCACCAGTGATGGACCCGAGCTGCGTTGGGTGCCACCCCGCTGTGACCATGCTTCATCCTCATCCTCCTCCACCTCCTCCTCATCCTCGTCCTCCTCGTCCTCCAGTAGTGGGCCCTGGCTGGCCACATTTGTACCTGGCCTCTGCTGTTGCCAAAAACCTCCCTCTGAGTCACTTCGAAGAGACTGGCCTGAAAGTGCTAAAAATGACCCCTCTTCCTCCTCCTCCTCCTCCTCCTCCTGGGCCACCTCCTCTTCCATCATCGCCCTAAGTGTTTTCTCAAGGAGACATAGAAGTGGTATTGTAACGCTGATAACGGTGTCATCGCCACTGGCCATGTTGGTGGAGTACTCGAAACAGCGCAACAGGGCACACAGGTCTCGCATGGAGGCCCAGTCATTGGTGGTGAAGTGGTGCTGTTCTGTAGTGCGACTGACCCGTGCGTGCTGCAGCTGAAACTCCACTATGGCCTGCTGCTGCTCGCACAGTCTGTCCAGCATGTGCAAGGTGGAGTTCCACCTGGTGGGCACGTCGCATATGAGGCGGTGAGCGGGAAGGCCGAAGTTACGCTGTAGCGCAGACAGGCGAGCAGCAGCAGGATGTGAACGCCGGAAGCGCGAACAGACGGCCCGCACTTTATGCAGCAGCTCTGACATGTCGGGGTAGTTGTGAATGAACTTCTGCACCACCAAATTCAGCACATGCGCCAAGCAAGGGATGTGCGTCAAATTGGCTAGTCCCAGAGCTGCAACGAGATTTCGCCCATTATCACACACCACCAGGCCGGGCTTGAGGCTCACCGGCAGCAACCACTCGTCGGTCTGTTGTTCTATACCCCGCCACAACTCCTGTGCGGTGTGGGGCCTGTCCCCCAAACATATGAGTTTCAGAATGGCCTGCTGACGTTTACCCCGGGCTGTGCTGAAGTTGGTGGTGAAGGTGTGTGGCTGACTGGATGAGCAGGTGGAAGAAGAGGAGGAGGAAGCCGAGAAGGAGGAGGTGGCAACAGGAGGCAAAGAATGTTGCCCTGCGATCCTTGGCGGCGGAAGGACGTGCGCCAAACAGCTCTCCGCCTGGGGCCCAGCTGCCACTACATTTACCCAGTGTGCAGTTAGGGAGATATAGCGTCCCTGGCCGTGCTTACTGGTCCACGTATCTGTGGTTAGGTGGACCTTGCTACAGATGGCGTTGCGCAGTGCACACTTGATTTTATGGGATACTTGGTTGTGCAGGGAAGGCACGGCTCTCTTGGAGAAGTAGTGCCGGCTGGGAACAACATACTGTGGGACAGCAAGCGACATGAGCTGTTTGAAGCTGTCTGTGTCCACCAGCCTAAATGACAGCATTTCATAGGCCAGTAGTTTAGAAATGCTGGCATTCAGGGCCAGGGATCGAGGGTGGCTAGGTGGGAATTTACGCTTTCTATCAAATGTTTGTGAGATGGAGAGCTGAACGCTGGCGTGTGACATGGTTGAGACGCTTGGTGACGGAGGTGGTGGTGGTGGTGGTGTTGGTGGTACATCCCCTGTTTGCTGGGCGGCAGGTGCCAACGTTCCTCCAGAGGCGGAGGAAGAGGCCGAGGCGGCAGCAGCAGAATAGGCCGAGGCGGCAGCAGCAGAAGAGGTAGCAGGGGGAGCCTGAGTGACTTCCTTGGTTTTAAGGTGTTTACTCCACTGCAGTTCATGCTTTGCATGCAGGTGCCTGGTCATGCAGGTTGTGCTCAGGTTCAGAACGTTAATGCCTCGCTTCAGGCTCTGATGGCACAGCGTGCAAACCACTCGGGTCTTGTCGTCAGCACATTGTTTGAAGAAGTGCCATGCCAGGGAACTCCTTGAAGCTGCCTTTGGGGTGCTCGGTCCCAGATGGCGGCGGTCAGTAGCAGGCGGAGTCTCTTGGCGGCGGGTGTTCTGCTTTTGCCCACTGCTCCCTCTTTTGCTACGCTGTTGGCTCGGTCTCACCACTGCCTCTTCCTCCGAACTGTGAAAGTCAGTGGCACGACCTTCATTCCATGTGGGGTCTAGGACCTCATCGTCCCCTGCATCGTCTTCCACCCAGTCTTGATCCCTGACCTCCTGTTCAGTCTGCACACTGCAGAAAGACGCAGCAGTTGGCACCTGTGTTTCGTCATCATCAGAGACATGCTGAGGTGGTATTCCCATGTCCTCATCATCAGGAAACATAAGTGGTTGTGCGTCAGTGCATTCTATGTCTTTCACCGCTGGGGAAGGGCTAGGTGGATGCCCTTGGGAAACCCTGCCAGCGGAGTCTTCAAACAGCATAAGAGACTGCTGCATAACTTGAGGCTGAGACAGTTTCCCTGGTATGCATGGGGGTGATGTGACAGACTGATGGGGTTGGTTTTCAGGCGCCATCTGTGCGCTTTCTGCAGAAGACTGGGTGGGAGATAATGTGAACGTGCTGGATCCACTGTCGGCCACCCAATTGACTAATGCCTGTACCTGCTCAGGCCTTACCATCCTTAGAACGGCATTGGGCCCCACCATATATCGCTGTAAATTCTGGCGGCTACTGGGACCTGAGGTAGTTGGTACACTAGGACGTGTGGATGTGGCAGAACGGCCACGTCCTCTCCCAGCACCAGAGGGTCCACTAACACCACCACGACCATGTCCACGTCCGCGTCCCTTACTAGATGTTTTTCTCATTGTTATGGTTCACCACAACAACAAATATATTATTTGGCCCAATGTATTGTATTCAAATTCAGCGGGATATAAATTTGAGGCCTAGTATTTAGGCGCTGGGTGACCGGTATGGATTTAGTGACAGAATTAGACTTGGAAATGCACAGAAGCGTGTGTGTGTGAAGTTATTCTGAATGACCCAATGTGCACCTTGAATATTATATACCCTTTTAGGGATAGATTTCAAATAGCTCTGATATAGCAGAAACCACTAAATTATGAAATTGCTAAATTGGGAATTGTACTTCAACCCAGAACAAAAAATGTGCTTTGACGGACACTAAATATCTTGCCCAGCAACAACAGTACAGCGGTGGGTAACGAGAGATTTAGAGGGAATTAAATTTGAGGCCTAGTATTTAGGCGCTGGGTCACCGGTATGGATTTAGTGACAGAATTAGACTTGGAAATACACAGTAGCGGGTGTGTGTGAAGTTATTCTGAATGACCCTATGTGCACCTTCAATATTATATACCCTTTTAGGGATAGATTTCAAATAGCTCTGATATAGCAGAAACCACTAAATTATGAAATTGCTAAATTGGGAATTGTACTTCAACCCAGAACAAAAAATGTGCTTTGACGGACACTAAATATCTTGCCCAGCAACAACAGTACAGCGGTGGGTAACGAGAGATTTAGAGGGAATTAAATTTGAGGCCTAGTATTTAGGCGCTGGGTCACCGGTATGGATTTAGTGACAGAATTAGACTTGGAAATACACAGTAGCGGGTGTGTGTGAAGTTACTCTGAATGACCCTATGTGCACCTTCAATATTATATACCCTTTTTGGGATAGATTTCAAAGAGCTCTGATATAGCAGGAACCACTAAATTATGAAATTGCTAAATTGGGAATTGTATTTCAACCCAGAACAAGAAATGTGCTTGAACGGACACTAAATAACTCGCCCAGCTACAGCACTAGGGACAGATTTAGCTGGATATAAATTTGAGGCCTAGTATTTAGGCGCTGGGTGACAGGTATGGGTTTAGTGACAGAATTAGACTTGGAAATACACAGTAGCGGGTGTGTGTGAAGTTATTCTGAATGACCCTATGTGCACCTTCAATATTATATACCCTTTTAGGGATAGATTTCAAATAGCTCTGATATAGCAGAAACCACTAAATTATGAAATTGCTAAATTGGGAATTGTACTTCAACCCAGAACAAAAAATGTGCTTTGACGGACACTAAATATCTTGCCCAGCAACAACAGTACAGCGGTGGGTAACGAGAGATTTAGAGGGAATTAAATTTGAGGCCTAGTATTTAGGCGCTGGGTCACCGGTATGGATTTAGTGACAGAATTAGACTTGGAAATACACAGTAGCGGGTGTGTGTGAAGTTATTCTGAATGACCCTATGTGCACCTTCAATATTATATACCCTTTTTGGGATAGATTTCAAATAGCTCTGATATAGCAGGAACCACTAAATTATGAAATTGCTAAATTGGGAATTGTACTTCAACCCAGAACAAAAAATGTGCTTTGACGGGCACTAAATAACTTTCCCAGCTACAACAGGACAACGGTAACGAGAGATTTAGAGGGATTTAAATTTGAGGCCTAGTATTTAGGCGCTGGGTGACAGGTATGGGTTTAGTGACAGAATTAGACTTGGAAATACACAGTAGCGGGTGTGTGTGAAGTTATTCTGAATGACCCTATGTGCACCTTCAATATTATATACCCTTTTTGGGATAGATTTCAAATAGCTCTGATATAGCAGAAACCACTAAATTATGAAATTGCTAAATTGGGAATTGTACTTCAACCCAGAACAAAAAATGTGCTTTGACGGACACTAAATATCTTGCCCAGCAACAACAGTACAGCGGTGGGTAACGAGAGATTTAGAGGGAATTAAATTTGAGGCCTAGTATTTAGGCGCTGGGTCACCGGTATGGATTTAGTGACAGAATTAGACTTGGAAATACACAGTAGCGGGTGTGTGTGAAGTTACTCTGAATGACCCTATGTGCACCTTCAATATTATATACCCTTTTTGGGATAGATTTCAAAGAGCTCTGATATAGCAGGAACCACTAAATTATGAAATTGCTAAATTGGGAATTGTATTTCAACCCAGAACAAGAAATGTGCTTGAACGGACACTAAATAACTCGCCCAGCTACAGCACTAGGGACAGATTTAGCTGGATATAAATTTGAGGCCTAGTATTTAGGCGCTGGGTGACAGGTATGGGTTTAGTGACAGAATTAGACTTGGAAATACACAGTAGCGGGTGTGTGTGAAGTTATTCTGAATGACCCTATGTGCACCTTCAATATTATATACCCTTTTAGGGATAGATTTCAAATAGCTCTGATATAGCAGAAACCACTAAATTATGAAATTGCTAAATTGGGAATTGTACTTCAACCCAGAACAAAAAATGTGCTTTGACGGACACTAAATATCTTGCCCAGCAACAACAGTACAGCGGTGGGTAACGAGAGATTTAGAGGGAATTAAATTTGAGGCCTAGTATTTAGGCGCTGGGTCACCGGTATGGATTTAGTGACAGAATTAGACTTGGAAATACACAGTAGCGGGTGTGTGTGAAGTTATTCTGAATGACCCTATGTGCACCTTCAATATTATATACCCTTTTTGGGATAGATTTCAAATAGCTCTGATATAGCAGGAACCACTAAATTATGAAATTGCTAAATTGGGAATTGTACTTCAACCCAGAACAAAAAATGTGCTTTGACGGGCACTAAATAACTTTCCCAGCTACAACAGGACAACGGTAACGAGAGATTTAGAGGGATTTAAATTTGAGGCCTAGTATTTAGGCGCTGGGTGACAGGTATGGGTTTAGTGACAGAATTAGACTTGGAAATACACAGTAGCGGGTGTGTGTGAAGTTATTCTGAATGACCCTATGTGCACCTTCAATATTATATACCCTTTTTGGGATAGATTTCAAATAGCTCTGATATAGCAGAAACCACTAAATTATGAAATTGCTAAATTGGGAATTGTACTTCAACCCAGAACAAAAAATGTGCTTTGACGGACACTAAATATCTTGCCCAGCAACAACAGTACAGCGGTGGGTAACGAGAGATTTAGAGGGAATTAAATTTGAGGCCTAGTATTTAGGCGCTGGGTCACCGGTATGGATTTAGTGACAGAATTAGACTTGGAAATACACAGTAGCGGGTGTGTGTGAAGTTACTCTGAATGACCCTATGTGCACCTTCAATATTATATACCCTTTTTGGGATAGATTTCAAAGAGCTCTGATATAGCAGGAACCACTAAATTATGAAATTGCTAAATTGGGAATTGTATTTCAACCCAGAACAAGAAATGTGCTTGAACGGACACTAAATAACTCGCCCAGCTACAGCACTAGGGACAGATTTAGCTGGATATAAATTTGAGGCCTAGTATTTAGGCGCTGGGTGACAGGTATGGGTTTAGTGACAGAATTAGACTTGGAAATACACAGTAGCGGGTGTGTGTGAAGTTATTCTGAATGACCCTATGTGCACCTTCAATATTATATACCCTTTTAGGGATAGATTTCAAATAGCTCTGATATAGCAGAAACCACTAAATTATGAAATTGCTAAATTGGGAATTGTACTTCAACCCAGAACAAAAAATGTGCTTTGACGGACACTAAATATCTTGCCCAGCAACAACAGTACAGCGGTGGGTAACGAGAGATTTAGAGGGAATTAAATTTGAGGCCTAGTATTTAGGCGCTGGGTCACCGGTATGGATTTAGTGACAGAATTAGACTTGGAAATACACAGTAGCGGGTGTGTGTGAAGTTATTCTGAATGACCCTATGTGCACCTTCAATATTATATACCCTTTTTGGGATAGATTTCAAATAGCTCTGATATAGCAGGAACCACTAAATTATGAAATTGCTAAATTGGGAATTGTACTTCAACCCAGAACAAAAAATGTGCTTTGACGGGCACTAAATAACTTTCCCAGCTACAACAGGACAACGGTAACGAGAGATTTAGAGGGATTTAAATTTGAGGCCTAGTATTTAGGCGCTGGGTGACAGGTATGGGTTTAGTGACAGAATTAGACTTGGAAATACACAGTAGCGGGTGTGTGTGAAGTTATTCTGAATGACCCTATGTGCACCTTCAATATTATATACCCTTTTTGGGATAGATTTCAAATAGCTCTGATATAGCAGAAACCACTAAATTATGAAATTGCTAAATTGGGAATTGTACTTCAACCCAGAACAAAAAATGTGCTTTGACGGACACTAAATATCTTGCCCAGCAACAACAGTACAGCGGTGGGTAACGAGAGATTTAGAGGGAATTAAATTTGAGGCCTAGTATTTAGGCGCTGGGTCACCGGTATGGATTTAGTGACAGAATTAGACTTGGAAATACACAGTAGCGGGTGTGTGTGAAGTTACTCTGAATGACCCTATGTGCACCTTCAATATTATATACCCTTTTTGGGATAGATTTCAAAGAGCTCTGATATAGCAGGAACCACTAAATTATGAAATTGCTAAATTGGGAATTGTATTTCAACCCAGAACAAGAAATGTGCTTGAACGGACACTAAATAACTCGCCCAGCTACAGCACTAGGGACAGATTTAGCTGGATATAAATTTGAGGCCTAGTATTTAGGCGCTGGGTGACCGGTATGGATTTAGTGACAGAATTAGACTGGGATATGGCCAAAAAATGAACAGACTATTGCTGGTTAAATGCACTTGGTGTGACAGCTTCACCCTGATGTAGGCTTTAGCCAAAAAACAACCACACCATTGAGGGTTAAATGCACTTGGTGACAGGCGCAGCTTGCCCCTGATTTTGTATATGGCCAAAAAATGAACAGACTATTGCTGGTTAAATGCACTTGGTGTGACAGCTTCACCCTGATGTAGGCTTTAGCCAAAAAACAACCACACCATTGAGGGTTAAATGCACTTGGTGACAGGCGCAGCTTGCCCCTGATTTTGTATATGGCCAAAAAATGAACAGACTATTGCTGGTTAAATGCACTTGGTGTGACAGCTTCACCCTGATGTAGGCTTTAGCCAAAAAACAACCACACCATTGAGGGTTAAATGCACTTGGTGACAGGCGCAGCTTGCCCCTGATTTTGTATATGGCCAAAAAATGAACAGACTATTGCTGGTTAAATGCACTTGGTGTGACAGCTTCACCCTGATGTAGGCTTTAGCCAAAAAACAACCACACCATTGAGGGTTAAATGCACTTGGTCGCAGCTTGTGCTGGCGCACCACAAGACACAAAATGGCCGCCGATCACCCCAGAAAAATGAGACTGACAAACGGTCTGTGCAGCCTAAAAACAGTGAGCAATTGAGGATCAGCAGCTCAATGATCCACAGCTGCAGATCGATCAGTTAATCAAGTCCTTTGGAGGAGTTAATCTGCCTAATCTCACCCTACTGTCGCAGCCGCAACCTCTCCCTACGCTAATCAGAGCAGAGTGACGGGCGGCGCTATGTGACTCCAGCTTAAATAGAGGCTGGGTCACATGGTGCTCTGGCCAATCACAGCCATGCCAATAGTAGGCATGGCTGTGATGGCCTCTTGGGGCAAGTAGTATGACGCTTGTTGATTGGCTGCTTTGCAGCCTTTCAAAAAGCGCCAAGAAAGCGTCACAAAAGCGCGAAGAAAGCGACGAACACCGAACCCGAACCCGGACTTTTACGAAAATGTCCGGGTTCGGGTCCGTGTCACGGACACCCCAAAATTCGGTACGAACCCGAACTATACAGTTCGAGTTCGCTCATCCCTACTCACTAACTTTATCTGACTTCTATGTCAGTAAAGTGGAACAGGTCCTTAATAAATATGGCGCTCATTCTAAACACCATATTTCTCAATGTATTCACGCCAGACAACTGGCATAAATACATTGAGAAATTTTGATTATAAAGCCACCTACAGCCACCAATAGGGGTAGCTCAGTGTATAGGAATTTATGCAGTTACAATTGACTGAAATGGAAGCTGTAATCATCAGTTTGCACTGAGCTCCCCCTAGTAATGGCTGCATGAAAATGCAGTGTTTTCCCATCGGAAGAATGAGTTCAGCACTGGAAACCCTTCCCTGGGACCTCCATTGAAGGTACACCTGATGTTCGTCAGGCTCCACCCACCCTCTTCATTTGTGAATAGTACTAGTATGGCAACGCTGGGGCCTAATAGATCCTGGGCTGACCACATGTAAAGCAGCTGAGATGAGTGGTCTGATTGGGCTCCTTACATGTGAGTGCAGTGGGCCCCCTCCTCTGCCAGCCCCGGTCGCGGTCACACCCTCTACAACCACGATTGTTACGCCCCTGATATCAGTGAAGGAGGTAATGTCTGTATCCAAGTACAATACAGTTTTTACAATAAATATTCTTTACAATAACAGGCCCTTTCTGGCCCTGATTTATATAATGATTATCTAGGATTCAACCATAGATGGTGGCCTTTGACTTCGCATGCATTTGGTTTTGACACAAGGCCTACCTGGACAGTGGATCTTTGGGGTTGCCACGAAGGAAGGTTAGCAAAATCAGGAGACAGAAATCAAGGTCAGTGCTGGCATAGTTTATGTGATAGGATAAACCAAGCAGACAACGTCAAAGGCAAGCTACAGAAATTCAGTCAGGGCTCGGGTTCGGTTTCAAGGTACCACTTGCACTATATGACTGTGATTTTATATATATGCTCATACATAAAAAGGTACAACCATGGCACATACAAAAACTTACAACAATGCATAGTACATACAGTCCTGATCAAAAGTTTAAGACCACTTGACAAATGGCAAAAAATCATATTTAGCATGGCTGGATCTTAACAAGGTTCCAAGTAGAGCTTCAACATGTAACAAGAAGAAATGGGAGTGAGACAAAACATTTTTGGAGCATTCAATTTAATGAAAACAACGAAAAAACTGAAACAGGCTGTTTTTCAGCTGATCAAAAGTTTAGGACCACACCTCCAAAAAAAAACTAAACCCCCCAAAACAGAAATCCAACTTCCAAACATGAACTCAGTAAAGAGTAGCTCCGCCGTTATTGTTTATTACTTCCAAAATTTGTTTCGGCATGCTTGATGCAAGCGTTTCCATGAGGTGAGTGGGAACATTTCTCCAAGTGGTGAAGACGGCCGCACGAAGGCCATCTACTGTCTGGAACATTGTTGTCCATTTTTGTAAACTTCCCTTGCCATCCATCCCCAAAGGTTCCTAATTGGATTTAGATCAGGGGAACACGCAGGATGGGCCAAAAGAGTGATGTTATTCTCCTGGAAGAAGTCCCTTGTCCTGTTGAAAAACCCAGTCGTTACCACACAGATGAGGGCCCTCAGTCATGAGAATGCTCTCTGCAACATCTGGATATAGCCAGCGGCTGTTTGACGCCCCTGCACTTCCTGAAGCTCCATTGTTCCACTGAAGGAAAAAGCACACCAGACCATTATGGCGCCCCCTCCACTGTGACGCGTAGAAAACATCTCAGGTGGGATCTGCTTTTCATGCCAGTAACATTGGAAACCATCAGGACCATCAAGGTTAAATTTTTTCTCATCAGAGAATAAAACTTTCTTCCACCTTTGAATGTCCCATGTTTGGTGCTCACTTGCAAAGTCCAAACGAGCAGTTCTGTAGCGTTCAAGGAGACGAGGTTTTTGAAGACGTTTTTTGTTTTTGAAGCCCTTCAGTCTTAGATGCTGTCTGATGGTTATGGGGCTGCAGTCAGCACCAGTAAGGGCCTTAATTTGGGTTGAGGATCGTCCAGTGTCTTGACGGACAGCCAATTGGATACTCTGGCTCAGTGCTGATGAGTCTTCCACTTGACTTTTTTGTTCCATAACCCTCAGGATCTTTTAAGAAATTCCAAATGACTGTCTTACTGCTTCCCACTTCAGCAGCGATGGCGCGCTGTGAGAGACCCTGCTTATGCAGTTCAACAACCCAACCACGTTCAAAAAGGGAGAGTTTTTTTGCCTTTACCATCACAACGTGTGACTACCTGACAGAAAATGACAATGAATCCACATTTGCACATATTTGGCCTTTTAAAGGCATGTGGTCCTAAAATTTGGATCAGCTGAAAAACAGCCTGTTTCAGTTTAATCGTTATTTTCAATTAATTGAATGCTCAAAAAATGTTTTGTCTCACTCTCATTTCTTCTTGTTTCATGTTGAAGCTCTACTTGGAACCTTGTTAAGAGCCAACAATGTAAAATATGATTTTTTGCCATTTTTCAAGTGGTCTTAAACTTTTGATCAGTACTGTATATAAAATCATGACCAGGTATAGTGCATATGTAAAGATATGACCAGGCATACTGTATAAATAAAGGATATATGACTATAGCACATACATAAATGTACAACCTTCCATAGCACATATATAAACATATATAAAGGCACACTCGCCTTAGCACCTATATAAAAGAACAACCTGCCATAGCACATACGTATAAAAGTATGACCAGGTATAGTGCATATGTAGTGTCCCACTACGTAAATGTGAGCACTCCTCAAGGGTCAATTGGGTCACATTGTTCCCCACCTTTTGTGGAACATGGTCATGGTATTTTGTATTGCATTTTAATGTATGTTGTCATGTTATCTCCTGTGTACCAGGCCTGTTAGGGGTGTAGTTCCTCCTCCTAGGCAGTAGAGGGAGCTAGGGAACCCCCTAGTACAGGGATGTCAAACTCGTGGCCCTCCAGCTGTTGCAAAACTACAACTCCCATCATGCCTGGGCATACTACAGCTATCAGGGAATGATGGGAGTTGTAGTTTTGCAACATCTGGAGGGCCATGAGTTTGACATCCATGCCCTAGTATATATAATCAGGTCCAGTTCAGGGGAGAGTTAGTTGAGTGAGTGTGTAGTTAGAAGCCAGTGTGCACTTTAGCTAGAGAGCAGCTGAAGTTCAGCTTCTAACATGCAGCTAGATAGCCCAGGTTTCTAGCTTGCACCCAGGAGAAGAAGTTTCCTCCTGAAGTTCCCTGCATATTGCCAAGTACAGAGCAGAGCCAGTGTTAACCAGCCAAGTAGAAAGCTGAAGGGCAGAAGGATATTTACAGCAAGAGGATTTATACCAGAGGAAGGTTTCCCTACCCAAGGATAAAGCCAGCTAAAGGGCATACGGGCCTTGGAGAAAGCCAGACAGGATCTGAAGAAAGTACAGCCTGATCAGTGAGTGTTTATTCCCTCTGAGTATCTTGCAAAGACTTTGCCTGCCATTTATGTGAAGCCTGCCTGTTACCAAGATTTTGCATGTGGAACTAACTGAAGCCTGTATATAGTTGAACTGTTCAGTAAAAAGGAGTTCTGGTTCACTGCAACTGTGTGTACCTCAATTATTCCTACAATAAATCGGTGTGCCAACGTTACCGGCACTGGGGTCACTAACTATAAGGGATCTTGCCACCGGCACACTAAACCTACAACACCCAGGGCACCTCACCTACCACCAGGCCTGGTCCCTATACCCAGAGAGTGCCCCAGAGGATCCATGTGCCAGCCTCTCCATCACTACGGTACGCCTGCCCAGGGTATATTAAAAATCGTGAGTACCACTAGCAACCCTCGGTCTGTTAACTGTCCCCTGTGACCTCACGTTCTCTCACCCTGAAGGACTGGCGTATTGCACATACAGTATGTAAAGATATGATCAGGTATATCAATAACATAAAGATAGGACCAGGCAAAACATATAAATAAAGGTTATATGAGCAGGCACAGCCAGAGGCAGACTGAGAATATAAAAGGATTTCCCCAGATTTTTTTTACTGGTGACCTATCCTCTGGAGAGATCATAGGTATCTGATTGGTGGGGGTCCAACACCCGTGACCCCTGCTATCAGCTGTTTTGAGAAGGCATCATTGCTCCTCACATCCTTCCCCCACTCTGTTGTGCCTTTTCATAGGTAAATACATTGATATCCAATTAATTCTAGTCAAGATGAATGTTCATTGCCTTTAAGAGCCAGGCTCGACTATAGTTACAATTTTGTGTGTCTTGAGTAAGCCAAAGTAAGGTCGCACAAAGGTTCCACTCTTTAGTGTTATTCTTCTCATGCATGTACCAGTCTGAGAAGAATCCTCCTTGTCTACTTTTAAATTTATGACGGGAGATAAAGATAAGCTCTATGCAGCTGTTGATAATTACCTATACAATTAGGTATTTATTAATGAAGCAAAATATATATGTATTCATTTAATGAGCCTTAGTCCTTAGCATAAGACAATCAGTAGAACATATAATATATATTATATTATACTGTTATATGTTATGAAGACAACATGTATCCAGTATATTATATATATATTTCTCATTAGGAGAATCTTTGTCTCTAAAAGAGTGTCTGTGAAGATGTGTGTTTTGTAACAATTATTCACCTCTTTGGTATGACAGGAGGTACTGATATCTCTGTGAGAAAACAAGGCCATTGAAGTTATTTATGATAAACAAATCAACAGTGTGAGAAACATTCAGAGAGACGCCTAGAGGTCTGTCTCTAATTGCTACAAGTGTCAGAATTAATCCCTATAGCTTTGAATTAAAGCTTTTAAGGTCAAAATGTATATTATACGTTTATTCAGACTTACATAAGTTAACCCTTTATACTATGATGTAAATAGCTTACACAGCAGTGCCGCCTAGGTATGAGTAGGTGACATTACAACAGTAGCAAAAGTGCATTCTGGGTAAGGTTATGATGTCACATTTTTATCAATGGTCACGCCCATCCGACAATGATTGGAAAGTTCCAAACTAGGAAGGTGTGTCTAACTGATAAGTTTGGGATCATAAACCATACACAGGGGGAACACACACACAAGAAAGAGGAGAGGAGGAGAGAGAAGAGAAGTTGAGCTCTCTAGAGGGGTCTATCAGGATGAAAGCCATGGTGAGATGCGCTATGATGGACCACCCAGCTTTCCTAGGAGCAGAAGTGAGATTCCTACTAGGACTTGGTAAGAGACACAGAAAATGATATTTCATTTTATTAAGACTAATTTGATAGTGTGGGTGAAATTATACCTAGATTGCCGAATAAATAAATATATTAATTAATTGATCATCTCCATATTGAGATGTAGTCTTAGGATATTGTGAGGCTTCATTCTACCTGCAGAAGAATCTAGCCTCATAATTTAGCAAAGCATTAAATGATTGCTTATATATATATATATATATATATATATATATATATAAAACATTCTTCGCCAAGCTAAGTGATGGATTCCCACAGGAAAGACTTATTTCAAATCCTTCCCATTTAAGATATGATCTAGCAAAGATCCTAGATCCCTGTTATTTGTCTTAATGGTCTTACCAAAGTTATATGTGTGAAAAAAGTCCAGGATGGGGCGGAAGGATACAGTTATCTCTTCTAAGTTATATCCTTGAATCGATTTGCCCATGCCTGAAGTCATGTGATGTGTAGTTGGTTAGAGGGGGGTGGAATGTATTTAGCATTCTATATTGATGTCTAGGATTAGACATGCCCATCCTGATATCATGAGGTTTTCTCTGAACAGAAGTAATATATATAACTTATGTTGTTCCTACTTTGATATCCTAACCTAATAATAGCTTGGTTATAATGTGACAAGTTATTTTCACTCACATGTATTGTTAAGCTTGTAATTCTTTATATTAACGCTATATATATTCATTTGCATGTATCATTGTGTTTATTTACTTATATATGTTTATAACCTTGTAACCAATAAATCTGCATATTTTTATAAAACCTGTGTATTATTGTATAATGCAGAACCACATGTTTATCATTAACGTCATCTCACGTCAAAAAGAACTTATTTATCTGAGGAAATAGTCGGACTCAGATGTGAATTGTATCAATTAAGTTGGCTACAATTCAACGGCGTGCCAAAATGGTGAGAGGACGGAGCCTCTAGGAGCTGCAGCAACGCCCTACTAGCACCTAGAGGCTCATTTGCATATTATAAAAGTCATTATTTAGCGCGAATGGTGGCAGGCAGGGAGATATAAGTCATACAGTTATGTTCTGCTGACATTAGCACATTGCTAATGTCAGCCAGCTACATAACGATTTTTCTAATGACAGAAACCCTTTAAAATCCGGTCCGGTATTTGACCTCACCTGGCTGTAAATCAGCCCAGCAGCACATGCTGGGAGGAAAATACCTGTTTTCCCAGACAAAACCTCTCACCGTGTTACATACCACCCTTTGTTCAACACTGAGGGGGTGAACACACGCCAGACAGTGTACCCAGGACAGGGCATCCGGGTTTCCCTGTAACCGGCCTGCCCTGTGTCCCACCTCAAACCTAGGGTGAGAAACCATCTGGTGACCTGGGCATTTCTGTCCTTGGCCTGGCTCATCCACTTGAGAGGGGAGTGGTCAGTCACCAGGCGGAATTTTCTCCCCAAAAAATAATAGCGGAGAGATTCTAGGGCCCACTTGATAGCCAGGCACTCTCTCTCCACTATACTGTACCTGGTTTTGGCTGGGGTGAGCTTATGGCTGAGGAAGACAACGTGATGCTCCTCCCTGTTGACTTCCTGAGACAGTACAGCACCGAGGCCTAGTTCGGTGGCATCGGTCTGTACTATAAACTCCCTTTTAAAGTCGGGCGTCACCAAAACAGGGAACCCGCACAGAGCTGACTTCAAAGCCGAGAAAGCCTCTTCTACCCGATCATCCCAGCGAACCATCGTTGACTTGTGTCCCTTCAAGGGCGCGGTTAGAGTAGCAAAGTGGGGAACAAAGCTCATGTAATAGCCCACCATTACCAGGAATTACTTTATTTGCCTAGTAGTGACAGGTCGGGGTCAATTCCGTATCGCCTCTATTTTGTTCACTTGGGGTTTGATCACTCCGCGCCCAATGACATACCCCAGGTACTTAGTCTCTTCTAACCGTATTGCACATTTCTTTGGTTTAGCGGTTAGGCCAGCTTTCTGAAGGGAGTCCACTGCAGCCAGCACTTTCGGTAGGTGACTTTCCCAGTTGGTACTGTGGATGACAATATCGTCCAGGTAAGCTGAAGCGTATCGACGATGCAACGATGTGGACGAAGCGCAATATCCATTAGTCGCTGAAAAGTGGTGGGGGCAGCATGCAGACCAAAGGGTAAGACCTTATATTTATACAGCCCCTTTAATACCTGTGCTTTTATCCTCTCTAACCCCCCCCCCCCCCCAAAAAAAAAAAAAAAAAAGATTAAATAAACCATACAATGTACTGATGTACATAGAGATATATCTGTAGATACCAATACATTATACAGGTGAATACTCTATGCATGTGAAGAATATAAGTGAGGTTTTTAGTCACAGGAAATCCTCCTATTAATAACAGTGGCCATTGTAGCTCACTGATTAAAGTGTCTGCTTCCCATACAGAAGGTTCTGGGCTGAAGATCTGGCAGTGGCAGTCTAAAAGAATAAAAGGTAAGTACACAGGTGTATTTCCAAGTACTGACAGTGCTTGGGGATACCCCCCCCCCCCTTCATTGTCATAGTGCTGATTCTTTAGAGTCAGCATGGGACTCCGTAGAGAGTAGGGACATCTAAGCAGTGCAGGGAAATAACTACTAATAAAAGCTAGTGGTGCTTCAGTGTGCCGGTGCGTTGGTAAAATAATATACTTACACTGGCCTCCTGCCACAAATACTAGCCAAGCCAGTGGTTTATCGTTCGGGTAGCAACCATACACCTAGTTAAACTGTTAAGTGACTGTTGCTGCGAACATGCCAGCATTGCAAATGTATGTATTTAATTTAGGTATTATATTTCCCTGTACTTAAAGTATGCCATGTAAACAGTACCCATGTATGATACGCCATGTTTGATATGCTATGTGTAATGAGAGATGCCTCCTCAGATCCACAATACAGCTGAACTCAGTAGAGTAGTTGAGGTTAAAGATAGAAAGATATGTGCTCCCTTCACAGTACTTATGTCCAGATATGTGCCCCCTTCAGAGGAAGTAAAAAAACAAAAAACTGTAAATACTCACCTAGTTCCTCCAATAATCACAGCTCAGCTGCAGCTCCTCAGCACCAGCTGGATACTGCTACACATCGTGCTTGCTGTGTAGGAGAAGGAGGAGCAGAGGCTGATGCTCAGCCTGCCCCGCTCGTCCTACACAGGCCAGCAGTGAGATAGGTAACAGATATCGTACTGCTGCTGGGGAGTGCCGGCAGCTGAGCTGAATGGTGAAGCAGGGAGTGGACGGCTCCTTGCTTCACCATCACAATCAGCTGTCTCTGCGTCCTATGGACACAGAGTCAGCTGACAGTAGGTCATACCTCAGCCGTTTCAGGACTGCGGGACAGCAACCGAAATCTGGGACTTTACTGCCGGATCTGGGGTGGTTGGGAGGTATGAAATACCCAGTGAGCTATTCAATAAAATGTATCTGTATAGCACCACCTGCTGTTTGTTATTTTCCTTATTTTTTTTGTAAGTCTCACTGAGCTGGTCGATAGGCTCAGTTTAAATCTTCAACTGCCGCCCACCATATGTTCTGTTAGAAGCTGTGACAGTTACAGGGAGAGAGCTGCAGCAGAAAGGACACATCTCCCGAGCTGTCAGGCTGAAGATAATCTAACAGAGCAATTGGAGCAGGGAATGTGGAGATCTCTGGACCCCTGTTCGGTACAGGGCTGGTTTAAGCTTTGTTAGAAAGGTATTGTCATGTACTATATGATGTCTGATTTTCATTTTTTACATTAATCATGGAGTAACCTCTTTACCTTATTGTCAGGCAGCTTTTTAGTCTCAGGAATGGTGTTATCTGGATGAGGCTACTTGGCAGGAGCTCACACATGCAGGTCTTGCCTCTAGCTCTGCTCAGCAAAGACCCACTACTAACTATGGACCAACCCATTGCCCTAGGATCTCGGCTAAGGGTCCATTCAGATGTCCGTAGAACGGGTCCGGATCTGTTCCGCAATTATACGGAACGGGTGTGTACCTATTCATTTTCAATGGGGCCGGAAAAGATGTGGACATTCGCATTTCTGGTCCCCGGCCCCGAACTTCTGGTCTGCGGCTCCGGAAAAAAATAGAGCATGTCCTATTCTTGTCCGCAGCTGCGGACAAGAATAGGAATCCTCTATTAAGTGCCGGCGGTGTGCGGTGTTGGTGTTTTTCTGTCTGCAATATGCGGACTGCAAGACACTACGGACGTCTGAATGGACTCTAAGACTGCCAGTGTTAACTGTTTGTTATCAATATATGCAGTGTCCCACTATGTGTTATATGTGGGCACTTTAAATTGTCATATTTCATGTATTTATATGTAAGCTGTAATTCCTATTATCAGGCTGTCAGTGTGTCATTAAATATATTAGCCCCTAAAAGAACCTGGATACAGCCGGATGATTAATGCGCAAAATTATCCTTTACCACATTCCTCTGTGGACATAGTGGACTGTAATTCTTCAATGAGCATCCTTTCCAAAGAATGGAGCAGAAGACTGATGTCTGCCGTTAGGGAGACCGCCCTGTGGATTGCTACTGACCAGTAAGAGTTATTATATTCAGTACCTGAGTGCTAGAGTGTGGACACAGTATAGATAGATATAGAGAGAAGGAAAACTCCTCAACTTACAATTGCCAAGCCTGTTATAAGGAATACAGCTGAATCAATATTAATATTATTGCTTTGCCCTATACATGAACTGTACTGTCTCCCTGAAGACAAGTGATTAAGTAAAAGTTCTGTTGTTTACAACCATTGACTCCTCATCCTTTCTGCCAACTTAATTTGCACCTAACGGTGCTGGCGTCCCGAACAACCAGGGGCCCTGCCGCCAAGGCACTTTAAATCCATATCATCAAGGGCACCTCAACTACCATCTGGCAGAAGTTCCTGGACAAATAGAGAGTGCCCCGGAGCAGGGGCGTAAATAGAAATCATTGGGCCCCATAGCAAGAATCTGAATTAGGCCTCCTAACCCAGCCCACTACCCTGGCCCATCCCACCTCCTGACCTGGCTCCTCCCCTTCCACACCCCTATTTGCCAATAAGGAAAAGGAAATGTATACATAACCTATTGAATACGTTAGGGACACTGGCGTAATTAAAAATGACTAGGCCCCACAGAAAATTTTTGAATGGGCCCCAAGTTGTCCGGCAGAGACCCTTGACTTCTTCCCTAATACAGTCCAATTATTGTCCAATAGACAAGTCATGGAAATATATGTATACTGTAATATTATATTTTAACACTGTCTATTGCACAATAATTTGACTGTATTAGGGAAGAAGTCAAGGGTCTCTGCCATTCAGAGGTGACAGACAACTGCAGGGGCCCATTCAAAAATTTGCTGTGGGGCCCGTTCAAAAAAATTCCTGTGGGGCCCAGTCATTTATAATTACGCCAGTGAAGCTTAATGATCCGGGTTGGGGTTGGAAAGATAGTGACTAGGGGCTGGGGCAGTTTTACTGTGTGGGCGGGCTGACAGTGGCTCAGGTCTGGACTGGCTGGTGACACTGGTGAGGCGGGCAGCACAAGTCACTCTCAACTTCTTGCACTCTGGGTGCGCACCTGCTGCCTGCCAGCGAAACACTGGGCCAATCAGCAGCAGGATCTTTGCACACTCCTAATGCTGATTGGCCCATTGTGTGAAGCTGTGCAGGCGCACGAGCCGAGGGAGCGCACGGCCAGGCTAAGTACTAGGAAGCACTGGGAGGCGGAGCCAGTGAGAACTGGGGAAGGGGGGGGGGGCGGACTGGGTGTTATTGGCGGCGCTGGGAGCCGGACCGCCTCTGCCCTAAGCTGAGCCTGCAGTGAGTGCAGTTGCAGGGGGTGGGGCCTTCCGTGCGCTCTGGGCCCCCCTGTGCCGCGGGCCCCATAGCAGTGGCGTACCCTGCCTATATTGGCGGTACGCCACTGCCCCGGAGGATTTAGTGCTGTCTTCCCCATCACTGCACGCCGGCCCAGGGAGGATTTGCTAACCATGAGTACAAACAACTACTACCGCCATCGGCCCACCGTGCCTCACGTGTTGCCACTGCGGTCCGGTTTGCTGCATATACAACTATTTAGAGTACACCATGCATAAAGAAATAGGTGGTTAAATAAATCATAACATTTAACTCTTCAAAAACAATTAACTTTTAGCAGTGATCAATCATTGTATGGATGTAGATGAGGGCTAGATAGTGAAAGCTGGTCAGACCTCAGTTCATATTGTTTACTTCAGATTATATAGGGTAAAAACAATGGAAACTTCCTTCTGCTAAGCTATGACACTGCTGGGCAGTTGTACACTTGCCAGAGGTGCCATGATCAGCCCCTTGACCTCTTCCATAATGAAATGCTACAAAAGGAAGATTCATACTTCAGCACTCTGTTGGAGAGCTTGAATTTCAATGTGACACTACCTCACGAAAGATGAGATTTATGATTACGACTGCAAGAATAACTAAGCGAACCCTTTGGAATTACCTGGATTTCTGCATTGATTATGAATACTAATAAAATTTGGTATGATTGTTATCTAAATCACAATGATAGAAAAACACAATCTAACTAAACTAATAGCACAAAAAAGTTGTATTATTCATGTACTTATGTTAAGCAAAATTGGTGGAAATTTATCAATCCCTGTATATCAGAAAAGTGGCGTCAAAAAGTTGCAAAGTTTAGCGCATGTCCCTCCTGTGCATAATTTAGCAACTTTTTAGGGGTTTTGCGCCCCTTTACCAGTTTTCCAAAAAGTGGATGGTGCAGGGAGTGGGTGGTGCGGAGCCGGGTCTAGTCGGCCTGGCACATTTGTTACAATCTACACAGGAAACTGGCATAGATTATACCTGCAATCTACATTAGCATCCTTGCTGGTCTATATTTTTGTTCTGGAGGATGGACCTGTACAGATGCACCACTATTAAGAGGCATGCACTACTGTGAACCATGCCTTGATACAGACAACTTTCAAATGTTTTGTAACAGACATGCATGAACCTGGAAAAGGCTAAAGACCTTAGTGTACACCAATCCATGATTAAATTATCTACAAATACAGAAAATTCAGGACTGATATCACCCCAAGAGCACAACAGGAAACTCCTCCAAGAAAAGACCTACACTAGACTCCATAAATTGCAAAAACCCATCTTCATGTATCCTTTATTAGAAAAACACTGAACAAGAATGGTGTTCGTAGAAGGACACCGAAACAACATTGGAGGTCATTTGTTAAGACAGGCATTTTAGATGCTGGTCTTAATGAACCCTATATCTGGCGGTGGATCCGCTGACCTCTATATATCTTCGCCTGCATCCAGCACCACTCTAAATGTAAGCCAGCTTCTTGCCCCTACAATGCCCCCAATAGTAATACTGCCCCCCATTGTTCCCCAAAAGAAAAAGTGCCTCCATAATGCCCATACTAGTAATCATGTTCCCCATAGTCTCCCAGAGGTAATAAAACCCACCATAATGCCCCCCAGTAGTAATAATTTCCCCATTAGTCTCTCCAGTAGTAGAAGAACTCACCATAATGCCTTCAGTAGTTAAGCAATAATTCTCCCATAAGTAATAATGCCCACCTATAGAGCCCCCAGTAGTACTAATGCCCCCTATAGTTCATTACAATGCCATTCAGCATTTATAAAGTCCAAAGTCCATACAAAAAGTGCATAAAAGGTCACATTGTTGTACCCATAAAAGAGTCCATACAATGGGCAAAAGTGCTTACACGTTGCAGAACCTTAGAACTTTAGTGTAAAAATGTCACAGTAGAGGTCACAAAGAGCTCAGGTAAACGTTTGAGTCCATTCTTATGGGTACTGGCTTGTAACGTTGCAAAACTGGAACACATAATGCAAAAAGAAAAATCTATTGTAATCCACATGAGGTAGTAGGTAATTCCCACAGTTGTAGTTGTCACGATTCTAGTGGAATACTGCTGGAATCTAATGGAAGGGACAAGGCCTAAACACAGGAGGCACCGGAGTCTTGAACAGGGAGTGGCAGGAATGGAGATAAAGGCAAGGAGATAGACATTTGGCAGATCTAACAAATTTCAAATTACGGTGCTCAGTCAAAACTATTATTTGCTGTGAGGTTCCTTGAAGATGATGTCTCCATTCCTTAAAAGCTGCAATGATAGCTAACAGTTCTTTATTCCCCACATCATAATTCTTCTCAGCAGGGGATAAACATTGAGAGAAAAAAGCACAAGGATGCAATAAACCCTTGTATCCTGTTCTCTGAGACAGAATAGCCCCTATAGTACAGTCTGAAGCATGTACTTCCACAATGAAGGTGAGTTCTGGGTCGGGATGAACTAATACAGGGGCTGTAGTGAACTTGGACTTTAGGAGACAAAAGGATTCCTGTGCTTGGGGAGACCAGACAAAAACATTTTTTTTCTTAACTCAACTGTGTAATAGGAGTAATTATTTCTGAGAAATTCTTAATGAAGCGTCTATAAAAATTGGCAAAACCTATGAAACGTTGGACATCTTTTATGCTCCTGGGGGTAGGCCAGTCTACTATTGCTTTAATCTTGCTAGAGTCTATGTGTAGACCATGAGATGAAATTATATAGCCAAGGAATTGGATCTCAGTCTGGTGAAATTCACATTTTTCAATCTTAATGTAAAGTTGATTCTTTCTTAGACGTTCCAAAATTAGTTTCACATGTCTCTGATGTTCTTCCATAGAGTTGGAGAAGATCAAGATATCATCCAAATAGATGACTACGAACTGGTCCAGAAGATATCATTAACGAGATGTTGAAAAGTGGATGCATTACAAAGACCAAAAGGCATAACAAGATATTCAAAATGTCCATAACGTGACCTAAAAGCTGTTTTATACTGCCCTGGCATTTTAGGGGCCCTAAAGCGTGAGAAGTAATTTGGAATCCAAATGCGTAAAAATGCCCTGTGAAATCCTGAAAGTACTCATTGGAATTTGGGCCCCTTTGCGCATCTTGGCTGCAAAAAAGTGTCACACATGTGGTATCGCCGTACTCAGGAGAAGTAGGGCAATGTGTTTTGCGGTGTATTTTTACATATACCCATGGTGGGTGAGATACAGATCTCTGTAAAATGACAACTTTGTATAAAATAATGGGAAAAGTTGTCTTTTACAGAGATATTTCTCTCACCCAGCATGGGTATATGTAAAAATACACCCCAAAACACGTTGCCCTACTTCTCCTGAGTACGGCGATACCCCATGTGTGACACTTTTTTGCAGCCTAGGTGAACAAAGGGGCCTAAATTCCAATGAGTATCTTGAGGATTTCACAGGGCATTTTTCACTTTTTGCATGTCGCGCTCTCTCCCAAAGCTCGGGGATCAATGGTAGAGGATAACGTTTTTTGATTGTAATTTTGTTAAGTTCTCGGTAATCAATGCAATGGTCTTAGAGAACCGTCCTTCTTCTTAACAAAGAATATGTGAGCCCCCGCCGGTGAGGAAGATGGGCGGATAAACCCCTTAGCCCGATTTTCTTCTATGTAGGCCTTGAGGGCTTTTAGTTCATGGCCTGCCAAAGGGTAGATGTTTCCAAAAGGTATTGATGCACCAGGAAGAAATTCTATAGGACAATCGTAGGGTCGGTGTGGGGGGAGCTTGTCCGCATTTTGTTTATCACAGCTGAGAGAGTGAGTACGGCGGAACTGCCTGCACTGATTCACAGCCCAAAGTTGCAGGGAGCCGATACTGTGGTGTGGGCGTGCTTCCTAGGCGGTGCTCAGCGTTGTAGAGGGAAGATCCACAATATATAATGCAAGTAGAAGAAGAAACAAAGTTCGCGGCACTCACCGAAGCTGTGATTATGTTGCGGCTTTATTACACTTCATAGAAGAAAGCGATACAAACATCGGATCCAGGGGCAGACACACTGTGGCAAGTAGTAGCGGCTACGGCCGTTTCGCGCGACAGGCGCGCTTCTTCTGGCCGCTATGAACGTCATGCGCATACTTGCGCTTTATAAAGGGCGAGCTAAATGCGGCCTGTACTATTGGCCACAGCTGTGCACCGCGGATTAGTGACATTACTTAAAAACATGTGAATCGGGAAAACGAGTGCTCGGTTACACATCAAATAGAGAAAAGAGGTACAATTTGAATGCAGCAATACCTATTGTGATGAGTATAGAGGTCACTATGTAGCTAAGAATAAGTGCAACAATGTTTGAAGCAATATATATTGGAGGCTAGATAGATCAAATACGCAGAGGGATGGCAATATGCCCTTATAGGAACACTGACATATCGTTCCTCTCATTTAACCCTGCAGCTCCCATGGCCTCAGTGAGCATAATCCACCTTGCTTCCCTTTGCAGAAGCAGGCGATGCCGTTCCCCCCCCCTAGGGATGGGTCAGACATGCTCTACTCCCGCAAAGGAGAGACACCGTGGATGGGCATCATGGGCAGTGCGGATATGCTCAATTAAACGTGGGCAACCTCTGCCTGATCGTATGGAACCCACATGTTCGCGGATCCGCTCAAATAGAGGGCGGATGGTTTTGCCAATATAGAAACGTTTACAGGGGCAAAAAACAAGGTATACCACATAAGATGTACGACAGTTGATGAAATCTCGTACAATGTGGTTGATTCCTCCTATCTCTATCCTTTTACTACAAGTGTTAAGTGTACAAAAAGAACAGTGGCTGCATCTGTAATTGCCTCTAGGTTTTTTAAGCCATGTCTCTTCCTGCGGTTTACTATACACGCTTCTGACCAGCTTATCCTTGAGGGTGGGGCACCTTCTAAATGTGACTAAGGGTCTTTGGTTGGAAAAGCTGTTCAAAGATGAGTCCCCTTTCAAAAGATCCCAATTGTCATGGATAGCCCATTTGATTGCTGCCGCAACAGGGCTATACTTAAAAGAAAAGGCAAAGCGGGGAGGTGTTTGTGTTACTTCTTCCTTGGGTGAGCAAAGAATTGCGATCCAGGTTGGCGGCCCTACGCAGAGCTGCTGAGACACTCTCCGACGGATAACCCCTATCCAGCAGCCTACTCTTAAGTTCGCCAGCCTGTTGGAGGAACCCGGCATCAGTGTCATTGATCCTCCGTAACCGGACAAATTGCCCGTACGGGACCGCACGCTTCACTGAGGGCGGGTGGAAGCTGGTCTGGTGGAGAAGCGAATTAGTCGCCGTAGGCTTGCGAAAGCCTTTGGTGTGTACTACACCATCTGTGACCATAACACGCACGTCCAGAAAGTCAAGGGACCCACAACCAAAATCTCATATTTATCTGGTTGCGCGTATTGAGGTTATCAACGAAAGCACGGCATGACGCTTCGCTCCCCGACCAGACCAGAAAAATATCATCCACATATCTCATAAAACAGATGGATGGACTGCAGGAAGGGGTTATCCATCGAAAAGATGTAGGTCTCTTCAAATACCGCCAGGTACAGGTTCGCGAATGTGCACGAAATTGCGGTGTGCCCATCGCGGTACCTAGTACCTGGCAGTACCATTGGCAGCCAAATTGGAAGACATTATTAGTGAGAACAAGGTCCAATGCCTCTTGGATGAAGTTTTGAAACATGGTGTTCTTATCACTCCGACTAAGGACGCGCTTGATGGCCCTAAGCCCTAAATCATGGGGAATACGGGTATATAGGCTCTTAACGTCCAAGGACACAAGGCTGAATTCACTCCGCCACTCTAAGGATTTAAGTGCCCGGAGGAAGTTGCCCGTGTCCTTAAGATACGTTGGGGTGCTAGCCAGCAGTGGTCTTAGGAGCCAATCAATATAGCCAGACAGGGGTTCGGTCACTGACCTGATCCCAGCAATAATGGGACTGCCCGAAGGTCGGGTCAGTGACTTATGAACTTTGGGTACGAAGTACCAGATGGGAACCTTGGGGTGTGCAGGAATAAGTCGGTCCACCATGCCTTTACGTAAAAAAACAGCCATGATGTATCGATTGACTAGCGCGTACAATTTCGACGAGATCCCTGGGATGGGGTCCCCTCTGAGTTTGGAGTACACTGTATTGTCATCTAGTTGCCTGCCTGCCTCCTCCAGATAATAATCCCTAGACATCAGGACCACGTTCCCTCTCTTGTCGGCCAGCTTTATTACTATACTGTCCTGCTTACTTAGCCATAAGAGGGCCTGAGATTCCTCGGTCGAGAGGTTGGGGTGCGCTACAGGATACATCAGCGCACGCATATCCTTCAATACCTGCTTGTGGAACAGGTCTATCGCTGAGCCAGCCGGCATGGGACGAAGGAAGCTGGACCTGACGCCTCCAGTGAATTTGTCTAAATGGCCCTGTTCGCCTAGTGGCTCCTCTAGTTCCATGCTGGACAAAAAATGGATGCACTCTATCTCCTCCTCACTAAATTTGCCTTTAAGGTGGAATTCGGTTTGGGTCATAGTGGCTGGGACTTCTCCCGATAAGGGGGCAGAACTCTGCAAAGGAGTCTCAGCGAACAGCTTTTTCAAGTATACTGATAGGAATAAATCGATAAAAAGTTAAGGAAGGATCCCGGAGACAGATAAAGTCCTCTTTCAGCTCTTCTTTATTGATTTATAAACAGTAGACAGACATAACCATCAGGTACACGGCAGGATGACGCGTTTCGGGTGAGTACCCTTAGTCGTAACCGTGTTACGACTAAGGGTACTCACCCGAAACGCATCATCCTGCCGTGTACCTGATGGTTATGTCTGTCTACTGTTTATAAATCAATAAAGAAGAGCTGAAAGAGGACTTTATCTGTCTCCGGGATCCTTCCTTAACTTTTTATTGCCTGCCACGGGAACACTTCCCAGGGCCCCAGGAGCCGGGACCATACACACGACCAGTAAGGTGAGCTGGAACAATTTTTTCCAGGAATAAATCGATCTCAAAATCCACCGGGCTGAACTGCTCAGATAGGCTGAATCCCAGCCCTCGATTGAGGAGTGGGATGCAGCCAGGTGGCAGTTCTAAGCCCGTAAGATTGATGACTATGTCCTTGGTGTGTATATTGGCGGGGTCTGCGTCCATTATTGTCGCCAAGAGACCTGATGCCTCCTTCTGGTCGACTTGCGGACCTCTTTAGTTTTTTCTTGAGCGTCTGCCACGCCCCCTTCTCTTGCTTTTTCTAAAGGGGATGGATCGACCAAGGGATTGGCTCCATTCCCTTCTGATTGGCTAGAGTCGGAGTCAGTGGCCCAAAAGTTGTGACGTCCACGGCGCGGCATGCGCTTTGGGCAGGTCTTCTTCTTTCCCCAATCAAATACACGATCCAGTTCGTAGTCATTTTTGTCTCTGATGAACTTGTCTCTCTTTCTTTCTTTAATGTCCGTCTGTGTTGTGAGTAGCTTTTTATTAAGCCTCTTTTCAAAATTAATAAACTGCGACTCCAAGAGTCTACGTTGGAGTTCCTCTTTCGCTTTGTTTAGCTCATCAGTGACCGCTGCATATTCCTGCTGGTCACGGGCCAGTACTAGCCCCATGATTTCTATGGAGAATCGTTGATGTGCAGCTTTCCAATCTCCCACAAATTGGGGGTCATCATCATATTGCATGACATCTTTAAATAGGCGCAAGCCTCTTGGGACTCGGCCACATTCTTTGTACGACTTCAAAGATTTGATTGTCCCAAAAAGTCTCACCTCTTTATCCGCAAGCTGGAAGATTTTCGCTTCCAAAGCTTTGGTGCTGAGAGCGTAGACGTAATCCCGCTGGTCACATACAGCGAAAAATGCGTCTGCCCCTTCGCGACCCTGTGTGAGACCACAGACGGCTTCTGGTGCAGTATCTGGTGCGGTTGCAGGGGCTTCAGTGCTGTCGGCGTGCTCAGCCATTGTGGGGAACATCAAACAATAATTACAGCTGAGAGAGTGAGTACGGCGGCACTGCCTGCACTGATTCACAGCCCAAAGTTGCAGGGAGCCGATACTGTGGTGTGGGCGTGCTTCCTAGGCGGTGCTCAGCGTTGTAGAGGGAAGATCCACAATATATAATGCAAGTAGAAGAAGAAACAAAGTTTGCGGCACTGACCGAAGCTGTGATTATGTTGCGGCTTTATTACAGTTCATAGAAGAAAGCGATACAAACATCAGATCCAGGGGCAGACACACTGTGGCAAGTAGTAGCGGCTACGGACGTTTTGCGCGACAGGAGCGCTTCTTTTGGCCGCTATGAACGTCATGGCGCATACTTGCGCTTTATAAAGGGCGGGCTAAATGCGGCCTGTACTATTGGCCACAGCTGTGCGCCGCGGATTAGTGACATTACTTAAAAACATGTGAATCGGGAAAACGAGTGCTCGGTTACACATCAAATAGAGAAAAGAGGTACAATTTGAATGCAGCAATATCTATTGTGATGAGTATAGAGGTCACTATGTAGCTAAGAATAAGTGCATTTTGTTTATCACAAATGTCTGCAAATTCCTTATATACAGAGGATAACTCCATTACTTTATTATCTTGAGCCGGGTTTTCTGAACCTTGTTCAGACTGAGCTGTCGAAAGAACATCCTCCACTGGGAAGCTTATTTCTTTAGTTTCCCAGATGATAACAGGGTTCTGTGCTTGCAACAAGGGCAGGCCTAGAATAACAGGGAAATGTGGAGAAGAGATCAATAGAAAAGATAGGACTTCACGGTGATGGGGTGTTATGATTTCAAGTGGTTTTGTCTCTTGATCCACTGGCCCTGAGCTTAGTGGAGATCCATCTACAGTCTCCATTACCACGGATGAGAGTTTTTTTCAGAAATTTAACCCCATGCCTTTGAGCAAAAGAAAGATCCATGAAATTTCCACTAGCCCCGAAGTCCACCATAGCAGAGGTGGATATTCACTGAGAGTTAATCAGGAACTTGATGGGAAGGAAGCAATGGGGGTCTTTATGGAATGGATGATTGCTTTGTCAGATTATTCTGTTTCTGAAGCAATTGATTCTCTATCTGAAAAGTCAGGATCTGTAATAGCTGCCACTAACCTCTGCGGACGACTAGGGCAGTTGATAAGGAAGTGATCAGACTTTCCACAGTAAAAGCATAGACTTCCTCGGAGCCTGTGCTCCCTTCGATCAACGCTTTTACGTCTTAGTATGGAATCTACTTGAATAAGCTCACTTCCTGATTCTCAATAAATTTTTCCTTGGGGTTCCTTGGTAGTGGAGACAGGAAAAGACGCAGACTGCTTAGTATCATAATTCAAGGTAGCCCATTTCTCTTGTCGTCGTTCAGACAGTCGGGTATCGATTTGAATGTAATGGTTAATAAAAGCATCCAAACCTAAAGGGGCCTCCACACGGGCAAGTTCATCTTTTAATGTGCTGCATGGTCCTTTCCTAAAAAAAAGACATTTTCGCTGCGTCGTTCCAATCGGTGTTGACAGCCCACCTCTTGAACTCCATTGCATACTCTGTGACAGGGCGTCTGCCCTGGCGCAATGCTAGTAATGCTGCTTTAGCTGTAGCACCTCAATTGGGATTGTCAAACATTTGACTCATGGCATCGATAAAGTCCTCTAAGTGATTTAGCCGGGCGTCTTGAGTCTAAATTAACGGACTAGCCCAGGCAATGGCTTTATGTATCAGCAGCATAATAATATCTAAGACTACTGATCTATCAGTAGGTAACTGAGTTTAATTTGCATCAAAGCATAGCCTACATTGGTTGAGGAATCCCCGGAATTTGTTGCGGTCTCCGCCAAATCTGAATGGTGGCAACTTAGGGGTCATTGCAGGCACTGTAGCGGGTGGTACACAAATTCGATTCTCCAAGTGGACTATCCGGTCAGAAAATGTCTGCACAGTACCACGTAGCTCTTGAATCGCTTGTCCATAAATTTGGATGTTGTGGGAAGTCTGTCCTTCAAAGGTGTCATTTTTGTTTTTTAAAGTCTCCACGGTGCATATATTAGCTATAGCAGCCTGCAATTGCTTAATGCGAACCTCTGAACTCCCAGTTCCGGCGGACTCCATTTTAGGCTTGAGTATTCTCACGATACTAGTGGAATACTGCTGGAATCCAATGGCAGGGACAAGGCCTAAACACAGGAGGCACCGGAGTCTTGAACAGGAGGTAGCAGGAATGGAGATGAAGGCAGGGATCCAGACACACCGTGGCAGTATGCAGTGAAGAAGGAGGCAGGGATCCAAACACACCATGGCAGTATGCAGTGGAGATGGAAGCAGGGATCCAGATGAGGTCAGGGGGAAACCCAGCGAGCGGTCAGCAGGTGTCCAGGAGTAGTAGGGTAAACCGCAAGGAGGAGGAACAAACCAGAGAGAAAGTACCAGGCGAGAGGACTGCAGAAGCTAAAACACAATACTCAAGCAATGAGTAACAGGCTTGAGAGGTTTATATCTGGAACAGGAAATTAGATGGGCACCCCCAGCTGAGACACAATCCACCATCTTGACTGAGGGAAAACTTAAGGGCAAGACAGTCTGAACTACACAGACATAGCAGGATGACTCCTGACAGTAGTTTTCCTCACAAGCACGAAGTCTCCTCCGGGAGGGGTTGAAGTCTTCTTCCTGGGTCCCGTATTTGAGGGTGCAAAAGTCCCTCTTTAAGCTGTGTGACATCCTCATCGCTGTCACTGCTAGCTCTGGTACTCTCTGCAGCTGTAATTCCAGCAGAAGTTTCATCTGCAATATCCTGGTGGACTTCTGTGGCAGAAATTAGAACTGCAGGATCACCCTCTTCTGGAGGATCTTATGTAAGCCTTGGCCTTTTCCTGGTAGGTGACATATTCTCCAGACAGCAGTAAAGGATAGACTCACGTCTTTCATAGACAGGAGCTTAAGATCTGGTGGTGGTTCCGAAGTGCATAGAGCAGTATCAGTGGACTCCTCCTTTTTCCTGCGCACATCAGGGAGGTGGTCACGTTTGGCGTGCTCAGGTGGTGCTTCAACTATATTTGGTGGCTCAGAAGCACCAGGAGTAACTATGGTGGCACTGATCACCTGTAGACTTTGCAGAGGCACTAGTGGTGCAGGGTTATCACCCTTGCCGAATTGAGTCTCCAGGGGGCTAGGAGTGCAAATGACCGGCACCAGGACTTAATTCGGTGGCTGGGGGAGCCACTGGGGTGGTTTTAATACAGGAGATGGTTCTGCGGTCTCCCATTCTCTTAGGTATCCACACTGGGTTAAATCTTCAGCAGGGTACACATTAGGCGGACAAATTAACATTCCACTCAGACTTCCGCCCATCTTAACCAGTGGTAAAGTCCAGAATTCTAGATGAATCAGTTTCTTCCCTCTCTAGGGCTGGACTTTGCAGTCGGACATAGCTCTTGGTACCCTGTACCAGACTAGAGGGGTCAGCTAAAATACAATTTAAGTGCACGTTGCTATGGGTAACGGCAGCAGAATTGGGGCGTGGCTCCTTTAGGAGTCGCTGGAACTGCTCAATTTTGGGGAGTATGATGCTCTGGGAGGCAGATTATAGCCCCTAACAGTCTCTAGCAAGATTATTTTCCCCAGCAGTACTCACTAAGACCTCTGGACATTGCTTCTTTGTCATGGGGTAATGTGGATAACAGGTACACCAGATAAACAGACATCATGGGATAGCAGTCTAGGCCTAGTGAGGGAGAGATGGTTACCTTCTAGCAATCCCTGAGTCTCTGCCTGACTCCTGACAGTATGTGCAAGCCCTGATGGTGGACGAACACATACACACGTACCTAGACCCTGCTAATACTGTAGCAAACCCTAGATTAGGGAACGGGGAATGAGACTGCTGGTAGCTTCCACAGTAGCCAGCATCTCCCTGAGACCTAGACTGACACAAACAACACAGAGCAAAAGCGGAACTTAGCTTGGGAAGAGTGAGGAACAAGAGATCCACAAACAACCAGCAGGAACTCCAGAAGGAAATATCAACCGCATGGTGAGAAGTCAGAGGCAGACTAAAATAGAGCCTCTAACCAGCAAACGAGCCGAACCTGTGGAGAGGTGGGATCCCACCCACAACAACAAACTGAAAGGAAACACCTAGAACCTGTCAGATAGACTCACGTACAGAAAGTCTATCTGATCTCCTCAAATCTCTCACAGGGCCGGCATTCTCAGGATCCAGGGAAGAAGGAACTGCATTTTCCCTTTTCCAAAATGGCCACCGCTTCTACTTCCTGTAGGGGGTACAGTTGGTTTCTCTGTCCTCCTGGGAACTTGTACTGAGCACTTTAGTTCCTTCTGCTGTAAGAATGGTTCCTCTGTGGAAGCGGGCTGTTTGGTTCCCTCCCCTCTGCTGGGTGGATGTCTTCCTCTCAACCCAGGATGCCCAAATTCAAGATGGCTGATTAATCCCTGTTTTGCCACAGTGCTGCAACTGATGCAGATTCACACTCTCCAGCAGTAAGTAGATGCTATAAAGTCTCTTGTAGGGTATTTAGTGATTACTGTAGGCCTATAGCAGCAATACGGCGCAAAAGTAGATCCTGTTTCGTGACGCCAAAATTGCAATGGGCACCTCCCCCCAGGGCCCTCTCTATATCACGACCCAGGTGTAGGAAATGCAGAGTGGTATGTTGCGGCCTAAAGTGTCTCTTTATGTGTGTCACGGTGCTCCTACCTGGATACAGCTGGACCCAGGCTTTGGCTCCGAAGCAATAAATAGGTGGAATAATTGAGGGATTTGAAGAAATAATGAGTCCAGACCTTGAGATGAAGTTCAATGGCAGCTTTACTTGAATAAACATTTCTCCAAACAGTTTCAGGCTTTGTCTTGGTTCCAGCAGGCTTTAGCATTAAACTAAAATTAAAAATTAAAAATAAATATATAGGTGACATACAGGATAGACCATAAACGATAGTAGCACGGTGCAGAAGTGTTAACACCACTCTGGGGTGTGCACGGATCGTGCACACGGACAAAATAGAGCATGCATCCGTGCTAAAAACACTAATTCACAGACCATGCTAAAACACTGATGTGTGAATACACACATTAAAATGAATGGGGACGTGTGCTGTCCATGGAGAACACGTACAGCACACGTCCCTTAACCCTTTCATGACCAAGGGTCCATGATGCCCCAGTGTCCAGGTCAAAATTTACAAATCTGACATGCGTCACTTTATGTGGTAATAGCCTTGGAACGCTTTAACTTATCCACGCCATTCTGAGATTGTTTTCTCGTGACACATTGTACTTCATGATAGTCATATATTGGAGTCAATATATTTCACCTTTATTTATGAAAAAATCTCAAATTTATCAAAAATTAGGAAAAATTCACAATTTTCCAAATTTCAATTTCTCTGCTTCTAAAACAGGAAGTCATACCTAATAAAATATTTATTACTTAACATTCCCCATATGTCTACTTTATGTTAGCATCATTTTGGAAATGTCATTTTATTTTTTTAGGACGTTAGAAGGCTTTGACGTTTAGAAGTAATTCTTACAATTTTTAAGAAAATTTCCAAAACCCACTTTTTAAGGACCAGTTCAGGTCGGAAGTCACTTTGTGGGGCTTACACAGTGGAAACCCCCATAAATGACCCCATTGTAGAAACTACACCCCTCAAGTTACTCAAAACTGATTTTACAAACTTTGTTAACCCTTTAGGCGTTCCACAAGAATTAAAGGAAAATGGAGATAACATTTCTAAATTTCACTTTTTGGGCAGATTTTCCATTTTATAATTTTTTTTTTCTTTAACACATTGAGAGTTAACAGCCAAAAAAAACTCAATATTTATTACCCTGATTCCGCGGTTTACATAAACACCCCACATGTGGTCATAAACTGCTGTACGGGCACACGGCAAGGCGCAGAAGGAAAGGAATGCCATACGGTTTTTGGAAGGCAGATTGTGCTGGATTGGTTTTCTGAACACCATATGTTTTTTTATTTTTCTGCCGATGGTCTTGTGCAGGGGCTCGTTTTTTGCAGAAAGAGTTGAGGTTTTTATTGGTACCATTTTTGGGTACATAGGATTTTTTTCATCATTCATTATTACACTTTATGGGGCAAGGTGACCCAAAAATTGGCTGTTTTGGAACAGTTTTCATTTATTTATTTTTACAGCATTCATATGAGGAGTTAGGTCATGTGATAGTTTTATAGAGAAGATCGTTACGGACGCAATACCTAATATGTATACTTTTTCTTATTTATTTAAGTTTTACACAATAATAGCATTTCTGAAACAAAAAAAATGATGTTTTAGTGTCTCTATAGTCTGAGAGCCATAGCTTTTTTATTTTTTGGGCGATTGTCTTAAATAGGGTATCATTTTTTGCGGGACGAGGTGACGGTTTTATTGGTACTATTTTAGGGGTCATAAGCCTTTTTGATCGCTTGCTGTTGCACTTTTTGTGATGTAAGGTGACAAAAATAGCTTTTTTGGCACAGTTTTTTTAATTTTATTTTTATGGTGTTTATCGGACGGGGTCTATCATGTGATATATTTATAGAGACGGTCGTTACGGACGCGGTGACACCTAATATGTGTATTTTATTTTATTTTTTTATTTTTTTTATAGGAAAAGGCAATTTCTTTTTTTAATTTACATTTTTATTTATTTATTTATTACTTTTATTATTTTCACTTTTTTTATCACTTCCCTCTTGTATCTTGAAGATCCAGTGGGGCTGATAGTTGTACTATACTTTGCAATGCTCTTGCATTCCAAAGTATAATACTTCCAGATGTCCTGTAGGTGGCAGCACTGGACGCCTTTGCCATCGCAACCATCGGGTGCTGCAATCACAGCGCTGCAGCCCCGATGGTTGAGAGAGCTCCCTCCCTCCCTCTGTTAACCCCAAGGATGCCGCAACTGCGGCATCTATGGGGTTACAGGAAAGTGTCAGCATAGAGCTGACACTCTCTGCTGATGACGGCGGCTCAGTAATGGAGCCGCCGCCATCACACACAGCAGGGGGATCGGGGGCAGCGCTGGAAAGGGGGGGGGGGATCGGGGGTACTGCAGACAATATTGAGGGAGGCTGGGGCAGGAGGGAGGCTACAAAATGAATGCATGGGGCAGGGAGGGGGCGGACCACATCAGGGCAGCTAGGAGATGAGCTGCAGGCGGACACAAGGCGGGCACAGCCACATATCGGGGGCACAGATCGGGGGGGGGGGGCTGTATTACGAGGACCCTACCTGATTTCATGCACTGATCTGCAGAGCGCAGATCAGAGCATGAAACCGGCATTTTTTCACTGTCGCGATCTGATTGGTTAGTCTGCACAGACTAACCAATCGGATCGATTGCCGGCAAGGGGCCACTCTGCTTGGTCCCTTGCCGACATTACTGAACTGTATGCTGTCCGTGACAGCATACAGGGCAGGGGCAGAAGCTTTAATCCAAGCACTTTGCAGCGCTTGGATTAAAGAGCTGCCAGAACGTTTATATACGTGGTAGCTGCACAGGGTATGTGCAGCTATCACGTATATATACAGATTGTGGTCGGGAAGGGGTTAAACACTGACGTGTGAATGAGGCTTTATTCACACATCAGTGTTTGGTTGTGTTTTCCATTAGTGATTTTGAGCCAAAACCAGGTGTGGGTCAGAAACACAGAACAGGTGACAGCTGGGGACCCCAAGAGAAGACAAAAGAGGTTTACTACTGCTTCTTCTTCTTTCTCTATTGGATCAGGCAATCATATGGTCACCAGGAGTCTCTGGGGCAGAGCAGAGCTGTAGGGTCCCAGCAGACTCTGTTCAGCTCTGCCTTATATAAAGCCACCTCCTTTGAATGTACCAGTTACAGTAGAAATATGGACGACATATAATGTGGCAAAAATATATTAAAAATTAAGTAAAATATGATTTAAAAAATAAACAAAAAATGTTATAATAAAATACAAATAAAAAAATGTAAAGGAAAAAGTCTTGGGCAACATATTATGTGGCCAAAATATATTAAAAAAATAAGTACAAAGAATAAAAAAGATAAAATAAAAAATATGATAAAATACAAATAAAATTAAAAAAAAAGGAAAAAGTGCAAAAAAAAAAAAGGGTCAGTGTCCCCAGAGGTGTTTTAACCACCTCCCGTCACACTAATGCCGATAGGCGTCAGGACGGTGGTGCTCTCAGGTCTCTATAGGCGTCATCTCGTGAAACCCGAGATTTCCTGTGAACGCGCTCGCATAACGCGCACGCGTTCACGTCAGAGCCATGAGAACAATTTAAACTACAGCCTGCCAGAGCTGATCATTGGCTGGCAGGCTGTAGATTTTTAAAAGATCCAATGAAATGGGTATGTCAGACGCTATTTTGTAAATAGCGTCTGATATACAGTACAGACCAAAAGTTTGGACACACCTTCATTCAAAGAGTTTTCTTTATTTTCATGACTATGAAAATTGTAGCTTCACACTGAAGGCATCAAAACTATGAATTAACACATGTGGATATACACATAACAAAAAAGTGTGAAACAACTGAAAATATGTCATATTCTAGGTTCTTCAAAGTAGCCACCTTTTGCTTTAATTACTGCTTTGCACACTCTTGGCATTCTCTTGATGAGCTTCAAGAGGTAGTCACCTGAAATGGTCTTCCAACAGTCTTGAATGAGTTCCCAGAGATGCTTAGCACTTGTTGGCCCTTTTGCCTTCACTCTGCGGTCCAGCTCACCCCAAACCATCTCGATTGGGTTCAGGTCCGATGACTGTGGAGGCCAGGTCATCTGGCGCAGCACCCCATCACTCTCCTTCATGGTCAAATAGCCCTTACACAGCCTGGAGGTGTGTTTGGGGTCATTGTCCTGTTGAAAAATAAAGGATGGTCCAACTAAACGCAAATCGGATGGAATAGCATGCCGCTGCAAGATGCTGTGGTAGCCATGCTGGTTCAGTATGCCTTCAATTTTGAATAAATCCCCAACAGTGTCACCAGCAAAGCACCCCCACACCATCTCCTCCATGCTTCACGGTGGGAACCAGGCATGTAGAGTCCATCCGTTCACCTTTTCTGCGTCGCACAAAGACACGGTGGCTGGAACCAAAGATCTCAAATTTGGACTCATCAGACCAAAGCACAGATTTCCACTGGTCTAATGTCCATTCCTTGTGTTCTTTAGCCCAAACAAGTCTCTTCTGCTTGTTGACTGTCCTTAGCAGTGGTTTCCTAGCAGATATTCTACCATGAAGACCTGATTCACAGTCTCCTCTTAACAGTTGTTCTAGAGATGTGTCTGCTGCTAGAACTCTGTGTGGCATTGACCTGGTCTCTAATCTGAGCTGCTGTTAACCTGCGATTTCTGAGGCTGGTGACTCGGATGAACTTATCCTCCGCAGCAGAGGTGACTCTTGGTCTTCCTTTCCTGGGGAGGTCCATATGCGAGCCAGTTTCTTTGTAGCGCTTGATGGTTTTTGTGACTGCACTTGGGGACACTTTCAAAGTTTTCCCAATTTTTTAGACTGACTGACCTTCATTTCTTAAAGTAATGATGGCCACTCAATTTTCTTTACTTAGCTGCTTTTTTCTTGGCATAATACAAATTCTCAAGGAAAAATCCCAGCAGTCGTGTCTTCTCAATCAATCGAATATTTTTATTTCAACAAAGAAATGTCCACAATCCTGGACGCGTTTCGGCTAGCATGCCTTCATCAATAGGTACAGATATGCATAATGATCTAGTTTATATAAGTGAGCTTTCTGGATACGTTGGTGATAAAAGATCAAAATGGTAGATTATCGACAGATTTATTCAGGAAGGATACGGATAGGAACAGCATTCTCCATTTCACAAACTCTCATCCACCAGCATTGAAAAAAGCTATCCCTAAATCTCAGTATCAGCGAGTGCAGCGTATTGTATCTGACCCTGACATGCAACATGTCAGGATGAATGAGATGACTTAGCGGTTTGAACAAAGGGGTTATCCCCGTTCTATCCTGAATCAAACACAAATGAAACTCACTGAATCTGATAAACCATCTAGAGATGTATCATCCAGAGTAGCACTAGTACATAAATTTCATCCCTTTAACCAGAGATTGGACAATATTATCCGGAAACATTGGCCTCTGTTGCAGAAGGCTTATCCTACTATTGATGAATTAAAAAATTTACCATTGATATGTAACAAGAAGGAACTCTAGTTACAGGGATAAATTGGTACATTCAGATATTGGGAGTACAAAAAAGACTCTGAAACAATCAGTATTAGCGACACAACGTAAGGGCACGTTCCCATGTTTGCACTGTTCCCAATGTTCCCATATTATCAGAGGTTCTACATTTTTTCATCCCCATAGTGGACGCCCTTTTTCGATTGAAGGTTTTTTCACATGTGAATCCACTAATGTGATATATTTGATAAAATGCCCTTGTGGCTTATTATATATTGGGGAGACTACACAGACGATCAGGGATCGCATTGGGAAACATAAATCCACTATCCGTACTAAAAACTTATTGTTACCTATCCCATTTCATTTTGAACAGTGCAAACATGGGATAGCACAGTTGAGGTTTCAAATACTGGAACAGGTCAAAAGACCTAGGAGAGGAGGTGATCTGAAGAAGTTGCTGTTGCGCAGAGAGGCATATTGGATCCATACATTGGATACCTTATATCCCAGAGGCCTCAATAGGGATTATGAGATTATGCATATTTAGTAAGTTAAAGAGGACCTTTCACCAGAATTAAACTTCTAAAGTAACTATACAGGCATGTAGAGCGGCGCCCAGGGACCCCCCTGCACTTACTGTTATACCTGGGCGCCGCTCCGTTCTCCCGTAATTGCCTCCGGTATCTTTACAGTTAGGCTCCACCCAGGGGAACCTGCCGGCGCCTCCTTCTCCCATGCTGCAGCGCTGGCCAATCACAGCGCTCAGCTCTCTCTCAGGCTATGAGCTGAGCGCTGTGATTGGCCAGCGCTACAGCATGGGAGAATGAGCCGACGGCAGGTTCCCCTGGGTGGAGCCTAACTGTAAAGATACCAGAGGCAATTACGGGAGAACGGAGCGGCGCCCAGGTATAATAGTAAGTGCAGGGGGGTCCCTGGGCGCCGCTCTGCATGCCTGTATAGTTACTTTAGAAGTTTAATTCTGGTGAAAGGTCCTCTTTAATATTATGCTTACATTTTTATTTTTATTTTTTCAGACTTCTAATATTCGGTGAGGGATCTAATACCTGGCAATATATGGCATAAAAGTATCTATAAATACATGCATACGCTTTGAATTGTTTCTTTATATATATATGTTATTGTGAAATTTAGTCTGAGACACAGACCCATTTAAAGTGTTAATGATGGGTGTTTCTTTGTTAATTATGGACCCCTCCCATCATCTGTGTGGATAATGGGAGTAGGTGAGGTTTTCATAAAGGGAGGTGTATATTCTCTTATATAAACTAGATCATTATGCATATCTGTACCTGTTGATGAAGGCATGCTAGCCGAAACGCGTCCAGGATTGTGGACATTTCTTTGTTGAAATAAAAATATTCGATTGATTGAGAAGACACGACTGCTGGGATTTTTCCTTGAATATTCGTGGATTTTTTCCTATCCCGTGCAACGTGCAAAATTGAGTGAGTGCCGACTATTTTCTCCTATATAATACAAATTCTAACAGTCTATTCAGTAGGACTATCAGCTGTGTATCCACCTGACTTCTCCACAATGCAACTGATGGTCCCAACCCCATTTATAAGGCAAGAAATCCCACTTATTAAACCTGACAGGGCACACCTGTGAAGTGAAAACCATTTCAGGTGACTACCTCTTGAAGCTCATCAAGAGATTGCCAAGAGTGTGCAAAGCAGTAATCAAAGCAAAAGGTGGCTACTTTGAAGAACCTAGAATATGACATATTTTCAGTTGTTTCACACTTTTTTGTTATGTATATAATTCCACATGTGTTAATTCATAGTTTTGATGCCTTCAGTGTGAATCTACAATTTTCATAGTCATGAAAATAAAGAAAACTCTTTGAATGAGAAGGTGTGTCCAAATTTTTGGTCTGTACTGTACCTGCTAGGTGGTCCCTTTTGCTTGGATCGACCACCAGAGGACACAGGCAGCTCTGTAAGTAGCACCAATCACCACACATACACTACACCCCCCCCCCGTCACTTATTAACACCTTATTAACCCCTGATCACCTAATATAGACTCCCTGATCACCCCCCTGTCATTGATCACCCCCCTGTAACGGTCCCTTATCACCGCCAGTTACTTAGCTACTTGTTAGGTAGTTAGCACCCAGCCCACCGCACCGCAGTCACTGATTAGTCGCTGATTAGCGTCATCGCTGTCGCTAATCAGCACTAGTACTATATAGTATCTGTAAGTGATCAAGACTGATCGCAATCAGATCTTTTCAGCTTTACTTCGCAGGCACTTTTTACTAGGCAGGTGTGCTCTTTTTCCTGGGTAGTCTCAGAGGAATACCCCCTAAAGTTAGTGAGCCCAAAATGTCAAACAAGGGGTATTCCACTGAAGAGGCCTACAGGACTCTGGCCCTGATGGATGAAAGTGATGGGGACGCCTCACCCGCTGAATCCAGTTGTTCAGAATATGAACCTGTAGACAGCAGTGGCACTCTAACCGCTAGTGAAGATGATGAGGTTGAGGTCCCTGCTTCGGTCAGGCGTACCCCCTGACCCCGTGTTAGTGTTCTGCCTACCCCGCATGATCAGCCTAATTTGCAGCAGAGTGGTGCTAGCGCTGATCTTTTTTATGGTGCGGCATACACCAGCAGCGCAGCACATCCTGGACCTTCTACCAGCACTGTCGTATTCCCTGGTGAAGTGGCGAGCACCAGAAGGGCAGTTCAAGCTGGTACGGTGGCATGTGCATTAACTCCCCTGTCGCAGCCACCACGTCACAGGCCCGTAGAGCCCTTAGTATCCCAGAGGTGCTGGCAAACCCTAATAGGCAATCCCCTTCTTCCGCCGCACCCGTATTGCCCCCTTTCACCACCCAGTCTGGAGTTCGCATGGAGACAGCTCATTTAGGATCGGCCCTTGAGTTTTTTGAGCTGTTCTTCACCGCGGATCTCTATGACTTAGTTGTGGCAGAAACCAACCGCTTTGCCACAGACTATATAACCGCCAATCCGGAAAGCTTCTATGCCCAGCCTTTCCGGTGGAAACCAGTCACAGTTTCCGAATTAAAAATATTTTTGGGCCTTATCATCAGCATGGGTCTAACAAAAAAAAAATGATTGCAGTCCTATTGGTCTAAAGACCCAATACATTACATGCCCGTGTTCTCTGCTGCAATGTCCAGGGCACGTTTGGAGGTCATCATGCGCTTTATGCATTTCGCTGACAATAAAACCTGTCATCCAAGAGGCCACCCTGCCTATGACCGGCTCCACAAAATTCGGCCCCTCATAGACCATTTGTCATCCAGATTTGCAGATGCGTATACCCCCAATCAGAACATCTGCATAGACGAGTCCCTTATACATTATATGGGGTCAAACTGTATAAGCTCTGTGAAAGGGCCACAGGCTATACATATCGTTTTAGGGTCTATGAGGGAAAAGACTCAAAACTGGAGACGGTCGGATGCCCTGACTACCTGGGGAACAGTGGCAAGATTGTCTGGGACTTGGTTTCACCCTTAGTCCACAAGGTGTACCACTTATACGTGGACAATTTTTACACAAGTGTGGCCCTCTTTCGGCACTTACATCTAGTCGGAATTCAATGCTGTGGCACCGCGCGACCAAGTCGCCAGGGATTCCCCCAACGGCTCATTAATACCCGACTTGCTAGGGGGGAGAGGGCTGCCTTGTGTGACCAAGAACTGCTCGCGGTGAAGTGGAGGGACAAGAGGGACGTTTACCTTCTGTCCACTATTCACGCAGACACGACAGTAGAAATTGAAAGGGCAACTGGAGTCATTGAGAAACCCCTCTCTGTCCACGACTATAACCTTCACATGGGAGGGGTGGACTTCAATGAGCAGATGTTGGCTCCCTATTTAGTTTCCCGACGCACCAGACGCTGGTATAAGAAGGTGTCTGTTTATTTAATTCAATTGGCTGTCTATAATAGTTTTGTTCTCTACAGTAAGGCTGGGTTCACACGGGCGTGTCCGGATTAGGTCCGGATGTGTCCCGGTGTATTGCGGAAAACCCGCGCGATTAGGTACGCAATTGCAGTCAGTTTTGACTGCGATTGCGTTCCGATGTTCAATTTTTATCGCGCGGCTGCAATGTGTTTTGCATGCGCGTGATAAAAAACCGACTGTGGTACCCAGACCCGAACTTCTTCACAGAAGTTCAGGTTTGGGTTCGGTGTTGTGTAGATGTTATTATTTTCCCTTATAACATGGTAATAAGGGAAAATAATAGCATTCTGAATACAGAATGCTTAGTAGGTGATCAATTGAGGGTTAAAAAAAAATAAAAAATTAATTCACCTTCTCCTCTTGATCGCGTAGTTCCCGGTCTCTTCTTTACTTCTTTAATGATGAATTACCGGCTAGGAACTGTGGTGACGTCAGATCACATGCTCCAATCACATGGTCCATCACCGTGTGATTTTTTATTGTCCACAGGTTGTATCGCTCTCCTTAGGCGTTAAAGAAAATGGGGGTCAGAGCCTCAAAGTGTCCAAAATGTAGGAGTGAGAAGGCGGATCTTATGCACTGTTTTTGGAAATGTCCTAAATTGTTAAGGTATTGGAAAGATATTGCAGAGATTACATCACTATTCTTGGGTATTCAAGTTTTGGAAGATTAAAAAAAAAAAAAAAAAAAGGGCAATTTGCTTACATTTTGAACAAAGGACTGCATACATTTGGGAACATATGCACTGGACTGCATTGTCAATTATGGAACACATACTAATGGAGGTTACACAAGAAAAAGAGAAAAAATACAGTGCGATGAAAATCAACTGATGTTGTGTAGTCCCCTCCTAAAGTCCCTGAATCTCAAGTCACTTAAATTACACACTTAATACAAACATATACTGTACATGAAATCAAACACGCGAACGCTCAAAAAGTTGTGGTTTTTGTCTGCTTGTATAGGTGCAGCTCCCAAACAACTTCAAACCAGACTGCTTATTTTATCTCTGGATTCAATGTTGCTATGCTCTCATGTGCCCCTAACAGTAGTTATGCACACAGTTCAGTTAGAACTAGAAGATACGAGGCGGCACTCACCAAGAAGGTCCAATTTTTACTTTATTCATTTAAAAGGCATGCGGAGCCGGCAATCAAAGCGTGGTGCTCCACACAGACACCATGAAGCGAGGGCCGTTTCGCATATGTTACGCTTCTTCTGGCCTCCTGACGTGATGACGTCAAGTACGTCACTTTTATACAAAAGCACCGCCTCCACAGACATGCGCAGAGACAGCTCTACATAAAATACATATAAAATGTACAAGACATTAGTCTAGTAAGATGCAGCAAATCAACAGGATTTAAAGAAAAGCACTTAAATCATTCAGGTCATTCAGACCCAAAGGACCCAGGGCCCTGGCTTTTATAATCCAACTGGCTTCCTTTCGTAGAAGCTGAGTATGTCTATCTCCCCCTGTAGGAAGAAAGGGGACAATTTCTAGGCCTTGGGTCGCCTCCATGTACTTCTTTCACATGCTTAATTAGACGCGGGCATCCCCTGCCCAATGTCACTGATCCAAAATGTTCCCTTATCCTTTCAATTAACGGTCTAATGGTTTTTCCTATATAGAAGCGACCACAGGGGCACATTATCAGGTACACTAAAAATTTACTCCGACAGGTAATTAAATGGTTAACCTTATGTTGTAACCCTCCAAAGCATACCACCCTATACTGGGGGTTATAACGGCAGAATGAACAATTTCCAGATTTGCGATTGCCATTAGGTACATATTCCCTCAACCATGTATCTGGTCTTTTTTCTAAATACCTGCTTCTGACCAACCTATCTTTTAAGGTATGGCTACGCCTAAACGCAATAATAGGTTTGTTCTGTGCCAAGTGTTTCAAGGATTCGTCACCACTCAGTATGTCCCAATTCTGATATATAGTTTTACTAATAGCATCGGCCATTGGGCTATATTTGAACGAGAACAAAAACCTATGGGCTTTCATATTTCCAATTTCTCTATTAGAAATATTTTTACCGTTTAAAACCACTACCCGACCGCCTAACGCAGGATTGCGTCCTGCGGACGGCCGGGTTATTCCTCCTGGACGCGTCATCTCGCGAGAGGCGAGATTTCCTGTGAACGCGCGCACACAGGAGCGTGCGTTCACAGGATCCGAAGGTAAACTAGTTGATCTACAGCCTGCCAGCGGCGATCATTCGCTGGCAGGCTGTAGATGCGATTTTTTTAACCCTTGAAAGGTATATCAGACGCTGTTTTGTTAACAGCGTCTGATATACCTGCTACCTGGTCCTCTGGTGGTCCCTTTTGCTTGGATCGACCACCAGAGGACACAGGCAGCAATGTAATAAGTAGCACCAAGCACCACACTACACTACACCCCCCCTGTCACTTATTAACCCCTTATTAACCCCTGATCACCCCCCTGTAAGGCTCCATTCAGACGTCCATATGTGTTTTGCGGATCCGCAGATCAGTGGATACACGGATCCGCAAAACACGGGCACCGCGGATCTGCAAAACACGGACACCGGCAATGTGCTTTCTGCATTTTGCGGATCCGCACATTGCCAGAACTATATAGAAAATGCCTTTTCTTGTCCGCAATTGCGGACAAGAATAGGACATGTTCTATAGGCTCTACAAAAAAACGCAGTGTTCGCCCAATCAGGCCTGATCTTGTGCGCACACTTGCGTTCAGTCTGCCCCACCACAGTGACAGAATTATTATTTTTTCTGATCACTGCAAAAACACCGTAAAATTGCTGCGGTGCTATAAAGATCACTTTTGAGGGGCATGGCGAGTTCATAGAAGATGGGTTTTTTTGGCACAAGTTAGCAGAAATTATTATTATTTTTTTTCTTTTTCTTACAAAGTCTCAAATTCCACTAACTTGTGACAAAAAATAAACTCTCACATGAACTCACCATACCCCTCATCCAAATGCGTAAATTTTTTTAGAGATTTATATTCCAGACTTCTTCTCATGCTTTAGGGCCCCTAAAATGCCAGGGTAGTATAAATACCCCATAAGTGACCCCATTTTGGAAAGAAGACACCCCTTCTAGGTGAGTTCCTAGAATATATATATTTTTGGGCATAAGTTAGTGGAAAAAGTTTTTTATTTTATTTTTTCTCTTACAAAATCATTTTCCGCTAACTTGTGCAAAAAAAATAATAATATTCTAGGAACTCGTCATGCCTTGGGGTGTCTTCTTTCCAAAATGGGGTCACATGTGGGGTATTTATACTGCCCTGGCATTTTAGGGGCCCTAAAGCGTGAGATGAAGTCTGGAATCCAAATGCCTAAAAATCCCCTCCTAAAGGTACTCATTGGAATTTGGGCCCCTTTGCGCACCTAGGCTTTACATATACCCATACTGTGTGTGAGAAATATCTCTGTAAATGACAACTTTTTTAAATAATTATACAAAGTTGTCAATTTACAGAGATATTTCTCTCATCCAGCATGGGTATATGTAAAAATACACCCCAAAACACATTGCCCTACTTCTCCTGAGTACGGCTGATACCACATGTGTGACACTTTTTTGCAGTCTAGGTGCGTAAAGGGGCCGAAAGTCCAACGAGTACCTTCAGGCTTTACAGGGTGGCTCACAATTTAGCCCCGCCCAAAATGCCAGAACAGTAAATACACCCCACAAATGACCCCATTTCGGAAAGTAGACACCCCAAGGTATTCGCTGAGGGGCATATTGAGTCCATGAAAGATTGAACTTTTTGTCACAAGTTAGCGGAAAGGGAGACTTTGTGAGAAAAAACAAAAAAAATCTATTTCCGCTAACTTGTGCCAAAAAAAAACTTCTATGAACTCGCCATGCCCCTCATGGAATACCTTGGGGTGTCTTCTTTCCAAAATTGGGTCACATGTGGGGTATTTATACTGCCCTGGCATTTTAGGGGTCCTAAAGCGTGAGAAGAAGTCTGGAATCCAAATGCCTAAAAATGCCCTCCTAAAAGATACTCATTGGAATTTGGGCCCCTTTGCGCACCTAGGCTGCAAAAAAGTGTCACACATGTGGTATCGCCGTACTCAGAAGAAGTAGGGCAATGTGTTTTGCGGTGTATTTTTACATATACCCATGGTGGGTGAGATAAATATCTCTGTAAAATGAAAACTTTGTATAAAATAATGGGAAAAGTTGTCTTTTACAGAAATATTTATCTCACCCAGCATGGGTATATGTAAAAATACACCTCAAAACACATTGCCCTACTTCTTCTGAGTACGGTGATACCACATGTGTGACACTTTTTTGCAGCCTAGGTGCGCAAAGGGGCCCAAATTCTAAAGAGCACCTTTAGGATTTCACAGGGCATTTTTTACGCATTTGGATTCCAAACTACTTCTCACGCTTTAGGTCCCCTAAAATGCCAGGGCATTATAAATACCCCACAAGTGACCCCATTTTGGAAAGAAGACACCCCAAGGTATTCCGTGAGGGATATGGTGAGTTCATGTAAAAAAAATTGTCACAAGTTAGTGGAATATGAGACTTTGTAAGAAAAAATAAATAAATAAATCATTTTCCGCTAACTTGTGACAAAAAATAAAAATGAACTCACTATGCCCATCAGCAAATACCTTAGGGTGTCTACTTTCCGAAATGGGGTCATTTGTGGGGTGTTTCTACTGTCTGGGCATTGTAGAACCTCAGGAAACATGACAGGTGCTCAGAAAGTCAAAGTGCGTAAATTCACATTTTTGCACCATAGTTTGCAAACGCTATAACTTTTACCCAAGCCAATAAATATACACTTATTGCATTTTTTTTATCAAAGACATGTAGAACAATAAATTTAGAGAAAAATGTATATAGAAATGTAGTTTTAATTGAAAGATTTTACAGAGAAGAAAAGGAGGTAAAATTCATTTGGGTGGTAAGTTGTATGACCAAGCAATAAACCGTGAAAGTCGTGTAGTGCAGAATTGTAAAAAGTTCAGATTGGAAAAAAATTACAACTACAAAAAAAAATAATAGCACTATATTAGCTAAATTGTTCTACATTCGCTATATTGCTATATATTCTTGTTTTAGAATATTATGAATATATTCAATTATATAGTACTATATAGAATATATTAGTTTTTTTTAGAATATTCGTCTTTTTTTCCACCTGAAGTCATGATTTCTACCTGCTTAAGTAACTTAAGCAGGGAGGAATCATGACTTAAGATAGCAAAAAAGATGAATATTCTAAAAAACTAATATATTCGATATAGTGCTATATATTCGTTTTTCGAATATTCTTAATATTCTAAAACAAGAATATATAGCAATATAGCGAATATTTGAAAAAAAAAACGAATGTAGAACAATTTTGGTAATATGATGCTATAATCTTATTTTTTTTAATAGTTGTAATTTTTTTCCAATCTGAACTTCAGATGAGAAAAAAATTATAACTATTAGACAAAGAAGATTATAGCACTATATTAGCTAAATTGCTCTACATTCTGTTTTTTTCATAATATTCGCTATATTGCTATATATTCTTGTTTTTCAATATTACGAATATTCTAAAAAACTAATATATTTGTTTTTTAGAATATTCGACTCTTTTTTTTTATCTTTACAGTTGTTCCACCTTGGCATACTCCTCCCCGACAAGCGTCCCTGTCACCATGGGAACGCCTGGGGGGTTAGAATATGCCATCAGATCTGAGTTTTCAGGATCTCATTGATTCTCATTACGAAAATTCTCATTACGAAAATTTGCAATCAACACGACTCCTAAAGTCAAAAATGTTGCAGCCTTCTCATTGGCCCACAAGCTAGAAGCAGGGAGGGATCATGTGTACTGATTAAAAAAAAATCTCGAATATTCGAAATTACAAATATATATCACTATATTCTAAATATTTGCGAATTCTTGAAGTGCCGCTATTCGAGATAAAAATTTGCAATTCGAATATTCGTGATCAACACTACTCCCCAAATCTGAACACATTATTACCTAGTATAAATTGGAGAGCCTCCCCAATGAACTGGATAAATAAAGCGCTTTTATCAGTGCCCTCTAAGATCTCCTTAACTGCTTCCACTCCAGCATCTTGTGGGATGCGAGTGTAGAAGAGGCTTTCTACATCCAAAGAGGCCAAATGATATCCCTCCTGCCAATGAAAAGATTTCAGAGACAGAAGGAAGTCATTTATGTCCTTGAGATACGAAGGGATACTACTGAGGAGGGGGCGATGGAGCCAATCCAAGTATTCAAAAAGGGGAGCAGTGGCAGAGCTAATGCCAGCCACAATAGGTCGCCCAGGTGGGCAATCTAAACTCTTGTGGACTTTAGGTAAGAAATACCAAGAAGGTTTAGAAGGGGACAGCGGGAGCAACCTCTCGCCAGTCCTCCTGGAGAGAACGTTCAGTTCCACATATCTGCGCAAGATACCCTGTAAAAGATCAGATATTTTTCTAGTTCAATTCACATTCAGTTTCTCATAAACATCTTCGTTATCTAATTGTCTAAGGGCCTCCCAGACATAAAAGTCTCTGGTCATGAGGACCACATTGCCGCCCTTGTCCGCAGGCTTCACAATAATATCCTGGCGAGTTCTAAGCCAGTCAAGGGCCTTACATTCTCCCCTAGTCAAATTAGAGGGTAATGTAGGATACAAAATAGCATCAAGGTCTGATTTCAGGATATGAAGTCAGAGTAGGGACTAGCGCAGATCTGGATGCCTATATGGGTTGGGGGTGATTTGGTTTGTATGTCAGAGAAGCGTCGCTGACCTGCTTCTGATGGTAATCTATGTAACAAGTAAGCGTTGTCATTAATGAGGCTACAAGTGATTACCTGTATCAAGTGGCGATCTGTGGATAAGGTTCCAAGTGGTTAATTCTGCTTTAGATGGCGATCCTTACAGAGATGTTCTTCCTGTTGTTGGATCCGGATAGGTTCAGGCTCAACCTCGAGTGTGGGTGGCGCTCCGGCCGGTAGCTAATCCACTCACACGAGGGAACCCCAGTTGAAGTTCCCGGACTTGTGGGATGCGAGTGTAGAAGAGGCTTTCTACATCCAAAGAGGCCAAATGATATCCCTCCTGCCAATGAAAAGATTTCAGAGACAGAAGGAAGTCATTTATGTCCTTGAGATACGAAGGGATACTACTGAGGAGGGGGCGATGGAGCCAATCCAAGTATTCAAAAAGGAAGAACATCTCTGTAAGGATCGCCATCTAAAGCAGAATTAACCACTTGGAACCTTATCCACAGATCGCCACTTGATACAGGTAATCACTTGTAGCCTCATTAATGACAACGCTTACTTGTTACATAGATTACCATCAGAAGCAGGTCAGCGACGCTTCTCTGACATACAAACCAAATCACCCCCAACCCATATAGGCATCCAGATCTGCGCTAGTCCCTACTCTGACTTCATATCCTGAAATCAGACCTTGATGATATTTTGAACCTAACAGTCACAGCAGCAGACTGTGGCAGGGACTTTAGCTGCGATCATCTGACGGATACCGAGTCCTGGTAGTGTTTGGGAGCGCGGGTGGGCTATTATATATATATATTCAGGATACAAAATAGCCCTAGATTCTTTTAGTACCTGTTGGTAAAAGATCTCCAGACTGCTGCCTGCGGGCAAGGGGGGACAAAATGTTATCCAGTTATCCCCAGGGCCATCTTTAATATTGATTGGACCCTGGGCAAAAATTTACTTGGGCCCCCTGGATCCCGCCTTCCCACACCTTAGCAGGCAATCACGCCCTCCACCACAACACACACAAAAAAAATCCACACATCTGGTAGAGTACAGTGAATGACTGTACCCACACTATACAGGCCCCCCACACAGTATACAGGTCCCCCCACACTATACAGGCCCCCCCACACTATACAGGCCACCCCACAGTATACAGGCCCCCCCACAGTATACAGGCCCCCCCACAGTATACAGGCCCCCACACAGTATACAGCCCACCACACAGTATACAGCCCCCCCACAGTATACAGCCCACCACACAGTATACAGCCCCCACACAGTATACAGTCCCACACAGTATACAGCCCCCCACAGTATACAGGCCCCCACACTATACAGGCCCCCCCACACTATACAGGCCCCCCCCACAGTATACAGGCCCCCCCACAGTATACAGGCCCCCACAGTATACAGGCCCCCACACAGTATACAGCCCCCCCACACAGTATACAGCCCCCACTATACAGTAGTTTACAGTATATAACATAACAGCCCCTGTCACCTTTTTCTGATGCAATCTTCACACAAAAAAGCTCCACAGTTAACTTCTGCAACACTCCTGGTAGGACCTGTGATGACCTCATAGCCATGTGACCAGTAATTGCTAGGTTACTGGTCACATGGTGACGATGTAATCTAAGGTCCTAGATCACAACTTTAACACAGTACGATGCCTGACTCAGTGCCCCCTTTTTAGCTGACAGCTTGACACCCGGGGCAGTAGCTAGCAGGGCTCAAGAGGCAGCTGCCTTGGGCCACCCAGGAGCAACTGGGCCTGGGGCAGCTGCCACTTTTGCCCCTTGGTAAAGACGGCCCTGGTTATCCCGGAATCTGAGGGGAAGCTGAAGCAGTGCCGTCCTGTTGTCTCCCTTTGTTTATTCCTAACAAGTAGTTATGCCCAGATGTGCTCCTCACAGTAGTTATGCCCATATGTGCCCCCTTGACAGTAGTTATGTCCAGGTATGTGCCCCCTCACAGTAGTTATGTCCAGATATGTGCCCCCTCACCGTAGTTATGACAGATATGTGCCCCCTCACAGTAGTTATGACAGATATGTGCCCCCTCACAGTAGTTATGCCCAGATATGTGCCCTGTTCACAGGAAGTAAAAAAAAAGAAACAAGAAAACATTAAATACTCACCTAGTTCCTCCGATGATCACAGCTCAGCTGTCGGCACTGCCCAGCAGGCTACTATCACACATCGCGCTGCTGTGTAGGAGGAGGAGGAGCAGAGGCTAATTCCTGGGTGGCACTGCTCCTCCTACCCAGTCCAGCAGTGTGATGTGTGACAGATATTATGCTGTTGCTGTGGTGCATTGGCAGCTGAGAGAAATGGTGAAGCGGGGAGTGGAAGGTTCCCTCCTTCACCATTACAATCAGCAGAGAGCGGGACATACCTCAGCCATTCCAGGACCACAGGACAGCCACTGAAATCCGGGACTGTCTCGCCGGATCCAGGACGGTTGGGAGGTATGGTAATAGGCAGGTGCAAACAAGTGCTGGACGACATTTTTTTGGCTCCCTGAAATAGAGCAATGTGACAATGCAGCCCCCAGACCATAAAAGGTTGTGCACACCTGCTTTATATGCACATGTACAGTAAATAAATAAAAAACACACTGCCAATTGATATTTTGATCTAAAAATATAAATGCATCTTACTTGTGAATACTTATAGTAATATACAGGTGAAACTCCAAAAATTTGAATATCGTGCAAAGTTCATTTATTTCAGTAATGCCGCCTAAAAGATGAAACTAACATATGAGATAGACTCATTACATGCAAAGTTAGATATTTCTAGCCTTTATTTAGTTATAGTTATAGTTTGGATGATTATGGCTTACAGCTTATAAAACCCCAAAGTCACAATTTCAGTCACCCTTTGCTCAGGGGGTATGGATTAATTATCTGACTAGAGTGTGACACTTTGAGCCTAGAACATTGAACCTTTTAACAAAATTCTAATTTTAAGTTGTATTACTGAAATCAATGGACTTTTGCACGATATTCTAATTTTTCTAGTTTCATCTGTATATGTAGTAATCAGCAGATGCACACCCATGCCGAAAGTGCCATCATACAAGTATATTACAATGACAGATCTCTAGGGACATGTATCAAGCAACATATACACATCCACAGAAGAAGCGACTGCAAAACACCTTAGGAAGGAGTGGTGCCATCTATTGGTCAGTATAATATGTACAGTATATGTTTGTTGATACATGTCTTTAGAGATCTGTTTGCTATGTAATTGACTGTATAAATTAGATTGCATTACTTAGTTTAGGCTTGCTTCATATTTGACAGGGATCAAGTACTGGGGAAAAAAAGGGTGGGAACTCACCCAAGATCCACTACCACCCCAACCCCACCCCTAAAAAAAATAAAAAATATATATTTCGCAGAAAATTCAGTGCAACTTAAAATGTAATTTGCGCTATATGTCTGTTCAGGCGCAATTCGTCTCTTTCATATTATAAGCTCCCCTTATATATAATTTATTTACAGTTCTGAAGACTCAGGGGTGCTGGCTGGCTTGGCCTCAGGGGTGCTGGCAGGTTTGGCCTCAGGGGTGCTGACAGGCTTGGCCTCAGGGGTGCTGGCTGGCTTGGCGGGCAGAAGGAGTGTGGGAGACTGAGAGGCCTTTTTCTCCAAGCTGCTCCGGAAAAAAAATATATTTCATTACACCTCAGGTCAGACCACAAATCAGACCGCAAATGTTAACCAGACCTCAGCTAACAGCCCCAATAAGATCCCCAATGTTAATAAGACCCTAATAAGACCTCAGATCACACCTCAGCTCAGACCCCAATATGAATGACCCCCAATCAGACCTCAGATAAGAGCCCCATGCCTAATAGCAGCCTCCAGTAGCCTCATAGCAGCCCCCAGTAGCATTATAGCAGCCCTAAGTAGCATTATAGCAGCCCCCAGTGCCTCTCCATCAGCCCCCAGTGCCTCTCATGAGCCCCAGTGCCTCTCCACCAGCCCCCAGTGCTTCTCCACCAGCCCCCAGTGCCTCTCCATCAGCCCCCAGTGCCTCTCACCAATGGCCCCCCAGTGCCTCTCCATCAGCCCCCAGGCCCCCTAGTCAGTGCTTTTCCATCCACCTCCAGTCAGTGCCTCTCCATGACCCCCCAGTCAGTGCCTCTCCATCAGCCCCCAGGCCCCCCAGTCAGTGCCTCTCTATCAGCTGCCTCATAAAATAAAAAAAACACTTACCCTCACCTGCTCCTGGACGCCGCCGCCGCTCCTCTCCTTCTACTCGATGATCCTGCTGTCAACTGTGCTGTGAAGGCTGTGCACAGCGTGACGTCACAGAGCGCCTCATGCCTGTGCACAGCCCTGCACAGCCGAGGGCCAGGAAGCGGTGAGTACAAAGCCTTCACCGCTTCCTGGCCCTTTTGCCCGGCGACCGGTGTTAAAGATGGGCGGCCCTGAAAGGGAACAGCGTTCCTGCTATGAAAAAGGTGCAGGAACGCCGTTCCCACACGTTCCTGCAGGACTTGAGCCCTGGTTAGACATCTCTGGCAGGCTGTTCCGGAAGGAATATCCTGACAGAGATATCTGGATCCAGCATAGCCAGACGCTACCTGATACCTGCCGGCCACATTAACTATAATGGGGAGCTGCGGAGATCTGGCTGCCACCCGACAAACATACCAAGAATCGGCTGGGAGAAAAACGCTGTCAGTGACAGCGACAGATCCAGGCAAATGTGAAACAATCCTAAAATGGGTAGAAAATAAAGGCTGGAGCACCGTCAGGCCCCATTGATTATAATGGGACCTGGAGGGGATCAGGACTTTTTCTGGCATTAGTGGCTTTCAGCAGTTTTTATCTGTTAAATCCCGCCACTAATGCCAGAAACAGACTTGATCCCCGCCGGGTCCCATTATAGTCAATGGGCTCCAGCTGGAAAGGTAGTGTCCGGCTAAGCTGGATGCGATAAACTCTGGGAGGCCGGAAGATTTTAGCGCTAGTAGCCTTTAAATGATCCAAAAATATTAGACTTGGTAATTTATTTATTGACAAAAATGATCAAATATCACATCTGTGAATGGTAAAAGTATGTGGATTTTTGCTTTCAGTATCTGGTGCAATAACTGCAGCTAAACGTTTATCCGGTAATTGTTGATTAGTCCCGCACATCAGCTTGGAGGAATTTTAGCTGATTCTTCCGTACAAAAAAGCTCAATGGTTTGGTTTCCTCCCATGAACTGCTTGCTTCAGGTCCTTCTATTGGACTAAGATAATTCGACTTGGCCATTCCAAAATGTTATTCTTCTTTAACCATTCTTTGGTAGAACAACTTGTGTGCTTAGGGTTGTTGGCTTGCTGCATGACCCATGTTCTCTTGAGATTTAGCCCACAGACAGACTTCCTGACATTTTCCTCTAGAATTTGTTGGTAGATTTTAAAATTAATTGTTTCATCAATGATGGCAAACCGTCCTGCCCTGATTGCAGCAAAATAGCCACAAACCATGACACTACCACCCCATGTTTCACAGATGGGATGAGGTGTTTATGTTTCCTTTTCTTGAAACATAACACTTCTCTTTAAAACCAAAAAAGTTCTATTTTGGTCTCATCCAAACACAAAACATTGTTCCAATAGCTTTCTGCCTTGTCCAGGTGATTTTTTTTTTCAGTAGTAAACTGCAGATGAGCAGTAATGATTTTTTGGAGAGCAGTGGCTTTCCCCTTGCAATCTTGCCATGCACACCATTGTTGTTCAGTGTTCTCCTGATGGTGGACTCATGAACATTAATATTACCTAATGTGAGAAAGGCCTTTAGTTGCTTATAGGTTACTTTGTGAACTTGTGGACTATAACACGACTTGCTCTTGCCTTGATCTTTATTGGTTGACTTCTACTGCGTAGGGTAATAATAGTCTTGAATTTCCTCCATGTGTCCACATTCTGATTGTGGATTGGTGGAGTCCAAGATCTTTACAGATGGTGTTGTAACCTTTTCCAACCTGATCAGCATCAACAACTCTTCCTCTAAGTTTCTCAGAAATATCTTTTGTTTGTGCCATGATATATTCCACAAACATGTGCTGTGAAGATCAGACCTTGATAGGGTTCATGTTCTTTAAGGCCTCTTTCACACTACCGTATGGCTATTTCAGTGTTTTGAGGTCCGTTTTTCATGGATCCAATGTTCCGTTTTTTGGTTTCTGTTGTGTTTCCGCTTCCGTTCCGTTTTTCCGTTCCGTTTTTCCATATGGCATATACAGTATACAGTAATTACATAGAACAAATTGGGCTGGGCATAACATTTTCAATAGATGGTTCCGCAAAAACGGAACGGATGCGAAAGACATACGGATGCATTTCCGTATGTGTTCTTTTTTTTTTGCGGACCCATTGACTTGAATGGTAATAATAGGACATGTTCTATCCTTCAACGGAACGGAAAAACGGAAACGGAATGCATACGGAGTACATTCCGTTTTTTTTGCGGAACCATTGAAATGAATGGTTCCGTATACGGACCGTATACGGAACGCAAAAAACAGCCCGCAAAAACGTAAAAAAAAAAAAAGGTAGTGTGAAAGAGGCCTAAATAAAACAGGTTGCCCGCTCACACCTCATTGGTTGAAAACTGCAGAATGTCACCTTCACAGATTATCTGCAAATCCTAAGAATATGTTCACACAGAGTTTTTTCTGTTTACCATTGATTTAATAACATTTTCTGCACTGATTCTGATAGAGTATGACACTTTTTTGCAGCTTGCTGAAAATATCTGCGTTGTTTAGAGGCGTTTTTTAATCTGATTTTGTGGTGTAAAAAAACCCTAAAGGTTCATATACTTTTGCCACTCACAGACATTTTCTGATAGGTGCAGGTTCCCACCTCTGGCTCGGCTATTTCCGTTGGCCCCATAAAAATTAATGGGAGTGCACCGCTCTTGCGCGGCCACCACTCCCATGCATTTCTATGGGGTCCACAGAAAAAGCCGAGCCAGCGCTCAGCTATTTTCAGCGGGAATACCCCTTTAAGGTCAAATTTATGAAGAACTGTATACTTATTCACCACTGTATACTTATATGATGGCATCTTTAGCATGGGTGTGGATCTTCTGATTACTACATGTATGTGTTTTACTATCTGGATTTATAATAAAGAAGTTTTTATATTTATATATCAGTTAGCAATGTGTTTTGGGTTTTGTTACAGGTGCAATGTACATTTAACAACTGTCATATTCTTTGGATATTGAACTCATTGTTTATTGGTATACTGTGTATTCACACGTGGCAGATTTGTTGCAGAAAATTCTGCAACTGTCCCATTCATGTGAATGGGTAGTTGCAGAAATCCATCGCAAACATTTCTACAAGAAATCCACTGATGGCTTTGGATCAAAAAAACTACATTGAAGGGGTTGTGCAGTGGGTAAATGTTGATGACATATCCTCAGGATAGCAAGCAAGAGGTAGAGGAGAAGAAATCGAGCCAGCAGATGATGCACTGAATGGGCGGCCAGAGAGATAGGAAGAAAGCCAAGAGAAAATAGTATTAAGGGGTATTCCAGCTTTACACAATACTGCGTCTTACCTAAAAAAAAATCTATTCACCTGCTGCCGACTGCTCAGTTCCATCACAGAAGATCCCCTCTGTGATGCATCAGGTCCCAGGCCTGTATACAGTCGTGGCCAAAAGTCTTGAGAATTACATAAATATTGGAAATTGGAAAAGTTGCTGCTTAAGTTTTTATAATAGCAATTTGCATATACTCCAGAATGTTATGAAGAGTGATCAGATGAATTGCATAGTCCTTCTTTTCCATGAAAACATTTCTGTCATTAAAGGACCTGCTGAGATCATTTCAGTAATCGTCTTGTTAACTCAGGTGAGAATGTTGACGAGCACAAGGCTGGAGATCATTATGTCAGGCTGATTGGGTTAAAATGGCAGACTTGACCTGTTAAAAGGAGGGTGATGCTTGAAATCATTGTTCTTCCATTGTTGACCATGGTCACCTGCAAAGAAACGCGTGCAGCCATCATTGCGTTGCATTAAAAATGGCTTCACAGGCAAGGATATTGTGGCTACTAAGATTGCACCTCAATCAACAATTTATAGGATCATCAAGAACTTCAAGGAAAGAGGTTCAATCCTTGTTAAGAAGGCTTCAGGCCGTCCAAGAAAGTCCAGCAAGCGCCAGGATCGTCTTCTAAAGAGGATTCAGCTGCGGGATCGGAGTGCCACCAGTGCAGAGCTTGCTCAGGAATGGCAGCAGGCAGGTGTGAGCGCATCTGCACGCACAGTGAGGCAAAGACTTTTGGAAGATGGCCTGGTGTCAAGAAGGGCAGAAAAGAAGCCACTTCTCTCCCAAAAAAAACATCAGGGACAGATTGATCTTCTGCAGAAAATATGGTGAATGGACTGCTGATGACTGGGGCAAAGTCATATTCTCCGATGAAGCCTCTTTCCGATTGCTTGGGGCATCAGGAAAAAGGCTTGTCCGGAGAAGAAAAGGTGAGCGCTACCATCAGTCCTGTGTCATGCCAACAGTAAAGCATCCTGAGACCATTCATGTGTGGGGTTGCTTCTCATCCAAGGGAGTGGGCTCACTCTAAATTGTGCCCCAAAACACAGCCATGAATAAAGAATGGTACCAAAACACCCTCCAACAGCAACTTCTTCCAACAATCCAACAACAGTTTGGTGAAGAACAATCCATTTTCCAGCACGATGGAGCACCGTGCCATAAGACAAAAGTGATAACTAAGTGGCACGGGGACCAAAACGTTGACATTTTGGGTCCATGGCCTGGAAACTCCCCAGATCTTAATCCCATTGAGAACTTGTGGTCAATCCTAAAGAGGCGGGTGGACAAACAAAAACCCACTAATTCTGACAAACTCCAAGAAGTGATTATGAAAGAATGGGTTGCTATCAGTCAGGAATTGGCCCAGAAGTTGACTGAGAGCATGCCCAGTTGAATTGCAGAGGTCCTGAAAAAGAAGGGCCAACACTGCAAATACTGACTCTTTGCATAAATGTCATGTAATTGTCGATAAAAGCCTTTGAAACGTATGAAGTGCGTGTAATTATATTTCACTACATCACAGAAACAACTGAAACAAAGATCTAAAAGCAGTTTGTGAAAACTAATATTTGTGTCATTCTCAAAACTTTTGGCCACGACTGTACATGTGGACAGTGTCACAAGCACCACTGCAGCCAATCACTGGCCTTTATGTGTCCACAGGCAACACGTCATTGCTGGATCACAGCTGAGGCCTGTCATTAGCTGTAGCTTCACATGTGACACTGTCCAGATGTTTACAGACCAGGGACCTGATGCATCGCAGAGGGGACCGTCTGTGATGGAACTGAGCAGTCGGCAGCAGGAAACGGAACCCTACGGAAGCTCAATGGAGTGCTTCCGTGGGGTTTCGTCCCATACTTCCCTTCCGCAAAAAGATAGAACATGTCGTATCTTTTTGCGGAACGGGCGGATCACGGACCCATTAAAGTGAATGGGTCTGTGATCCGCTGCAGCTGCCCCACGGTTGGTGTTCGAGCATTGCGGCCTGCAATTTGCAGGCCGCAGTACGGCCACGGGGCGCATGCGTTCGTGTGCAAGAGGCCTGATCGTGAGCCAAAACCAGGAGTGGAAGCTACACAAAGATTTTGCCTCACAATCACTGATGGAAATCACTGGCCAAACATGGACAGTGTGAATAAGGCCTAAAGCTGGGTTACCCACAATAGAGTGAAGCATAATGAGTGCGACTGCCCTAGCATCCAGCAATATTTCATTGCTGGTTGCTAGGGCCTCTCGATATCCCACTCTATCGCCTTCCTTAGGATGGTTGATACAGTTGAATTCTGCGGGAACCAATGTCTCCCCGTCCCGCCATTCACTGTCACAGACACTGAAGCCTATCAGATGCCGAAGCAGGCTGCGCGATTATATAATCATCATGAGCTGGGCAACTTGGGGCACTAATCGGTGGAATTATTACTACTGGGTGGCATTATGGTGGGCTTTATTAATGCAGGGCGACTATGGGTAACATTCAGGGGCAGATTGGCCATAGACCTTACAGGGAAGTTTCCCGGTGGGCCGATGCGCAGGTGGCCGCCTGAGTCCTCCTCATGGCCGCCAATGGAAGTCTTTGGGATGTATTTTGTGCTACTGGCAGTATTTTGTGATGAACTGTGGTATTTGGCTCTGTTGTGGTGGTATAATGTGCCGTAATATATAGTATTGCTGGCCCGCCTTACATCAATTTTGACCCAACTACAAAAGGGGCCACTTTTAGTATTTTTTCCAGGGCCACTTTAAGTTCCCAGTCCGCCCCTGGGAACATTATTACTACCGGAGGCACTATAGTGGGAATTACTACCCCTGGGGGTCATTATGGTGTACTTTACTACTACTACTACTGGGGGACTATGGGGAACATGATTATAAGTATGGGCACTATGGGGGTATTTTTACTTTTGGGTCACAGTGGGAGACATTATTACTATTGGGGGCACTGTTACTGCTAAGGGCACTCTGGGAGAAAATTAATACGATTGGTTGGACACCGTGGTACAGCATCAGTTTAGCAAAATTATTTTGTGAGACATTATGTTTCAGGACTTACTGACCGGAGCACTATTTGCTGGGTGCAATTATTTTTAAGTGCACTGTATGGAAATAATTATTGAAGGAGACTATCTGTGTGGTATTAGAATTTTCAGGAGGAACTATCTATTTCTGCAGTATAGTATTGTAAAAGTACTGCATTCAATACTTTTTCCGTCTAAAAAAATGGATCTCAGAAAGAAAGATAGCTGATGAGGCAAGAGCAAACCAGGTAATTACAGGAGTTTTGAGATGATGGGGATATTAGGTTATGCAAATCAAGGAAATAGCAGGTGTCGCTAAGATCTGCAGACATTTTCAAGCACCTAGCTCCAATCTGTGGCATGAGGTAGGGGCATAAAAGATTTAAACTTGTGTATGAAGATTGTGTGATGCCTCCTGTTCGTTGAAGTGCCACTTATCACAAACTGAGAGGGACAGAATCCTTGAACTTACAGACTTTGGTTTATCACTCTGGCAGATCGCTATGTGCCTAGGATGAAATGTCAGCAGTGTTCAACGTTGTGTATCCCTCTTGTTGGAAGAACAACGAGCTGGATGACAGACATTTATGGAATATCAATAGTATGGGGGCCCCGAAGTGAGCATTCACGCATGAATGGCCAACCTCCAATCACTGCTAATAGCTGAGCACTGGCTTGGCTATATTCTGAAGTCCTATATTGATGAAAGGAGGGGTGCCTGCACTTGCTCGGCTTGCTTTCCATTCACAGCTATGGGAAAATGGCTAAGCGCACATGACTATTCTAGATGTCAGATTACAGTCAATGGAGAGTCACATGAGCAGAGTAATCTCCATTTCGGGGCCTTGTTCTGGAGATAAGAGGGTCTCAGAGGTTGGACCTACTCCTATCTGACATTTATGGTGTATCCTATGGATTTAACAGAAATGTCCCCTAATGGACAACCTTCTTAACCCTCACTTTGGGAAAATCACGTGTACGCCCCTGAGACCAAAGAATAAAGTCACAGAACACTTTAAATGGGGTTTGATTAGTCAAGTTTTATTTAAAATACATGACCACACAAAAAAATGGCAAGCCCTTGACTTACCGCCAAGACTCAGGAGCGGAAAACTCCCTGTGGAGGAAACCTCTAGGTAATCAAGGCTGGAGTGCTGCCCTTCCCTTGAGTGTAGGGGAACTGCCAATATGAGGCCACAACATAAATAGAGGGGGTGAGGCAGTCGGGGCTGATCTGATTGACTAGTCGGGTACTCCTTTTAGCCTATTGGGCTTCTCTGCTAGACCCTTCTAATTTCATCAAGGTATGGTAGGTATATGTAGGTAGTCAAGCACAGGGTCCTCAGGCTACAAAAATATGGCCCCAAATGTGGCCGTGTGCTTGGTTTTTACAGGGAGTCTTGGTTTTGCACCTAATTATGCCGTACTGACACTTTGATCTAGAACAGGGGTGCACAACGTTTTCTGGTTGGGGGCCACATTGCCAGACTGAACCAATGACGAGGGCCGAAATTAAAATTTAAAGGTGTATTACCAACTGAAATTTTGTACCTATGGCATATTGAACAAACATTATATACCATTAATGTCTAGTTACACTTCCAGGACTCCCATCTAATGGGAGAAATACATGAAAATTACATGTAAGCAGCCACAAGACATAGACATACATGTCTGTTACCAGATGGTTGGGGGCCGCACAGAATGGTATCAAGGGCCGCATGTGGCCCCCGGGCCCCAGGTTGTGCACCCCTGATCTAGAAGTTTACTGCCGTCTGGATCACAGCATCAGATAAGTTGATTCAAACACACAGATAATCTTTCTTTATATAGCGCCACCATATTCCATAGCAGTTTACAATTCAGAGGGTTCATGTACAAATCAAGACCACAAAATTACAGGGTAATTTCCAACTAAAACACTAGGAGTGAGGAGGACCCTGCTTGCAAGAGCTTACAATCTATGAGGGAATGGGGGTGACACAAAGGTAAAGTTGTTTGTTTTACAAAGCAATCCAGCCACCTATGTACTAAATAGAGTTGTGCAGGCCGAGCTGCATGAGCTAACTCAGGGATCCGCAACCTCCAGCTGTTCTAAAACTAAACTCCCAGAATCCTCCTTTCACTTCTGCGGTAGTTATAACAGCCAAGAAAGTGTGCATGCTGGGAGTTGTAGCTTCACAGCAGCTAGTGCCCAAGGTTGATGATCCCTGAGCTAGGGCATTGGGTGTGGGGATTTCTGTCGGAGGGTGTTTAGGCTAGTGCTACAAGGCGACTTCTTGTTGCAGAAAAGTCACACATTTTTTTGATAATAGTCAATGGTGTCGCACTGCGACATGCTGCAACGACAGTCGCAAAAAATCCATCCAAGTTGGACTTTTGTGGGACAGTCACATCACAGTTGCAGTGCGACATCATTGACTATCATTATAAAAAATGTCGCCGTGTAGCCCTAGTCTACGGGTGCCTTCACACACTGCGGGTTGGAGAAAATTCAACGACTGAAATCAGTTCATTCATTTGAAATGGACTGAATAAAACGGATTTAAAATTGTGAAATTTTCTGCGACAAAATCCGAAGGAGGGGGTACTAGGAGAAGAGTAGAGTCACTTTAACCGAACACGATGAGCCTGCCTGAAGAGATGGGTTTTTAAGGCACGTTTGAAGGTGGAGAAGTTGTGAATTGAGGTTATTAAAGGGGTTCTCCGGGAATTAAGAAAATGAAAATACTTAAATATTACTTCATTATAAATATATTCCCAACTATCTTATATTAGTTATAATGGCTTGTTTTGTCTAGGGAGCAATGATTAGGAAAAACAAAATGACCACCGTCCTATCAGTACACACAGAACCTGTCCTAATCATACAGGAGGACAAGTTACTTCACTGAGGTAAAGAGCTGCCTCATCCTCCTCTCTGCTTGTTAGGGATTATGATCCTGAATACAGTTTAAGGTCTCATGCACACGACTGTAGTTCTGGTCCGCATCTGAGCCGCAGTTTTTGCGGCTCGGATGCGGACCCATTCACTTCAATGGGGCCGCAAAAGATGCGGACAGCACTCCGTGTGCTGTCCGCATCCGTTGCTCCGTTCCGCGGCTTCCGTTTTTTGCGGATCTGCGGACCGCAAAAAACGGCACGGTCGTGTGCATATAGCCTAATATGATCTTCAGCTAAATCTCTGTAGGAATGGAGCTCATGAGCAGATGTGGCTAATGAGCAGCAGCACTTGTATGCAGTCTCCGTTACCACAGTCTGTCCTGTCCGTCCTTTCTGTACTTCACGTCTCCTCATGAACTGCATTCCCACAAAGATTCTGCTAAATATCATATTAAACTGTCTTCAGGATCATAATCCCTGACAAGCAGAGCAGAGGATGAGGCAGCTCTTTAGCTTAGTGTTGTGAAGAAACGTGTCCTACTGTGCAAACCATTATAACTAATGAAAGGTATTTGGGAATATATTTATAATAAAGTAATATTTACGTATTTTCATAATTCCCGGAGAACCCCTTTAATCTTCGGTCACTAACAGAACAGAGAGCACGAGTAGGGTGGTAGACGGAAATGAGAAAGTAGATGTATGGAGGTGCAGCACTGTGGAGAGCTTTGTGGGTGAAGGTGAGAAGTTTGAACTGTATTCTGTGGTGGATGGGTAACTAGTGAAGTGACTGGCATAGGCTAGTAGCATCAGTATAGCGGGTGGATAGATGAGCCTGGCTGCAGCATTTAGGACAGTCTGAAGGGGGCAGAGTTTAGTGATGGACATGTTACACTGTCCTCCTGTCTATACTGGATCTTCTCTAGTTATACCCGTTACACACTGATAACGATTATTACTAGAGGAACGGTCAGTATATTGCAGCAGCATTTGTTCAGCAGTGGAACCTACAGAGAAAAGGTGGAATAGAAAGATTTGTGCCTCTTCTGTGTTGTGGACCCACTCTTGGTTTTGGCTTACAACTATTGATGCAAAAATACTGACCGTGTGAAGAGACCGTGTGAAAGAGGCCATAGTGAAGGTTTCTGGAAATCATTAGAAACATTCCCTCATGCACATGCATTTGTTTTGTAGTCCACAAATCAGAGATGACGTCCGCAATTTTTTTTTATGGCAGATCCGTTGACTTCAATGGGTCTGTGGTCAGAATTTTGAGGACATATTTTATCTTTTTTTGGAACGGACATACGGATGATCCGAATGCTTTCCACATCCGTATGTCCAGTTTGGAAAAAGATAAAACATGTCCTATATTAAGCCACAAAACATGGACTATGGACCCATTGAAGTCAATGGGTCGTCACAAAATATCCGCAATTTGCAGGCCACAAAATACATAGGCCCCTTTCACATGGGCGAGATTTCCACGCGGGTGCAATGCGTGAGGTGGACGCATTGCACCCGCACTGAATCCGGACCCATTCATTTCTATGGGGCTGTGCACATGAGCAGTGATTTTCACGCATCACTTGAGCAGTGCGTGAAAATCGCAGCATGCTCTATATTGTGCGTTTATCAAAGGCCCCATAGAAGTGAATGGGGCTGCGTGAAAATCGCAAGCATCCGCAAGCAAGTGAAGATGAGGTGCGATTTTCACGCATGGTTTGTAAGATTCAAGTCTATTCACTGTATTATTTTCCCTTATAACATGGTTATAAGGGAAAATAATAGCATTCTTTAATACAGAATGCTTAGTACAAGGTCAATTGAGGGTTAAAAAATAAAAATAACTCACCTCCTCCTCTTGATCGCGTAGTTGCCGATCTCTTCTTACTTCTTTGATCATGAGCTGCCAGCTAAAGGACCTGTGGTGATGTCACATCACACGGTCCATCACCGTGGTGATAGACCATGTGATTGGACCATGTTATGAGCTCGTTGCGTTAAAATCGCATGCGGTGCGATTTTTACGCACGGTTGCTAGGAGACGATCGGGATGGGGACCCGATCATTATTATTTTACCTTATAACATGGTTATAAGGGAAAATAATAGCATTCTTAATACAAGTAAATTAAGGATGGAGGGGTTAAAAAAATAAAATAAAAATGCACCTCATCCACTTGTTCACGCTGCCTGGCTTGTCTTCTTTGATGACCTGGGAGGAAAAGGACCTTTGGTGACGTCACTGCGCTCATCACATGGTCCATCACCATGGTGATGGACCATGTGATGAGTGCAGTGACGTCACCAAAGGTCCTTTTCCTTCCAGGTCCTCAAAGAAGAAGAAAGACGATGAGCTGGGCTGCGCGAACAAGTGGATGAGGTGAGTTTAATTTTATTTATTTTTTTAACCCCTCCATCCTTAATTTACTTAGCGTTCTGTATTAGGAATGCCATTATTTTCCCTTATAACCATGTTATAAGGGAAAATATTAAAATCTACAGAACACCTAACTCAAACCCGACCTTCAGTGAAGAAGTCTGGGTTCGGGTTTGGGCACCACATTCAGTTTTTTCTCACGCGTGTGCAAAACGCATTGCACTCGCGCTGAAAAAAATGAAGAACGCAAGTTACGCAACGCAATCGCATACAAAACTCACCCCACTCGCAGGCAAAAATTGCACAATTTTCCCGCGACGCACCCACATCCTATCCGGCCCTAACACGCGACGCCCGTGTGAAAGAGGCCATTCAGTCGTGTGCATGAAGCGGTCGCCGTAATGGATTGCTTGAATTCGTTTTACCAAACAAACCAGGGCAAACTGGGCTCCTGCATGGGGCTTAATGGTTCAGGGGCAGCAGTGGAGAGGATGGATTTCCCTGGCTTTGGTTATTTGCTTCTCCATTACACTGGTCACACATGAGGCCGCCACATCTTCTCTGGCTGCATTTTATAGTAAAAATGACAGGAAAACATTTGTGTCATTTTAAAAAAAGGCGCAAAACTGCTGGGTGTCAAATAACGCCTTCTTTTTACTCAGAAACTTGGCCAAAGTTATTTTTTTTCTGTAGGGAAAGCTGGTAACCCTAACTGCCACAGTGTATATATAGGCGGGCTGGTGGGGCAGTGACCTGGCAGCGGAGGGCAGCTCAAGCACCTATATTTACTGCCATTGGCAGCCCTGTCATACATGACTACTACACGGAGGCAGGCGCGCCTGGAATGTCGCACTTCTCTTCATGAATGGCGCGCTCCCATTGTGCGCCTCTGCTCCCGCCACACAATAGGGCAGGGGGGCTCCTATGGCCGCGCAGGCCGGCATCGCTCACTTTGATGACACCATTAATATTAGCACTGATTCCACAACAATAGCGCCGCTGACAATACTATTATTAATAGCCTCCAATTGGGCGCTAAGGATTCCCATGCACACAGCGACCTCTGGCGGCGCCGCAAGGGACACACAGGCGTGAGGCCTGTGAGACACAGCGGGAGCTTGGATCTCCCCCCCTCTCCAACTTCGCCGCCCCGTCACGTGAACGCTCTCGGCCAACCAGAGTCCGTGTTGTCGCGGCCGGACGCCATTGCTGCTGTCAGAGAGGCGAAGCTCTGGTCAGTGTGTGTGAGAGAGAGAGACGAACGGCGGGAGAGACCAGGAGCCGAGCTATCCACCGAGCCCCCCGGGGAGGCGGGCCGAGCACAGGTCCCACAGGAAGGCCCGGGTCTGCTGGCTCTGATTGAGGACGCTGCTGGACTAGGCCCCTGAGGCCTCCTACTGTGACACGGGGCGGTCTCCCCCCCTCAGTCCTTGATTTCTGTGTGTGTCTCCCGCCGCCTGCCCTGGCTGAGAGGAGCGGAGCCCCCCTGTGTGACTGAGCGGATGTGGCCTGACTGTCTAGCCTGTGGCGGGGAGTGAGCGGCTACACCGGGGCCCGCGGCTGGCGCTCCGCTGTCTGAGAGCCCGGCGCCCTGGCATCGCGCAGCCTCCGCTTAGCCTCCCCGTACTGGCATTACATTCCCTGAGAAGCGGGGGGAGGCCGCTGCGCTTCCTTCCCCTCCTCTTCCTCTCACATCCCACGGCTTCAGGCCGCCCCTCCCCCACACGGGTGACTCATTTCACCGCGCCGGATTATCGGCCCAGTCCGGGCTCATTGGAGCTGTTCTCCTCGGGACTCTTTCATCCGGGCCGGCCCTGCCTAGGACATGGTTGTATCCCGCCGGCCTCTGTGATTCGTCATCCCCGTGCCCCCCTCTAGGCCCGGGCCTGGTCTGCAGCCGGCCCTCTTTCGGTTCGGATCCAGGATTTTAGCTCTCAGACATGCCCAGCTCTGGTAGCCAGGCACCTGGAGGATCATGACTGCGGCGGCGAACTGGGCAGCCAACGGGGCGAGCCTGGAGGACTGTCACTCTAACCTCTTCTCACTGGTAATGCTCAGTGTCTGTGTGTCCTGTCAGGTGCCACCCTGGTTGTGTGTGGGAAGTAGATGGTGCCCAGAACCATGATGGGCATCTGCCAGTGCTGGCCTAGAAGTTTAGATCTCCAGTCATTAAGGGGGTTCATGCTGCACTTCTTTCCATGTATTAGGCATATGGAGGTGAAAGTTGGGGCCTCCCACTTGTGCCACCCATGGTGTATATCTGCTGGTTATGTTTATTGCTTAGACTACTGATGGCGCGGATGGCCGTGCACCCCAGACAGTTCGCCAGTGTAAAAAGGAATCTGAGGGTACCTGCACACGTTGCTGAAAAACCCCAGCGTGATACGGGATCCGCAAAGTGAATGAGACTTGCCAAATCTCGCGCACTTTGCGTAGATTTAGCAGATTTCAAAATCTGCAGCTTGTCACTTGTTTTCGTGGATTTTCAGTGCAGATTTTACCTTTTTGTGATGCGAAGGGTGAAATCGGGACAAATCGGAAGCAAGTAACGCGTAGATTTGGTGCGGAGACGCAGAGAAGTCCGCGTGGAAATTCTGATTGTAAGGCCTCATGCACACGTGTCTTGAAAAACACGGATGGCCTCCGTGTGCGTTCTGCCATTGATATAACTGCTTTTTCTTGTCCGCACAACGGACAAGAATAGGACATGTTATATATTTCTTTGCGGACCATGGAACAGAGCAACAGATGCGGACAGCACACGGAGTGCTGTTCGCATCTTTTGCGGCCCCATTGAAGTGAATGGCTCTGCATCCGAGCCGCAAAAACTGCAGCTCGGATGTGGACCCAAACAGTCGTGTGCATGAGGCCTAAACCCGCACCTGTGCAGGTAGCCTATGTGGTCCCTCTATTTCTGGCACTGACAATGGCAGGACCATCTGTAATAAAGATGTGTGTGTGTGTGTGTGTGTGTGTGTGTGTGGTCCACAGGCTGGATTTGTCCTTTCTTGGGCCCCTTGGACATGACTTTTTTGTGGATCCATTCATTTAATGGTGGACAGCACACTGTCACTATGTCTGTTTCGCCGTCATGCCAAAGTGATAGAACGTGTCCTGTTTTGCGTTTTTAACATAAGGTTGGATGTGCAGAACGCACATGGCTAGTGTCCGTGGTTTGCTTATCTGCAGAACGGATACAGCCTTGTTGCAGCGATCAGCACTCCAGCCGTTCAGAAACTACAACTCCCAGAATTCTCCTCCTCACCGCTATGGTAGTTATAAGAACAGCTGAGCTAGTGTGCTTGCTGGGGGTTGTAGTTTCACAGCAGCTGCCCCCATCCCTGGCGTCAGATTTCTCACTGGATGTCTTTCTTTTATGACAAGTCCTTGTGCGATTAATATGTCTGCAGAGCTTTTCATGAGTAACTGTTCAGTGCGGTAATTGCAGGGAATTGAGGTGCTTTTTACTGTAAAATAAAAACTCATCAGTAGTTGATGGAAAAGAACCATAACATAAAGGGACTCTCCCATTTCATAAAGTATTTGACTAAAGGCAGGCAGTATGATAAAAGCCAATACTCCCCCCTTCAGCATCGATGCCTGTCTTTGTTTATGTGGCTGTGGTGATGACACATGTGTCTGCTCAAGTGACCACTGCGGCCAGTCACTGGTTTCTGCGGTGATCGGCTGCAGTGGTCGATGGGACGTCCTCACTACAGCTACCACAGATGCCAGAGCGGTGAGTGTTAGTGCTTGTGTTATTTTATCATGTTGGGAGAAACTATGCAAGGTGGTCTACATGGCAGTAGTGCAGATGAATATCTGTGGTGACCACAAAGCCACATGAGGACGCTCAGTATGTTGCATGACTGTCATCCCCCAGCTTTCCTGCACTGCAGGATGTCACATCTGGTGGATCACTGCGTAACTAGGTAGTCGGAGCTGTAATGGAGGGTGTGTTGGTTGTCACCCTGCTTTCCATGATACCGGGCTCATGGTTGTAGGAAGCTTCTTAGTCACTCGTCGGTTTTACATTAGTCAGCGTTTTTACGTTGTCTTGAGCCTGCCTGGTTTATAAACTGCCCTGTGTCTGTCGTGGTGATGTTTGGGAGACTGTTCCCTTTCAGTTACCTGATGTGAACCCCAGTAGCCCCGTGACTAGTATGTCTAGACATTTGCAGCGTTTTGACTTGTGTGTTCTGAGTACTCTGCTGTTTATACCTCCTATATTAGACGGATATCCCGACACTGACCTACAAGAGCATATCTGAGCATGACCCCCCCCCCCCCCCCCAAGAAGGTCCTTTAGAGAACTGAGCTCCGATCTGAAGAGGGGAACGAAACGATATACATGTAAAAATCCAAAAAAGAGAGGGTCTGGCTTGTTTTTCGACATTTCACATAAAGAATTTCAATGGCGTCTCTATGTGACATGCTGCTTCATCCAAGTCGGATCTTTTTGCTACTATCGCATTGATATACATTGTCACGTGTCGCCATACCCCCTTTGTGTCTGTGACTTCAAACCACCTTTAATTTCCTCTAAGTTTTTTCTGGCTTTTTTTCTGCACCTTTGTGTTTTAGGTGTGTGTGTGTGGGGGTTTTTTTTTTTTTTTTTTTTTGTTCCAGATGTTACCTGAAGGTGAAACGCAGTACACGCATTGTTTGACTCCTGTTGTTGTTTTTTTTTTTTTTTTTTTTTCTTCTCTCTTTTCATTATTTTAGTTTTTTAAATCCACATTTCCTGGATCCGCATCCGTTTTTTCGGGATCCGCAATTTTGTTCCTGAAAAAAATAGAACATGTCCTATTCTGGTCTGCAATTGCAGACCAGAAAAGGCATTTTCTATTATAGTGTCTGTGATGTGCGGTCCGCAAATTGCGGATCGCACATTGCAGATGTCCAGGTTTTGCGGATCCGCAAAACACTTACGGACGTGTGAATGGACCCTTAGGCCTCATGTACACAAACTTATTTTTTTGTCCGTTCCGTTTTTTTTTTGCGGACAGGATGTTGACCCATTCATTTTAATGGGTCCACAAAAAAAATGCGTGCTGTCCGTTTCAACAGATGTCACACAGATGTCATCTGCATTTTGCGTGTGCATGTATCCTTAGGAGAATTAAGGCATAAAGAAAACAGTAGCAGTAAGAAACACTGTGTGCAAAAAACTAAATGTTTGCACTTTGCTTTTTTTTTTTTTTATTAACGCCAGCGCCAAATTCTTTGTGTGTGTGTGTGTGTGGGCCCTTACTGTTCATGCCAGTGAGGGCTTCAGTGCCCTAAGGTGGTGTGGCCTACACTGGACAGCCTAGGCCCGGCCCAGGAATGCGACAACTGGGTATCATTTAAACCTGCAGGATCAACTCTACCAGGCAGTATGCCTGCTGTACTAGGGTTCATCTGCTGACAGGTACTCTTTAAAGGGGTTGTCTGGACTCCAGACATTGACCTGTCTTTGCAGCGGCAGTACTGTGTGATTACAACTGTTTATCCTGTTCAAGTGAATGGGGGAGGAAACTGCAGGTAGACATTGAAGAGGAAGCAGCGCTCGCACCAGTGCGATCGGCAGGGGTGCTGGGAGTCAGAACCAGGACAATCTATTATTGATCACAGAGGATTATCCTACGGTGCAAGTAACCAGCTGAAGATCCAGTGGATTGTAGCTTGAAGTATTTATTAAGCAGATACACAACGCGTTTCAGGGATTATCTCTCCTTCAGCAGGTGAAGACTGCATTCCACTGGATCTTCGGTTGGTTACTTGTGCCGAGGGATAATCCTTGGTGATCTGTTATCTTTTTAGGGAATCCAGGCATCCCTGTTAAGAAGACCCCCATCCATGGCTGCAGACCAACCGCCATCTGGAATTCCAGCTCGCATCTTGACGAGCCTTCACTAGAGTTGTGCCTAATGTGAGCGCAACCATTCAAGGGGAGCCTCCATTTTGGTACCCAATATTTACCTGTCTGTACGGTACTACCCTATGGTGCGCCTTTTTTTGTCTACTAGCTGAATATCGCCTGTGTTCTTGAATCTATTATTGATGTCCTGTCCTGAGCATAGGTCCCCAGTATTTGTAACCCGGACAACCCCTTTAAGCAGGGAGATCTCATCAGGTATCCCATTTGTTAGCCAGTCTAACAGGCTAATAGTCTTATGTGCGATGGGAGCCAGATGAAATACCCCATCTCCTCATTCCTGGAGTGTAAGAGATGACAAAAATCGTTCCGTGTGGGTTACACCTTACAACCAGGTGACACCGCGCCTGGAAATGGCCTACTAATGCCACATTTTTTTAGGGGTTATTTTCTATGTATGTCTGTGGAAGTTCTCAGGCTGCTCAGTCACATTGGCTGATGTCCTGGAGGGTACATTTACGCCTTCTGTTTTGTGTTCAGATCCGTTCAGGGCTCTCACAAGCGGTCCAAAAGGGTTCAGTTTTGCCCTAATGCATTCTTTCTTTTAAAAATCTTTTTATTGATTTATAAACATGTAAAAGTATTACAGACAATGGTATGCAAACCCGTGATGTACAAGGCTTAAACATTGCATAAAGGTAAGGACAGAGATCTTGTGTTAAAGGTAGTACATTACATTTAGCAGGGCTTAAGCGTATATCGCAAATGAGAAAGACCCCCCCACAAGCTAGAGAGGGGCTTTAATAAGCGCCAAAGCCCTAATGCATTCTGAATGGGTAAGGATCCGCTCAGAATGCATCAGTTTGCCTCCATTCAGTCACCATTCCGCTTTGGAGGCGGACCCCAAAACACTGCCTGCAGTTTTTTGGTGTCCGTCTGATGAAACCGAGCCAATCGGATCCGTCCTGGCACATAATGTAAGTCAATGGGGACGGCTCCATTTTCACTGACACAATATGGCACAATAGAAAACTGATCCGTCCTCCATTGACTTTCAATGGTGTTCAAGACGGATCTGTCTTGGCTATGTAAAAGACAATACAAACGGATCCGCTCTGAGCGGATGCAGATGGTCGTATTATCTGAACGGATCAGTCTGTGCAGATCCATGACGGATCCGCACCAAACGCGAGCGTGAAAGTAGCCTAAGGAGACTTGTTTTTTTTCAGAAATAATGTAATCTACATTGATCATCATTTGAAGGATTTTTTGTAAGGGGTACACCATGCCATTAGAACAGTGTTTTCCAAAATAACCAATGTATATCAACATAAAACCTTTATTTTTCAAAAAACGTGATGATCATAATTGGAGAACAGCAATGACTGTAGCACAGAGAACGATTCTGGAGGTTACACCAGTCCCCAATCAGTAGAAGTGTACAGGCCCTTGCTTTGAATGACTTCAGCACATCTGCGGCCACAGAACATCACTAGTCCTCACACTGCTCTGCTCTGGTGGGATTTTGGTCCACTCTTCTTCCAGTCTCTAATAGTTCTGTGACCGGTGTGGGTTTAGTGACCATAACTTTGTCACCAAGGATTCTCCAGAGGTTTTCTATTGGGTTTAGATCAGGACTCTGGGTTGACCATTTCATTGTTTCAATGTTTTCAGTTTCAAGGAACTCCTTTACCCGTTTTGCTGTGTGACAGGGGGGCATTGTCCTGCATGACAATTCCTGGCTGGCTGAGTGATGAACGCAAGGAAGGAACCACGTGTTGTTGAAGAAGGTCCTGATACACACTTGCATTCACTCGGCCATGTAGCTGTATGAGGTCCAACTCCTGCTGCAGAAAACATTCCTCAAACCATGACACCTCCTCCTCCACCTCTCACTGACTTTACACACTTTGGGTTCAGTCTTTCCCCAGTTTGTTGACGGACTTAATGTATCCCATCAGACCCAAATAAATTAAACTTGTTTTCATCACTAAAATAAACTCTGGAGCACTTCTCCTCTGTCCACACAACATGCTCCTCTAGCCTTTTGATTCTTTCTGCTAATGAGAGGTTTGGTCACGGCAGAGTGGGCTTTCAGTCCTAATGCTCCTAAACGTGGAGACCCTGTATGACGAGACGGATCCTTATGGGTTGAAACGATTACCCATGGAGATTCTCCGCATTATTCTGTCCTCTCTTGCATTTGTCTTTCGAGGGCGACCAGCCTTCCTGGGGCACTTAAATGAGTTTGTGATGTTGTAAAGATGCAATATTCTAGAAATCACAGACTTGGAACAACCAACTTCTCTTGCTATGGCTTGATAGGGTCACCCATTTGGCCTTCATCTGGACAACCTGCTGCCGGAGGGTTTCAGTCACTTTGGAACGGCACGCCATTTTGACAAAGTTGTTGAAAACTGGAAAGTTAGGCTGCCAGTTATAAAGGGGTTGTCAGATCATTAAGGAAATTAGCACCAGTTGCCAGATTAACACCAATAACTTGCAGGTATCTGAAAGTGTTCTCTAATTTTGATCAGTGTTCTTTTTTTGTTCTCATTTACATTTTTATTCTGTGCTTTAGAAGAAATTCAATTTATGAAATCTTAAAATACTGCTATTTTACTCATGTTTACTACATGTTCACACAGGGCTACACTATGGCCTTGGCATTTTGGAAATTGTGTGTTCTCTAATTTTGATTGCCACTGTATGTGTATATCACTGGTATTATGTATGTGTATAGGACTGCCATTGTAGCAGCTGCCTTCCAGCGTCTGTGATGTCATCTCGTGTGGTAGACGCTGCAGTTGTCACATTTCTCTTCTCTCATTAGCAGATCCTGTCTGTGTTGCCATGTGTCACTTGCTGCTGAGCGATTGTCAGTACAAGCTGTCTGTGTGACACGTTCTTGGTGTGTTGCCTCCATTCTGTGTCTACATCTCTGCCCTTTCTTTCTATAGGAGGATCTGGGTTGGTAAGGCTGTTCTAAGTAAATGCCCACCTGCCTAGTCCTTTCATCATCCTGTTGTCTATGGCTACTTTCACACTAGTGTTTTTTGTGGATCCGTCAAAACGCTTCCCTTACAATAATACCACCACATGCATCCATCATGAACGGATCCGGTTGTATTATGTCTTCTATAGCCATGACGGATCTGTCTTGAACAACATTGAAAGTCAATGGGGATGGATCTGTTTTCTATTGTTTGGCTCAGTTTTGATTCGGAGGCAAACTGATGCATTCTGAGCGGATCCTTACCCATTCAGAATGCATTAGGGTAAAAATGATCCGTTTTGGGCTGCTTGTGAGAGCCCTGAACGGATCTTGCAAATGGAAAGCCAAAAGGTGAGCGTGAAAGTAGCCATGGCAGTAGTTCTCAACCTTTTCACTCCTAGTAACCCGTAGTGACAAGAAGTTCGAACCGAGTACTCCCAAGGAGACGAACATTGATAAATGTTTAAGGGTTTGTCACCACACTCTTCACTATTAAACTTGCCCCCGTTTTTGTGCAATTAAAACTTTTTTTATATGCTAATTAGCCTCTAGTGGTGTGTGTGTGTGTGTGTGTGTGGAAGGGGGGGGGGGGGGGATTGCACTGCACCAGCTCTTAGAGGCTTCGTTCGCCCACCTCTTTCCACTCTCTTCTACTCTTGATTGACAGGGCCAGGCCATCGTTTGTCTCCGCTTGCCGGCCCTGTCTGCCGGGGAAATCTCGCGCCTGCGCCGTGCCATTCAAGGCTTCCTCACTGCACCTGTACCGAATACGTTGCAGGCGCGAGTAGAAGAGAGTGGAAAGCGGTGGGCGAATGGAGCATCTAGGAGCAGGTGTAATGTCCCCCCGCTCCTAGAGGCTAATTAGCATATTATACAAGTTATAATTGCACAAAAACGGGGGCACACTGAGAAAAAAAAAGAATAGCAGAGTTAAATTCAGGTGACATTTGCACATGTTTAATAGTGAAAAGTGTGGTGACAGAAACCCTTTAAAAAAAAAAAAAAAAAAAAAAAAAAAAAAGGCACTTATTGCGCTACTGTCATGGGCTGTTCTAAGCAGTTCCTTCAGATTTTACAAAGAATAGTACAGCATGCAGCACTTATCTTCCTGTCTAAATGACAGATGCTACATTAGGGCCTGTGGGGGATGAGTTTTATTTTTTAAATTGCCATTCTACAATACCAAACATACAGGAGAACACTTCATTACATACCTGTTACATGCAGAACACCATGCTGACTTCTTTCAGCCATGTTTCATCTCTGCAGGGATTGTCACATAGACTTCTCAGGTTCCTATTTTTCCACCAACTTCACCAGCTTCTCAACACCCCATCCTGCCACCCCCAATTATGTGCTTCCCAATACTAGACAGACCGTGCCTCCTTTAGTAATTTATTGCCACAGTGCCCTCAAAAATAATTGCACCTAGCAAATAATCGGTGAGTGCTGTAAACAGTCAAGTGTCCCTCAAAAATAATTGTGGTAAGCTGATACTGTGCCAGGGTGACCCCATAGTAATAGTGGTTCCAAAGGTCCCACCAATAGTGCTCATTCTCTCCCAGAGTGCCCTTAGTACTAATAGTGCCCCTAAAATGCCCCAATAGTAATAATGTCTGCCATTGTGCCCCAAAAGTAAAAATTCCCCAATGGTGCCCATAACATGTTCCTCATAGTGCCCCAGTAGTAATAAAAGTGCACAATGATGCCTCCCAGTAATAAAATTCCCCTGTAGTTCCTCGGTTGTAATAAAGCCCATCAAACTGCCCTTCATTAGTTATGAAGCCCATTATAATACACTGCAGTAGTATTAAAGCCCCCACAGTGTGCCCCAGTAGTAAATATTCCCCCTTATAGTGGCCCCAGTAGTAATCATGGCCACCATAGTGCCAGTGCCCAGAAGCCCTATAAGTAATAATACCTGTCTGTACTGCACCCAGTAGTACTAATGCCACTGTAGTAATAAAGAACCCATAATGTGTCCCAGTAGAAAAAAAATGCCCCCTTATAATGCCGCTGAATGTAACATAAAGACCCCCCTAATGTGCCCCAGTAGTACTAATGCCCCATTACAGTGCCACCATTGGTAATAAAGCACCCATGATATGTGCCAGTAGAAAAAAATGTCCGCTTAGAGTGCCCCCAGTAGTACTAATGCCCCTTTTTATAGTGTTGCCAATAGTAGTAAAGTACTATGTGTGCCAGTAGAAGAAATGCCTGGTATTGCCCTCCATGCTGGCTGTGATGCTGTGCCGCGGTTTGTGTGAAGACTGTGATACAGTTGAATATCGAGAGGCCCTAGCAACCAGCAGTGAAACGTTCCTGGAGTCTAGGGCAGTCCTGCTTACCCCTTGGGTACATGTGCAACAGGTTGAGACCCTGCAGCCCTATACTGTCTACAGCGGTCTCTGCACTATACTATTTTACCATAAAATAATTAACGCAAAAAAAAAAATAACATTACAAATCGAAAGCAGTGATTTGTTTCACCTCATACATCAAAAGGTGCTCGCCTTTTTTAAAATGACATTTAAAAAAAAATATATAAACTTGATTATCCACCTATTTCTCTTAATTTGTGACAATTTAATGCCAATAGCACTGAAATGCCCCATTTCAGGCAATCCTGCCAGACCACACTTGCATATCTGCTATATTTCCTGTGGTAAATTGCAACTTTATGTCTCGGACATTTTTGTTATGGTTTTGTTTGAATATGTAACAAAACCTTGTAGTTTTGGCTCATTTATCACTTGTTCCCATGGCGACTTGCTTTTTCTTTTCATAAATGCGACTTTTTGATAAAGTCACATCTTTCTGCCATAAATGCGACTTTTTACACAAAACACCACATTAGCTGGCTTAATTGACCGCAGCCATTGAAGCGTTTTCTGCCAATAAGGCCTTATGCACACAACCGTTTTTTTTTTTTTTTTTTTTTAAGGTTCGCAAAAACGGGTTCCATAGGTCCGTGATCCGTGACCGTTTTTTCGTCCGTGGGTCTTCCTTGTTTTTTGGAGGATCCACGGACATGAAAAATGAGAAGAAAAAAAAATCTAAGTCAAGTTTGCCATTGAAATGATAGGAAAAAACGGACACGGATGACAATCTTGTGTGCATCCGTGATTTTTCATGGACCCATTGACTTGAATGGGTCCGTGAACCGTTGGCCGTGAAAAAAATAGGACAAGTCATATTTTTTTCACGGCCAGGAAACACGGATCACGGCTGCGGCGGCCAAACAGTGCATTTTCCGATTTATTTTTTATTTTTATTTTTTTTCCCACGGACCCGTTGAAAGTCAATGGGTCAGTGAAAAAAACGGCACAACGGCCACGGATGCACACAACGGTCGTGTGCATGAGGCCTAAGAGGATGATAAATGAGGGGTAATATGTGCCAATTTGGTAGCTCCACGTACTTTGACGTTTATAACTCGTTTTTGGCGTGATGTGTTCTTTATGGTGAAAATTATGGAGAAAACAGTTTATATATTTGGTAGGGATTGACCGATATTGATTTTGTAGGGCCGATACCGATAATTTATGAACTTTCAGGCCGATAGCCGATAATTTATACCGATGTTCTGGGAATTTTCATTTTTGAAAAAAAATAAAAATTCCCACAAATCTGCTGAAAATTAATGTTTATTGTTAATGTGTATTATTATTTTTTTTGTAAATCTTTCTTTTTCATTTATACTTAATATTTTGGGGTTTTATTTTTGTAACTTTTTTTATTTTTACTAACTTTTATCCTCCTTAGGGACTAGAACCCTTGTCCTATTCACCCTGATAGATCTCCATCAGGGTGAATAGGAGCTCACACTGTCCCTGCTGCTCTGTGCTTTGTGCACACAGAAGCATGGAGCTCATCATGGCAGCCAGGGCTTCAATAGCGTCCTGGCTGCCATGGTAACCGATCGGAGCCCCAGCATTACACTGCTGGGGCTCCGATCGGAGGAGCAGGGGACAGGGGATCCTGTGGGGGGGGGCGCACTGCGCCACCAATGTTTTTAATACTGGGGTGGGGCGCACTGCGCCACCAATGTTTTTAATACTGGGCTTGGGGGGGGGGGGGGGGGGCACTGCGCCACTATTTAAGCTTAATCTCTAATTCATTCATATACAGGAGGCGGGAGCTGGCTGCAGTATCACATAGCAGGCTCCCGACCTCTATGAGCTGTAGCTGCGATCCGCGGCACCTGAGGGGTTAACTACCGCAGATCGCAGCTACAGCTCATAGAGGTCGGGAGCCGGCTGTGTGATACTGCAGCCAGCTCCCGCCTCCTGTATATGAATAAATGAGAGATTAAGCTTCATTGGTGGCGCAGTGGCCATAGCTCCTCCCCTCCTCTTGTCCCCTGTCCTCACATTGGCGGCGGCAGCAGCAGCACAGGGGGAGGAGACACTGCTTCCTTCTCTCCTGTGCTGCTAAGGGGAACACGGAGAGCACTGTCAGCAGCGCGATCTGTGTTCCCCAATCCCCATACGTTATCGGAATATCGGCAAAATAGATGCCGATAGCGTTCAAAATCCTCAATATCGGCCGATAATATCAGTAAATCTGATAATCGGTCGATCCCTAATATTTGGTGCAAATCAAAACGCCTTTCTTTTTGGCATTGGTGATCTGCTCCCTTTATTTCACTTGACATGATCCAAAGGGAACAGTGGCCAGTGATTGGCTGCAGTGGCATCAAACAGGGAGTTTACAAGGAGTGACCCGAGACCAGCAGCATAGTCCTGGAAGTGAACTTGTCAGGACCCAATGCCATGGATCAGATAAGTATGATTACCAACGTGGGTCCTGCCAGTCTGAGAGGTCTGGAAATTAGTGCACCATCCCTTTAAATATCTTTCTGGAGGTATTAGTGAGGGTAGAGATAGATGGCAATATAGGATGTGGTTTCAAATCTTTTAGCATAAATCTGGCAAAAGTGGGTGCACGTCCGGGTTTTGTTCTTTAGCTCCACCTCAAGAACTGTATGTATCATATAGATTTAGACAGCACTCCAACGGTAATGATGATGATCGGTGAATTTGTATTTCCTTTCAGCCAGGCACAGTGGTACAAAAGTCGCAACGTTTCGGTCTAACGAGCCCTTCATCAGGCAATAACGTGACCACATGTAAAACGCAGCCGGCGCTACTATCAGCCATCTGCCAGGGCTTTTCTTCACATACTGTCTGCAGGCAAGGTGTAATGTGCCCCTCAGGCCGCAGGCACTGTAGTCATTGATGGGACCAGAGTAAACTGTCCAGTATGGAGGTAGTAGTCTGTCCAGCATGGAGGTAGTCCTAGCCAAAATATGACTCCTCGCTGCATTTATCAGTGAGGTTGTCCTCTGGCAGCACTCCTTTATAGCCATTTCCAGGATTTTACACTGAAGCTGTATACTTGGGCTCCTTTTACACGAGCGAGTATTCCGCGCTGGTGCAATGCTTGATGCGAACGCATTGCGCCAGCACGGAATCCGGACCCATTCATTTCAATGAGGCTGTGTACATGTGCGTTGGTTTTCGTGCATTACTTGTGCGTTGCGTGAAAATCGCAGCATGAAGTGAATGGGGCTGCATGAAAAGTGCATTGCATCCGCAAGCAAGTGCAGATGCGATGCGTTTTTCACGGATGGTTGCGAAGAGATGTTTGTATACCTTCAGGTTTTTTTCCCGCGCGTGCAAAACGCATTAAATCGCATTGCACCCGCGCAATAAAAACGGATCAACTGAACGCGATCGCAGACAATACTGAATGGCTTTGTTAGCGAAATTGCGCATTTTTCACTGAACGTATTTGCAATGCATACGGACACGCTCGGCTGCAAGGGGCCTGTCAATGTGTACTAGGTGAGGGCCTTAGTGATAAAAAAGCAACTCTGTCCTTATAGTGAGCGGTGCTGGAATATCTTCATTTGTCCCCTAGAACGGAGGACAACGGACCCTGTGGGAAGGTGATGGCGTGTGATTCTGCCAGTGCCCCCTTCAGTTTTATCTGCCATGTCTTCACCTCTTCTCCCTGTGAGCTCTTAGAGATTATTAAAGTTAATGCAGCCACTCCGACCATTGCTTGTATGTATGAACTATTGCTTCAGATGCAAAAACGCTGCCAAATCCGGCGAATATTTGCAAGCAAGTTGCATGTGACTAGCATTGTGGGCTATGATGACGGTCACTTGTGAGCTGTTTCTGCTACGGTCGTGTCACATTGTGACAGTGTTGGCTGTTAAATGCAATGTTGCTTCACATGTCGCCATATAAATCCTGCCTTATCAACTGTGGCTTTTTTAACCCCTTAACGCCGTGGGCGCATCAGGACCTCAGTTTTCAGCAGCATCTTTTGGCGTCCCTGAAGTAAACAAGGGTTCTTCTGCGCTGTCGCTAAGGCTACTTTCACACTTGCGCCATGACGGATCCGACAGGCTGTTCACCTTGTCGGATCCGTCCTTCCGCTATATCGCCGGACCGCTGCTCCGTCCCCATTGACTATAATGGGGGCGGAGCTCCGGCGCAACACTGCAGTGCACGACGAAAGCCGCCGGACTAAAAAGCCTGACATGCAATTAGGGCTGCAGCTAACGATTATTTGAATAATCGATTAGTTGCCGATTAATCTCTACGATTAATCGATTAATCGGGAAAAACGACAAAATTACAAAACAGAGAGGTTTATATGATCTTACTTGAAAAATTATGTTCAAAGGCCATATTAAAACAAATTGTGGACGACACTATTATGGGGGATCTGTGGACGACACTATTATGGGGGATCTGTGGACGACACTATTATGGGGGATCTGTGGACGACACTATTATGGGGGATCTGTGGACGACACTATTATGGGGGATCTGTGGACGACACTATTATGGGGGATCTGTGGACGACACTATTATGGGGGATCTGTGGACGACACTTATGGGGGATCTGTGGACGACACTTATGGGGGATCTGTGGACGACACTTATGGGGGATCTGTGGACGACACTTATGGGGGATCTGTGGACGACACTTATGGGGGATCTGTGGACGACACTTATGGGGGATCTGTGGACGACACTTATGGGGGATCTGTGGACGACACTTATGGGGGATCTGTGGACGACACTTATGGGGGATCTGTGGACGACACTTATGGGGGATCTGTGGACGACACTTATGGGGGATCTGTGGACGACACTTATGGGGGATCTGTGGACGACACTTATGGGGGATCTGTGGACGACACTTATGGGGGATCTGTGGACGACACTTATGGGGGATCTGTGGACGACACTTATGGGGGATCTGTGGACGACACTTATGGGGGATCTGTGGACGACACTTATGGGGGATCTGTGGACGACACTTATGGGGGATCTGTGGACGACACTTATGGGGGATCTGTGGACGACACTTATGGGGGATCTGTGGACGACACTTATGGGGGATCTGTGGACGACACTTATGGGGGATCTGTGGACGGCGTAGTTATGGAGAGGGGGATATGTGCACTGTTATGGGCATAACAGTGCACAGATCCCCCTTCCCATAGCAGTGCCATACACAGACCCCCCCTCCTCCCCATAGCAGTGCTATACACAGACCCCCCCCTCCCCATAGCAGTGCCATAGACAGATCCCCCCTTCCCATAGCAGTGCCATAGACAGACCCCCCCTCCTCCCCATAGCAGTGCTATACACAGACCCCCCCCTCCCCATAGCAGTGCCATAGACAGATCCCCCCTTCCCATAGCAGTGCCATACACAGACCCCCCCTCCTCCCCATAGCAGTGCTATACACAGACCCCCCTTCCCATAGCAGTGCCATAGACAGATCCCCCCTTCCCCCTACCCCCTAACAGCCCCGGCCCCGATGCTTGCATCTTTATTTTACCTTTTTACAATGACGCTCCCGCTCCTGTAACAGCCAGGCAGAGCGGACGGCGGCGTAACGTCACTCAATCACGTGACGCGCCCGCTCCGCCCACTTCATGAATGAAGGAGGCGGAGCAGGCGTGTCACGTGAGTGACGTTACGCCGCCGTCCGCTCTGCCTGGCTGTTACAGGAGCGGGAGCGTCATTGTAAAAAGGTAAAATAAAGATGCAGCGACCGCCCGCCCGCCCGAATAGCAACGAATCGGCGATTATTCGATAACTGGATTCGTCGACAACGAATCCAGTTATCGAATATAATCGATTACATCGATTAATCGTTGCAGCCCTACATGCAATGGTGAACAGCATGTCGGATCCGTCCTTCCGCTATATCGCCGGACCGCTGCTCCGTCCCCATTGACTATAATGGGGACGGGGGCTGAGCTCCGGCGCAACACTGCAGTGCACGGCGAAAGGCCGCCGGACTAAAGGTCCTGCATTTCTGACTTTTTAGTCGGGCGGCCTCTCACCGCGAACTGCTGTACTGTGCCGGAGCTCCACCCCGTCCCCATTATAGTCAATGGGGTCGGAGCGGCGGTCCTGCGGCACGGCGAAATAGCTGAAGGACGAATCCGACAGTGTGAAAGTACCCTAAAAGCTCTGGATCCAGGCGCAGGCTCCTGCTTCATAGCTGGGGTCAGAGGAAGCTGAATTCCTGCCTTTTAACCATTAGATTGCTGCGGTCCATAATGGAGTTAACCGTACCAGCATAACTGGATAGTGCTGGGATCGTCTGGATGCCCATTGACTATAATGGGATCTAGCGGTAATCCGCCTGCTTTCTGGCATAAGTGGCGAGTTTCGGCCAGACAAATACTGCTGCATGGTTTTTGTCCGGCCAACAGCCGACCTTTATGGAACAGGCTGCCGGGTCTTATAAGACTATGCTGTTAAAAGGCCATTCACATGGCTGTGTCCATTTTGCAGACCGCAGATCTGCCAAAAATTGTTTTTTTCCTCTCTCTCTATTTCTGCAGAAAAATATATAAATGACACTGAAGCTTATATATTCACCCGAACAAGGCCAAAAAATAATAAAAATCTCTCCTGTATAAAACAAGGCCTCAGACAGCCAGGTCAATGAAATAATATTTTTTTTTTTTATGGCTGCTGAAATGCAGAGCGGAATAGAGAAAAAACAAACATTTGCTGGTCTGTTAGGGGGTTAAAAAGTTACAAAAAAGGCAATCTTATTTTAGTATATGGGTGGTATAGAAAGCAAGGCCGAAAACTAAAGTTTTACACTTCTCCTAAGGACAGGTCATCAGTATCTGATTGGGGGGTGTTCTGTTTATAGAGGAGGCGCCGCTTGTACGAGCCCTGCTTCCTCTTCATTACACTGTGCGTTTTTTCCTGTGCAGCGGTGGCATAGCGTAATTACAAGTACTCGCCATATTCACGTAAATGAAACAAGCTCTTGTTATTACACTGCGCTGCCGAGACTTCCTTGAAGAGGTAGTGGTGTTTGCACTAGCGCCCCCTCGCTTCAGAGAGTCAGACCTGCACCGATCAAATATCGATGACCGGCTGCACAATCCCTTTAAAGATGCACTAAATGTATAAAACGTCATGCAACATCTGGTAAATTAAGTGAGCATCATCACATCGCAATCTCCTGCAAAACTGACTTTAAAAAAAATCCCCTCATTAATCTTGTCGTGAAGGTTTGCTTTTATGTGTGGGTGCTGTGTACTGTCAGGGTCTTCTGATGAGTCGGTGTAGTGCACATGTCCACCAGAGCTGCTGATTCAGGAAGCATGTGATAGGACGCGTCCCCTGTGGCTTTTCTAACAGTTGGCCTTTGCAGCTGAGATTTTTCTACTGTTCCTGACAGTTGCTTTACATTTAATAGAAAACCTTCTATTCACTATTCAGTGTCTTTTCTTTCCGCTGTCGTCCTCTTGCCTTGTGTGTAATGTGTTCTTGTTTTTACGTTTTTGCTGAATTTTAAAGTGGTTGTTTGAAATCGGATAAAAAGTAGTTGGGATTGTAATAAAATGCAGTAAAATAATAAAAGATCCATTACTGAACTGATGAATGCCCTCCATTCCAGCGCTGCTACTGCTGCCTGCCATTTTCTGTTTACTGTGCTGCAGCAGTGGGTATGGCCTTCCCACCCACATGACCACTGCAGCCAGTCACTGGTGATTGGTTGCAGCGTTCACTTGGGAAGATTGCTACTGGTATCGCTGGAGCATGGTGAAGAAAGACCGGTTGGGACCACTAGAGATGAGGCGCTGAAATAGTGGAGTTCATCAGGTGAGGAAGGAGGATTTCATTATTTTAACTTTTCATTCAAGTCTCCCTCCCCTCCCCCACCACCACCTTGGGCAAAATAAAACTGATCTCGGAAAACCTCTTTAAGCTCTGATTGCAAATGCCAATGACAGTAGTTTGCGTTTATAGCACAAGGCGTGGAAATTCCCTTTTTTTTTTTTTTTTTTTAAAGCGCACAAAGTGCTTATTCTAGATTCAGATAATATTTCAAAGCATCGTTTAATATCTCCCAATATTTATTATATTTGAATAAGGATGAGCGAACCTGTGCTTCAAGTTCGGCGTACAAGGTTCAGGTTATCTAAGAATTTATATCCTAACTTACGGTCCCTGGTAACGGAATTCTTAGATAACCCGAACCTTGTACGCTAAACTTGAAGCAGAAGTTTTCTCATCCTTATATTTGAAATCGGGGATGAACAAAGTTATGAGCCAGTTGTTATGCTCCCCATGAGAGAGGTCCTGAGGATAGGCAATCAGTAAAAAAAAATCTATGAAAACCTCTTTAATGTAACAAATGGAAACCAGACATCATATAGTACATTGCAATCTCTCTCTAAGAAAGCCAGAACCAGCCCTGTACCTCACATGAATCCAGAGACCTCCCCATTCATTGCTCCAATTGTTCTGCTGGATGTTCAGGGATTTGTCCTTTCTGGTTCAGGTCTCTTCCTATCACGGCTGGGAGGGGTGTGTCCTTTCTCCCTGGCACGGCTGGGAGGGGTGTGTCCTTTCTCCCTGGCACGGCTATCTCCCTGTAACTGTCACAGCTTCTAACAGTAGATATGACTAGTGGCAATTGAAGGAAGGAACTGAGTATGTGTGACTACATCAGCCAGGTGGGCGTAGAAATAAGGAAAGGAACAAAACAGCAGGTGGCGCCATATAGATGGATTTTAGTGAATAACTCACTGGCTATACTACATTTTTAATTAACTTCTGTAACGGTAAATTAAATTTATCAGATCCAGGTGCTTTTTTGAAAAATGTAGAATCTGTTTCATGGGACAACTCCTTTAAGGGTACTTTCACACTTGCGTTAGAGGATTCCGGCAGGCAGTTCTGTCGCCGAAACTGCCTGCCGGATCCGGAAATCCATATGCAAATGGATAGCATTTGTTTCCTGATCTGGATCCGCCTGACAAATGCATTGAAATACCAGATCCGTCTCTCCAGTGTCATCCAGGAAAATGAATCCGGTATTTATTTTTTTCACAGATTTTAATTGCATGCGCAGACCGGGAATCTGGATCCGTTTTTCCAGAGCACTTCATTCCGGATGCGGCATTAATACATTTCAATGTGTTCCGCATGCTTTGCCATTTTCTCCGTCCAAATACCGTAAAAGGACTGAACTAAAGACGTCCTGATGCATACTGACTGGATTGCGCTCCATTCAGAATGCATAAGGATAAAACTAATCCGTTCTTTTCCAGTATTGAGCCCCTAGGACGGAAATCAATACCGGAAAACTTTAACTCAAGTGTGAAACCCTAAAAAGTAGGTTCTCACAGGGCCGGTGTGTGTGGGGGGGCCCTGTGAGAACCTACTTTTTAGGGTACTTTCACACTTGAGAAAATAGAGCATGTTCACAGGCACAAATAGTCCCAGGCATGACATCCACAGGAACCTGGTAAAAATTTGTTTTTGTCAAATTCATAGAATTTGACAAAACCTCAGCATACCTATGAGATCGGTTGTCTCGCCTCAGCAAGTGGCATTCATCATGTAGAGAAAGTTAATACAAGGCACTTACTAATGTATTGTGATTGTCCATATTGCTTCCTTTGCTGGTTGGATTCATTTTTCCATCATATTATACATTTCTCATTTCCATGGTTACAGACCACCCTGCAATCCATCAGTGGTGGCCGGCACCATGGGAGCGCACATAGGCTAGAGCTTTTTCCTATATTGTGCAAGCACGACCACCACTGATGGATTGCAGGGTGGTCTGTAACCATGGAAACGAGCAGTGTAAAATGTGATAGAAAAATAAATCCAGCCACCAAAGGAGGGAAAATGGACAATCACAATACATTAGTAAGTGCCTTGTAACTTTCTTTACATGATAAATGCCACTTACTGAAGTGAGACAACCCCTTTAAAGGGGTACTCTGGTTTTTATTCAAAAATCATATAATTGTCTAATATACATGTATTTAAAATTCTGCATGGATACCTTTTTTATTTAAAGTAGTTGACCCCTATATGCAGAAGAATAGTATAGCCCATGTATCATACCTGTGTAATGCATCCATAGCCCAACGGAAACATGACATCAGTCATGAGACGCGCTTTACACCTGACATACAGTAAGCAGCATTACATGGTCAGCACACAGAACACATTCATGTGATCGGTAAATGGAATCCTGATTTTTCTGGTGGTTATCGCAGTAACTACATCATTGTGTGTCTGTCTGTAGTGTTCTGTAAAATGCCTGCCTGTCTCTAAGTGATGTCATGTTGTTGATAAATGTTTAGTATGAGTAAAACAAACGGGGCACACAGAGATCTGCTTCTACACCGACGGTAGTAACACTGTGTACGTCCATCCCCTCAGTACACTACTATTCAGCAGTTAGATGCTGGGTCTAGTCATATCCATCTCTCCTACTGATGCATTTTACAGGACTAAAAGGATCTGTACCATTAATATATTTTTTTCTTTAGGGAGAGGCAAATGCATGGATATAATACAATTTTAAATGGCTGTAAATCAGCCAATTGTTCGACATCCTATTGTAATCAAATTAAAACCGGAATACCTCTTTAAAATAAGACAGGAGTGTTATTTTCTATATATTTTTTAGCCATGCTTTTGATCAAATGTTTTCATATCAGTTACTAATGCAAGGCTGGATAAATCCTGGTCGCCATGGTGACTATAAAATCCACTCTGGCCACCCAATCTTCCATCTAGCGGAGTATGCTTTGTTTGGCGGTGCAGTGTGTGGAGACAGGTATGTTCACATGACTCTTTTTTGGCACAAATTCCACTCCAAAGATGTGCGCCAAAAACACATGCAGACCCCCCACCCCCCATTGCTTTCAGTGGTGAATTCATATTGCTCTTTTTTTTTTGTCTGCTTGCAGATTTAAAAACTGCATTGTGAAAAAGAGACTTGCCCTTCCTGCGGTAGATTCTGCTTCGGATTCGCATCCAGAGTTCCTTTTGAAAACCGATGGGATCAAAAAGTCAGAAGCGCATAAATTCCTTGTGAACATCCTAGGGGGACTTTTTGGGGGGATAGATTTTGGTGTAGATTCCACGCCTGAAAACCATGCAGATAACACTTACAATACATCTTAGACTACTTCCACACCTGCGTTAGGTGCGGATCCGTCTGGTATCTGCACAGACGGATCCGCTCCTATAATGCAAATGATTGTATCCGTTCAGAATGGATCCGTTTGCATTATGAAGAACAAAGTCAAAACTGATCCGTCCTGACTTGCATTGAAAGTCAATGCGGGACGCATCCGTTTTCAATTGCACCATATGGTGTCAGTGAAAACGGATCCGCCCCCATTGACTTGCACTGTAAGTCAGGACGGATCCGTTTGGCTGCAGGCAGCTTTTTGGTGTCCGCCTCCAAAGCAAAAGGGAGATGGAACGGAGCCAAACTGATGCATTCTGAATGGATCCTTATCCATTCAGAATACATTGGGGCTGAACTGGTCCATATTGAACAGTTTGTAAGATCCCTGAAAAGGATCTCACAAATGGAATTCAAAACGCCAGTGTGAAAGTAGCCTTTACTGAATTCAACGCTGAAACAACTTAGTAATTCATATGGTGCTTCTCTCTTTCTCTCTTTCTTTTCTCCTTTCTCTTTCTCTCTTTCTTCTTTCTCTTTTTCTCTTTTCTTTTCTCTTTCTTTTTCTCTTTCTCTTTTCCTCTTTCTCTTTCCCGTTCTCTCTTTCTCTTTCTCTCGTTTCTCTCGTCTCTTTTCCTCTTCTTCTGTCTCGTTTCTTCTTTTCTCTTTTCTCTCTCTTTCTCTCTTTCCTTTTCTCTATTTTCTCTTTTTTTCTTCCTTCTGTTCCTTTCTCTCGATTTCTCTCTCTCTCTCTTTCTCTCTTTCTCTCTTCTTCTCTTCTCTCTCTCTCTCTTCTCTCTTCTCTTCTTTCTCTCTCTTTCTTCTTCTTTTTCCTTCTTTTGGCTTCTCTTTTCCTCTTCTCTTCTTCTTTCTCTCTTTCTTTTTTTTTCTTTGTTGCTGCATAGGTGGGCTCTCAGTTGAGATCGTCTAGTCTCTGTTCTCTGCGCTATTTCTCTGGGTCTTTCTCTCTTTTTCTCATTTCTCTCGTCTTTGTCTGCTGCGCTGACTATCTCTGTTTTTCTCTCTCTCTCTTTGTCTCTCTCTCTTTTCTCTCTCTCTCTCTTTTCTCTCTCTCTCTCTTTTCTCTCTCTCTCTTTTTCTCTCTCTCTCTTTTAAAAAGAATGAAGTGGAATCGACAGGTTCCATTAAAATGAGCACGGTAAAAAAGCATGCAAAAACCACATTTAAAAAAATGTGAAAAATTCATCCTTACTACCACAGGGATTCTGTATCAGTTAATAAATATATATATATATATATATATATATATATATATATAAGACTCCGTGAACATACCTACCCCAATATGCAAGTAAGGAGACTTATGCCAGTAAGGAGGATTACTTTGTGTAATGGGGCCAGAGCTGTAGATCAGAAATCATTGATCACCTTGCGGTTATCCGTGTTTGAGCTAGTGTCGCACATCCACCTTCCTACTGGTGCCTCGCTTCTCCCATTCTGCAGGCCCACCCCGGGTCTGACAGACGCTATCACCCACTTTCCGTTTTGGTCGTAGGAAATAGGCCATGGGGCTCATCCTGGATAGTGATCACCCAGCATGGTTGTGCATCCACTTTTCCGTACAGTGGTACTTCCTGTTGAGGCAGTGTGAATGTGGACTATTCATTTTGTGGCTCTGCAACGCTGTCATTAAAGGGATAACTATAAGATTGGTGGGTCCTGCCACTGGGACCCCAATTGATCATGAGAACACGGGAGGGGGAACATGCCCCCCCACCTCCTAGGTGAACTGAGCAGCGGGTTGCACTTGCGCGTAGCCACTCCATTTATTTCTAAGGGAATTCTGGAGATAGGTGAGCGCTGTACTCGGCTATCTCCAAATCTGCCCTTTTAAATAAACCTACATTTTTAAAAGGAGTTTCAGGTAATATTTGCCTATTGCCATGTAGTGCACATCCAGACATTTATCTGGCTGCTTATTGCTGAGAAGAAAACTTTTGCTTATTGTTCATGCAAATGAGCTGCCAAGTGTCCTGAGTGCCCAGCTTGGCATGTGTTCCTGCTTTCCTGTGTAAACGCTGCTCCACACTGCCCGTTCAGCCTTTAGGCTGGGTTCACACCTGAGCGTTTTACAGCGCGTTCCTACGCGCTGTAAAACGCTCAACAAGGAGAAACCAATGATTCCCTATGGGAATGGTTCACACCTGGGCGTTTTACAGCGCGTACGATCGCGCTGTAAAACGCCCGACGCTCAAAAAAGTACATGAGCGACTTTGGGGCGTTTGACGCGCGTTTGTGGCCATAGGACACTGTAGTCAATCACACAAACGAGCGTCAAACGCGCGTTTACTATTACAAAAAACGCGCATAAAAATGCGCGATAAAAACGCGCGTTAAATGCGCGTTTGCGCAACGCTCAGGTGTGAACCCAGCCTTACTGACATTCTCACTAATTTCCTAAACTATAAGCGGCAGCGAAATCCTGTGCATGCGCCATGCTGGCTCGCACATGGTCAGTAAGTCAGAGCTGGAAGAATACTGGGCATGTGCTGGCCCAGGGAGGCACAGCACATGGATTTCACAACGGAGGCAAACGGAGCCAGAAGTGGTATCAGAGAAGGGGAGATCTGATTGACTTGATCAGACTGTTCAGGAGAGGGAGGATCAGAAAGCCCACCTGACGGAATTGACATTGAATGGGATACTGTGGTCTCCTATGTATGTGCTTACATGTACGCTGTAGAAATCCAATGGCGCACAATCTTTATAAACAGTTAATTGGAACATGTCTTTAATTTATTACATACGATAATTGATGAAGAAATAAAAATAAAGTGACCAAAAGTGTCCGTAGCCTTTAAAGGGAACCTGTCACCAGGATTTTGTGTATAGAGCTGAGGACATGGGTTGCTGGATGGCCGCTAGCACATCCGCAATATCCAGTTCCCATAGCTCTGTGTGCTTTTATTGTGTAAAAAAACAACAACTATTTGACACATAAGCAAATTAACCTGAGATGAGTCCTATCCCTGACTCATCTCACGTACAGGACTCATCTCAGGTTAATTTGCATATGTATCAATTTTTTTTTTTTTTTTTACACAATAAAAACACACAGAGCTATGGGGACTGGGTATTGCGGATGTGCTAGCGGCCATCCAGCAACCCATGTCCCCAGCTCTATACATAAAATCCTGGTGACAGGTTCCCTTTAGGCTTCGCCTAATTACCTAGAATAAGTGCTCAGTGATGCTCCACAGTGTGGAACCAATCTCAATCCGTGTATTCCAGTCCGACAATCCAAAAAGCCTTCTCAGAAAATTGACTGCGACAAGGAACTCATCCTTTTAGGGCTCATGCACACAACAGTATTGCTTTTTCAGTGTTTTGCGGTCCGTTTTTTATGGATCCGTTGTTCCGTTTTTTTGTTTCCGTTGTGTTTCAGTTTACTTTCCGTTTTTCCGTGTGCCATATACAGTAATTACATAGAAAAAATTAGGCTAGGCATAACATTTTTAATAGATGGTTCAGCAAAAACGGAAGTGATGCAGATGCATTTCCGTATGTGTTCCGTTTTTTCTTTGTGGCCCCATTGACTTGAATGGAGCCAAGCACCGTAATTTGCGGACGAGAATAGGACATGTTCTATCTTTTCACGGCATGGAAATACTGAAACGGAATGCACACGGAGACACTTCAATATTTTTTGCTGAACCATTGAAATGAATGGTTCAGTATATGTTCCGCATACTGAACTAAAAAAACGGCCAGTATACTGAACGCAAAATACTGTTGTGTGCATGAGCCCTTACTTGTATGGTTATGGACGTATTCTGTTTTGGCCGTTTTTGTAAATGTGACAGGAAGGGTGGCCATATTGCTGCCATTTTGCAGTACACTTTTGGCCATGTGTCTTTTACAGGTGAAACACCTCAAAACCATTTAATACACTTGTACATGCTGCTTGACCAAAAACATCAACATTTTGCTGCAAGTGCGCCAAACAAGGTTAATCGCTACCTCTATAGGATCCGAAAGAGTGTTCCTTTGGTTAATTTGTGCGGATACAAAAATTGTCGGCAGCAGATCTGGCTGTGTAAGGCTACTTTCACACTGGCGTTTCTGGGTCCGCCTGTGAGATCCGTTTCAGGGCTCTCACAAGCGGCCCAAATAGTATCAGTTCAGCCCCAATGCATTATGAATGGATAAGGATCCATTAAGAATGCATCAGTTTGGCTCCGTTCAGCCTCCATTCTGCTCTGGAGGCGGACACTAAAACGCTGCTTGCAGCGTTTTGGTGTCCGCCTGATGAAACTGAGCCAAACGGATCCGTCCTGACTTGCAATGTAAGTCAATGGGGACGGATCCGTTTTTACTGACACAATATGGTGCAATTGAAAACTGATTCGCCTCCCATTGACTTGACATTGACTCAATGGAAGTAAAAAAAAAAAAAAGTTCATGGCAATGCAAACTGATCCGTTCTGAACGGATACAAGCGTTTGCATTATAGGTGCGGATCAGTCTGTGCAGATACCAGACGGATCTGCACCCAACGCAGGTGTGAAAGTAGCCTAACCAGTATCTGCTGCTGCCAAACGAGTCTGTATGTGGAAGAGTATTGGCATTAGCGATTGCTCCTCTCCGAACTGTGGAGGAGATGTAATAGCAGCGGTCTTCTCCACCAACGAGCAGGCGATTGTTAGGAGGGAATTCTTCCCTCCCGATGATCGACTGCTGAATCGTCCCTGCTAAAGGGACCTTAAGTCACTTTTGCCTTGCGCCTAGTTTTGAGTAATTTCCCCCATTATGTTGAAACTCCATATTTATGAATAGTTGGCCGAGCAATAAATGGGGAGTTATTAGCCTCACATCTGTGTACTAGTACATTTATATACTCCAGATAAAAGTGGTTTCACGCACATGTTTTGGAGTTTTTTCAGCACTTGTTTGTTTCCCTCTGAAATAAAAAACCTAAACCACCATCACCAGATCTATGGAAAAAAAGAAAATGCTGGAAATGCAGTTTTTAAATCTGCAAGCAGACAAATGCGGGACATATTTTTTTTGCTGCTGGCATATATTATCGTTTTGGTGTTATTTGCATTTTTAGACACTCCCTTCCATTTCCTTCTGTGTTAGAAAAAAAATAGTGAAAAAAATGCTTTCCAAGGCTACTTTCACACTTGCGGCAGAGCGATCCGGCAAAACGTATGCCAATTGATTTCATTAGTAAAACTTATCAGGATCCTGATCAGTTAAGAAAATGCATTGAAATGCTGGAGTCATCCGACATTTATTTCTTTTCACCTTTTTTTTTTTCTGGCACTAATACGTTCCTATGGGAAAAAATGTCAGCATTCAGGCAAGTCTTTTCAGTTTTTTCCCCGGCGATAAAACCATAGCATGCTGCGGTTTTCTCTTTTGCCTGATCAGTCAAAATGACTGAACTGAAGACATCCTGAGCATCCTGAACGAATTACTCTCATTCAGAATGCATGGGGATATGCCTGATCAGTTCTTTTCCGTCATTGAGCCCTTTTTGACGGAACTCTATGCCGGAAGAGAAAAACGCTAGTTTGAAAGTACCCTTAACAGCACAAAAAAATCCCTTTAAAGCACGCAGTATGGAAAAAACACTCAAGCATGTTAAAGTGATTCATCCTCACTCCCTACGGTAAGGAATTAAAGTTAGAAGTAACCCAAAATGGTGTCACTAAATATGCAATTCGTCCCACAACAAACAAGTCCTCATACAGCTACATCGACAGAAATTAAAAAAGGATACTGCCAAAAACCAGCCATGCCGTGGCAGAGCTCTGCACTGTGATGTGCACGCGGCCGGTATCAGTGTTGTGGATGCCCCCTTATGGCTGGAGTTTGAACGTTCCTGAAGAACATATAGTTGTAGTAAACGTTTTCTGCAGGTTTTTGACTGGTGTCAGTGTGAGATAGTACTCGCTCTTTGTGGTACGTCCAGCAGGGGTTGCTACGCGCAGTTCTTCTCTGTGCTCTTTTGCCTTTCATCATATATAGCACTCCCTGCCACGTTCTCCAGTCATTTTGCACAGGTCCTAGTGTATGATTCGGAAATGTATCTGCCTGGAGACCTACCTTTGGCGAGTTGTAATCTTCAGCTCGCCATCCATTTTGTCTCAGGCATACCCACTTTAATATGAGTTCACTGTTTCTGTATTGTCCAACTGCCAGGACAAGAGGGGGTTGCAGCTTTACAACAGCTGGAGTGGTCTTCTGGCCAGGTACCCGTCTGATGTGTTTGCATAGTACATACATGATGTGATGAGAGCAGAGCATTCTTCTATTCCTCCAGATGGAGATGTTTCTCGGCTCTCAGCACAGCGGTCGATAATCCTAGCAAGCCAACTCTTAATTATATCTCTTATACACCTCTTGTAACCACGGTCATTATCACCAATAATCGCACAATGGTCTCCAGTTTTAGGATTACCGCACTTCATAGCAGCTGCTGCCAAAACACAAACGCACATTAAAAGGTCTGGATTGTGAATAGACCTTTCTCGCGGTAATTATGTCAATGTACGTAGGACTAAACTGCGCTGAGCAATAGAGAGATAATGGTCTGGCTGCGGACAATGGGGCATGTTTATTAATACTGTCATAAGGACAGGTTTAGGTGCAGTATAAAAACGGTCATTGACGTGAGCGGCGCCTGCAGTGTATTAACCAGCTCATGGTGGCGGGTAGTGCGTATTACTAATGCACGATGTTTATAGGTGAGTAACGTTTTCCAGTACCAGTACTTGTCACCTAGCCTTGGATCCCTTTCATACGCCGGTATTTATACGGCAGTTTTATAACCAGTTTTACGCAGGATGCACCTATTTTATGATGAGGCCAATCTGTGTGCCTAGACTGAAATCTCCTCTCGCCCCTGGCTGAAGTAGGTTTCAGGTGGCGTGAATGTGCCAGGGCTGATGGACCCCCAGTGGCAAGGGTGGCGTAGAAATGCTACATATTTAGGCTCAACAGTGTTCAAAAAGTTGTAAAATGCGGCCGTGCAACTTTTTTACACCAGTAAATAATAAATGACCCCTAATATGCTTCTCATAATTTTCAGTGGAAAACCGCTGCTAATTTGAGTGTCTTGGAATAAAGACAAATTGTGGTGTGGTTTCTGCACGTGGCAGGTAGCCCCACACATATTGTCTCCAATGATTTGGGCAGATCCGCCAGCTGGTAGATATCCGTAGTGACAGCATGCCCTTAGGTTTGGCTTACATATACTGATGCAGAATACTTAGCAGGATGCTTCTGTGTGAAAACGTCCTTACATGAAGAAGGGCACCTCAGCCTCTTCCACACTGGTGATGACGACTGTGACTAGGCGGTCCGTGTGTATGCCACTTGTCGTCCGTATTCCGTGTGCACTGCATGGCTGAGAAGGGATTTGCTGAGGATAGGCCATGACATATAAATATGAAGTTTGAAGACGCTGCTGCCTTCTGGTGAGCGCTGGAGCATCCTCACAGCTTACCAAGCACTGCGCGTGTGAAGTAGTTTTCATGGGTACCCATGGATTACCAGGTTACGTTTTAGGGAGTAGGGATGAATAGGGAAAAAAAACATTTGATCGGTGGGTGTGCTGGGAGTCGGACCCTCACCAATCAGATATTGATCATCTATCCTAATAATAAGCCATCAGTATTGAGATCTCGGACAACCCCCTTTTAAACAAGGGATCTAAAAGGCTGCATTCACACTGGTGTCTAGATCTGTTCATGATTATTTGCTGTTAAATATAAGTCCCCAGGTACTCATTGAGGTTCTGTCCCCTCCCCTGATATGTCTTCCTTAGTATTATCTTGTATTTCTCATGTAATAAGGCTTCTAGTACCTCTCTTCTTATGTCTTTATGTTGTGCCATTCCTCTATTGTTCCTACTAGAATTTTTATTGATCCATCAGCTCTCATTGGGTCTGTGCCCCTGCAAGTATACCAGTACCACTGACAGTGCTGATTGGATAGTGTTGTACTATATAGGGGCATGCCCCTAACTGGTAACACCCAGATGTTAATTCACAAACTTCTAGTAGGGATAATAGAGGAATAGAATAAATCTTTCTGAATTATTTCATGGGGAATTTAAGTAGCTACTAAAACAGACCATAGACTTAGAATAACTGTAGCCCCAGGCTACTCCATTAAAGGGCTTCTCCACTTTTGTTCTATTGAGTAGGACAGCGGATATGTAATTATCATTGCTGCGATGGTGAAGAGAACGCTGCGTTCGTAAGACCGCTTATTGGTGGGGTGCCGGGAGTTGTCCCATTGCCAATCTAATATTGCTGACCTATACTGAGGATAGGACATCAATATAACAAAAGCGGAGAACCTCTTTAACAATGCCTTAGTGGTCTGTTCTGTTGTGATGCTCTCGTTTAAAGGGATTGGCCCAGTTCAATTAAAACTTGGTCAGCCCCTGTAAATATGCTGAAATACAAAAGAAGCTTATACTCACCCCTTTTTTCCCTTGCTGCTTTTAGTGATGTGCTCTGGTCCTTCCTGGCTGCAGCGGTGATGTCCCGCATACTGCTGAGACCAGTGATTGGCTGCACAGTAACCTGTGTACAGGGGATGTCACTGCCGCAGCCAGGAAGATGACAGCAGCGGGGAGGACCTGAATGCAGCGCTAGAAGTAATAGGGGAGAGGAGGGGTAAATATGGCTTATTTTGTTAATTTATCACATAAGGTTTTTAGTTCTTGGCGCTAGTGTCTTATGTTACACAATGTACCGTATATATTTTTTGATATCACCATTGACAGGAGAATTAGAGGATTCATTTTGTGGGTAAATACACTAGCGGAAAATGAAAAAAAGAACACTGGGAAAACTTGGTGCGATTGAACTGAGATTGGCCAAGTATAAACTTCTAGTGGTGCTTGGTCAGTGCTCACACTGCAAAGATGGTGCCCCCTTTATTTGGGGTTTGTAGCATGGGATATGATGAGGCAGGGTCACATTAAGGGTCCATTTACACGTCTGCAAAATGGGCCCGGAATGGCTGTGGACCTATTTGTTTTCAATGGTGCAGCAAAAGATGCTGACGGCACACCATGTGCTGTCCGCATCCGCACTTCCGTTCCTCAGCCCCGCAAAAAAATAGCCACAGACAAGAGAAGGCATTTCTATTATAGTGCCGGCCATGTGCGGTCTGCAGAATGCACATGGCTGGTGTCTGTGTTTTGCGGACGTGTGAATGGTCCCTTTATACTTGGTGGCATCTCCTCTTGCTGTGATGCAGGCTGTACTATAGAAACTATCTGTCTAGCTCTCTCCGGTATTTGATGGATGGGCCATCTAGCTTCTCGAAGTCTCACTATTTGGTCCTTGTTAAAGTCTGTTAATTGCATAAATGGTGAACGCCCTTGTCTTATTAGGCATCGTGAACAACAAGCAGTCAGCAGTCATGTAAAGCCTATATTACACCAGGCGATTGTCGGGCTAATCATCGCTAATTTGTAGTCGCTCATTCATCGGGCAATCCAAGATCTTTTGACAGGTTTAAAAATGATCATTTCTGCTGCCAGCAAACAGCTGGACAGCACGGGGCCGAGCGATGGCATAGCAATCACTCCTTCCCATGATATGGAGGACAATCGTCTACCACATTGGTCTGTGTAATACAGCCTTAGGCCTCATGCACGCGGCTGTTCCGTGCATTGGTGACCGCAGTTTGCGGTGCCCAATGCACGGGCAACATCCGCGCACCTGCCGGGACAGATTGAGACCTGTTTAAGGCCTCATGCACACGACCGTTGTGTGCATCCGTGGCCGTTGTGCCGTTTTTTTTTCGCTGACCCATTGACTTTCAATGGGTGCGTAGAAAAATCGGAAAATGCACTGTTTTGCAGCCGAGGCCGTGATCCGTGTATCCTGTCCGTCAAAAAAATATGACCTGTCCTATTTTTTTGACGGACAACGGTTCACGGACCCATTCAAGTCAATGGGTCCGTGAAAGAACACGGATGCACACAAGATTGGCATCCGTAGGTTGCTTTCATACAGACGGATCCGAAGATCCGTCTGCATAAAAGCTTTTTCAGATCTAAGTTTTCACTTCGTGAAAACTCATATCCGACAGTATATTCTAACACAGAAGCGTTCCCTTGGTGATGGGGACGCTTCTAGTTAGAATACACTACAAACTGTGTACAAGACTGCCCCCTGCTGCCTGGCTGCACCCGATCTCTTACAGGGGGCCGTGATCAGCACAATTAACCCCTTCAGGTGCGGCACCTGAAGGGGTTAATTGTACTATCATATCCCCCTGTAAGAGCTCAGGGCTGCCAGGCAGCAGGGGGCAGACCCCCCCCCCCTCCCCAGTTTAAATATCATTGGTGGCCAGTGCGGCCCCCCCCCCCCTCCCTCTATTGTAATAATAGCTTGGTGGCCAGTGTGCGCCCCCCATCGCCCCCCCCCCCCTATTGTAATAAATCGTTGGTGGCACAGTGTGGGCCCCTCCCTCTATTGTAATAAATCGTTGGTGGCACAGTGTGCGCCCCCCTCCCCTCCCTCTATAGCAGTAACAACATTGGTGGCCAGTGTGCGCGTCCCCCCCCACCCCCCCGATCATTGGTGGCAGCGGAGTTCCGATCGGAGTCCCAGTTTAATCGCTGGGGCTCCGATCAGTAACCATGGCAACCAGGACGCTACTGCAGTCCTGGTTGCCATGGTTACTTAGCAATAGTACAATAGTAGAAGATTCATAGTTACCTGCTTGCTGCTGCGATGTTCGTGTCTGGCCGGGAGCTCCACCTACTGGTAAGTGACAGGTCTGTGTGGCGCATTGCTAAAGAACTGTCACTTACCAGTAGGAGGAGCTCCCGGCCGGTCACAGACATCGCAGCAGCAAGCAGGTAAGTATGAATCTTCTACTATTGTACTATTGCTTAGTAACCATGGCAACCAGGGCTGCAGTAGCTTCCTGGTTGCCATGGTTACCGATCGGAGCCCCAGCGATTAAACTGGGACTCCGATCGGAACTACGCTGCCACCAATGATCGGGGGGGAAGAGATGGGAGGCCGCACACTGCCACCAATGTTGTTACTGCTATAGAGGGAGGGGGGGGGGGGGCGATGGGGGGCGCACACTGTGCCACCAACGATTTATTACAATAGAGGGAGGGGGGGGGGGGCGATGGGGGGCACACACTGTGCCACCAACGATTTATTACAATAGAGGGGGAGGGGGGGGGGGTGCACTGCCCACCAATGATATTCAAACTGGGGGGGGGGGGGGGGGGGAGAAGAGATGGGAGGCCGCACACTGCCACCAATGTTGTTACTGCTATAGAGGGAGGGGGGGCCGATGGGGGGCGCACACTGTGCCACCAACGATTTATTACAATAGAGGGAGGGCGCGATGGGGGGCACACACTGTGCCACCAACGATTTATTACAATAGAGGGGGGGGCGCACTGCCCACCAATGATATTCAAACTGGGGAGGGGGGGGGGGGGGGCGTCTGCCCCCTGCTGCCTGGCAGCCCTGATCTCTTACAGGGGGATATGATAGTACAATTAACCCCTTCAGCTGCGGCACTTGAGGAGTTAATTGTGCTGATCACGGCCCCCTGTAAGAGATCGGGTGCTGCAGGCAGCAGGGGGCAGTCATGTACACAGTTTTTCAGTATATTCTAACCTGAAGCGTCCCCATCACCATGGGAACGCCTCTGTGTTAGAATATACTGTCGGATCTGAGTTTCACAATGTAGCTCATATACGACAGTATATTCTAACATAGAGGTGTTCCCATGGTGATGGGGACGCTTCAAGTTATGTTCGGGTGTCCGCCTGGCCGTGCGGAGGCAAGCGGATCCGTCCAGACTTACAATGTAAGTCAATGGGGACGGATCCGTTTGAAGATGACACACTGTGGCTCAATTTTCAAACGCATCCGTCCCCCCCATTGACTTTCAATGTAAAGTCTGGACGGATCCTTCTGAGGCTACTTTCACACAATGTTTTAACAATATAATGCAGACGGATCCGCTCTGAACGGAGCCACAGTCTGCATTATATGAACGCAAGTGTGAAAGTAAAGGGACTCCTGACTTTACATTGAAAGTCAATGGGGACGGATCCGTTTGCAATTGCACCATATTGTGTCAATGTCAAACGGATCCGTCCCCATTGACTTGCATTGTAATTCAGGACGGATCCGTTTGGCTCCGCACGGCCAGGCGGACACCAAAACGACTCTTTTTTCATGTCCGTGGTTCCTCCAAAAATCAAGGAAGACCCACGGACGAAAAAACGGTCACGGATCACGGACCTACGGACCCCGTTTTTGCGGACCGTGAAAATAAACTGTCGTGTGCATGAGGCCTAACTTGAATGGGTCCGTGATCCGTCCGCACCGTAAAAAGATAGAACATTTTTTTTGCGGTCTGGAGGCACGGACAGAAACACCACGGTCTGCATCCGTGATAGAGGTGCACACAGCCTTTGCCTATGTATTGCAGACCCGCTGTTTGCGGGCTACAATACGACAACGGCCATGTACATGAGGCCTTAATGGGGAAGCATAAAAAGCATTAGTGATGCCAGACATAAGTGTGTGGAAAACCTGTATGTAAAGTAAGGATCTTGGAGCTTTGATCACTACAAGTAACACCCTTCCAGGATTGCCGTATTGTAAAATAGGTTTTATTGTCCTCCTCCTAGGTGTTCTTTAATATATTCTGATTGTGTATTACATGAACACACTGCCTTACAACATAGAGATGTGTTTATTACATTCTTGTTTCTAAACAGTTTTCAAACCTACATAATTGATCTTCGCTCTAATTCATAGCAATAGAAAACCCCCATGTGTCCTGCAAAAAAAGGGTAAGCTAAGAAACACAAGCAATCACCTTTAGCATGCATTGTTTCAAAAGGGGAAATTTAGCTTCATGCATGAAGTTCCAGAATACCCCTGTTCTGTCCTCCTTATGTGTGAATGGGGCATAAGATGACAGGCAGCTAAACTCCCACCTACTTACTCATTGAGGCCTCATGCACACAAACGTATTTTCTTTCAGTGTCCGTTCCATTATTTTTTTTTTTTTTTATTTTTTTTTTCAGACCGTATGCGGAACCATTCATTTTAGTGGGTATGCCCAAAAAAAGTATTTCGTGTGCATTCTGTATCAATATTTCCATTCCGCAATTATTGTCCGCATTACGGAGAAGGATAGTGCAGTTCTATTAAGGTCCAGCTGTTCCGTTCCGCAAAATATGGAATGCACATGGACGTCATCCATATTTTTTGCGGATCTGTTTTTTGCAGACCGCAAAACACACATGGTCGTGTGCATGAGGCCTGAGGGAGATTTATCAAAACTGGTGTAAAGGAAACCTGGCTTAGTTGCCCATAGCAACCAATCGGACTCCACCTTTCATTTTGCAAAGGAGCTCTAAAAAATGAAAGGTGGAATCTGATTGGTTGCTATGGGCCAGTTTTCCTTTACACCAGTTTTTGATAAATCTCCCCCATTGACTCTGGAGTAGCATCCAATGTAGCTTTTATTGCAAGAATAGGGTGAAACTGAGGAACAGAAAGAAGATGTATTTACTATAGTGAATGAGCATGTGACAATATGCTATAACATATTACAGTAAAAAGCTACCGTATGCAGAAAAACTGACGTGATTGAAATACAGGTTACATAAAGCATAGCATATAGGTCTGCATGAACGTACACTCCTGCAGTGCTCACCAATGGTCTAAATGTACCAGCGAAGCCACATTAGTCTGGGTGAGGAGGCTGATCATAGATGCTCCTTTGTACTTCCGTTGATCTTGGAAAAGATGGCTGCTATGAGTAGATTTAGTGATGTCAATAATTCAATGATAAAATACAGTGGCTCACATGGGACATAAAAGGAAATAAATGCTAGCTAGAAACTGTTTATACAAATGGCCACTAGATGGAGCTAAAGCAACATGAATACTAGCACAGTAGATTTACCATGACTGAAAATACCTAAATATTACATTAATATAAACATATTCCCAAATGGCTTATTTATAATGGCTCGTTTTCTCAAGGGGTAGTCATAAGGGGCAATAAAAAGGCCACTGCCCTATGAGCACACAAAGCTGATGACCCCGCAGGATGGGTTTCTTCTAAGTCCTCCTCACTACTCTGGCTGTCATGAATTACAATCCTACATACAGCTGACAAGACATTAGTTAGTAGGAACCAGCATTGTGAAAGAGTTAGAGGGATGGGTGGAGGATGGGGCTAGTGAGCAGCAGCGCTTGTGTGCACTCTGCTGTAGTATCACAGCATCATCTCTGTACTTTCACTTCACTCATTCCTAGACACACAGCTGACGTCCGCTACATGTAGAATCCTAATTCATGGCAGCAAGAGCAGTTAGGGGAGGAGGTTAAGACAGCTCTTTAGCACAAGTCTTTGAAGTAACCCGTCCAGGTATGAGATTAGGACGGGTTTTGTGTGTGTGAATAGGGCAGCAGCCATTTTATTTCTCCTGATGCTGGCCCCCTCGATAAAATGAGCCATTATCAATAATGGAAGCTATTTGAGAATGTGTTTATAATAACATAATAAGGTGTTTTCAGTTATTTTATTTCCTGGAGGACCCCTTACTAAGTTCGGGTATTGTTTTTTGCCGACTTGTGTTGTGTCATGATGAGCAATTGGATAAAATGAATTACTAAAAGTTTTGTGACTATCTGGCATAGTTACAAATAATCAAATAAATAAATAAATATATATATATATATATATATATATATATATATATTTTTTTTTTTTTAAAGGAAGCTTCTAAATAGTAACCTTATCTCCTTGAGAGATTGTTTCCTCTATTAGGCTACTTTCACATTAGCGTTCGGGGCTCCGCTTGTGAGTTCCGTTTGAAGGCTCTCACAAGCTGCCCCGAACGGATCCGTCCAGCCCTAATGCATTCTGAGTGGATGCGGATCCGCTCAGAATAAATCAGTCTGGCAGCGTTTGGGCTCCGCTCAGCAGGCGGACACCCGAACGCTGCTTGCAGCGTTCGGATGTCCGCCTGGCCGTGCGGAGGCAAACAGATCCGTCCAGACTTACAATGTAAGTCAATGGGGACGGATCCGTTTGAATTTGACACTATATGGCTCAATTTTCAAACTGATCCGTCCCCCATTGACTTTCAATGTAAAATCTGGATGGATCCGCCTGAAGCTACTTTCACACTTAGACATTTTTCTACAATATAAGACGGATCCGCCTTGAACACAAGTGTGAAAGTAGCCTTAGAATTTGTCTTTAGGTGGGATATCCCCAGAACGCAGTGCCCCACTCTCATACCGCCTGGTGAGGCAGCAGCTGGCTGGCACATCCAAATTGGAGAATGAGAGCGCTGGCTGCAAAATGAGCGCAGCTCTTTCCATTTATTTCTGTGGGAGCTAGCCAAGGAAGCAAGCTTGGCTGTTTCCTTGAGGCCCATAGAAGTGAACTGAAAGAAGTGTCTCCACCTCTCTGTTTACCAGCAGTCACCTCAGCTGATGGGATGGGAGTCAGGGGAGCCCCAAGCAGGAGGTAGACGTGGGTCCCTGAGCCGTGGACATGCCATAAATGTCATGGAGAATGGATAATCTTTTAATTCGCTAAGTGCCACATGTTTGCACCCGTTTGGGCAGCAAGCTTCAGCCAGCTCACATGGAAGAGAGTAAAACATCCTCTTAGTGAATAGCTGAGATTTCTAGAGAAAGGAATTACACATGAGGAGTGAAGAGCACAGTTAAGTTTATTCCTTTTATTTAATTTTTTATTTTTTTTGTTAAATGGATGAATTGGTTTTTAAAGCATACCTCCAACCTGAGCTATACCCTACAGGTCCCCGATGATCAAATATCTTCTGAAATATCAGATGAACTTTGAGAAGTAGATATATATTTTATTAGGAGTTGGCGTACAGCCCAGAATAAAATAATTTTATCATAAAATATGCTGCTGTCCCTTAGTTATTCAGAGGAACCTTTTGATTGGTTATTCCTGGCTAGTCTTCTGCTTATTCTACACAGACCAGACAAGATAGGCAGAAATTGGCGCATGCTTTCTGCTAAATTTGGCGCATCTTGCTAGATATGTGACACTTTCTCTTCCTTGCAGGGTGGCTAAAAATCAATGATTTTATTTTTTTTTAAATCGAAAAAAATCTGATTTTTTTTATTTTTAAATTGGATATTTTTTATTTAAATCAGATTTTTTTTAATATAAAATTTGTTAAATTCCATCAATCTATTCACAATGTCATGCTCTTCCAGAGGTTTTTGTAAGATTACTGGTTAGTTTCTTTGCCTACAAGATATTATCACAGATGCTTGGTTTAATTTTGGAGTTCTCAAAACTGAATTTATAACATGAAAAGAGTTGAGAAAAAGATCTTAATCCTAACTTCTACAAACCTATAAATACAGAAGAAACAAAAAAACAAGAATCCTAAAAAAAACAAAAACGGATCAGTCACCCATTTACTTTTAATGTATATAGGGATGGATCTGTTTTGATTCACACAACCGCATGCTAACGGAATGGATGCATCCTGATGTGCAAGATCAAAACGGACCAGGTTAATTCCAGAATTCAGATCCTCTGCTGGATCTCAATACTGGAATTAACAACGCAAGTATTTTGCACCTAAATGTCTACAGTGATGGACATATTCTGGGACACCTTTTTGTTTTGGGCTACCTGCACACGTCGCGGATTCCTGTGCGGAAAAACCACAGCATAATGTGCATGCGAATAGACAAATCTCATGTACATTTGTGGATTTGTTCTGCATGGAAATTGACCTGCCATGGGGATTTTTCAAATTTGCAGCATGTCAATTATGTTTGTGGATTTCACCCTTTTCAAATGAAGGGAGAGATCTGTAGCAAAGCGCATCAGATCCGCACCAAAAACTGCAAGAAGAAATCAGGGGTTTTGGTGCAGTTGAAACACGCTGCAATTTGCATAAATTTCCATGTGCAGGTTCCCTACAAGGGTATTCCGGTTATGTGAAGTTATCCTCTATCCATAGGATAGGGGATAACTATTAGATCATTGGGACCGCCACCAATTTTTAGAATGGGGACCCCCTTTTAGAACTCGGCTTTCTCTGGAACTCCCATAGATATGAATTAAGTGGCTGCCTGCTTGCCTAACTGCTCCATTCATCTGGGGGCTCCATAGGGTACGAGATCTCTGTTCTTGTGGTTAGTGGGGGTCCCAGTGGTAAGACCCGCACCGGTCTAGTAGTTATCCCCATCTTGTGGATGGGGATAACGTCATAACCGTAATACCCCTTTAAGTTTATTCCCTATTAGTCTGACTGTTGGCATGTGTAAAAGAACCTTAAAGGGGTGTTCCGGTTTTAGCAACTAAATGTTACTCTTTTGAAAAGTACAATCTTCCAAATTCCTACCTGTATACATTCTAAGGACTTTCAAAATCTCTGCTTGCTGTCATTTATTAGGAATCTTCATTGGGATAAAAATGTCCTCCGGTCATGTGTTAGACATACAGGTACATGGTATAAGACACTTCTCTGATAACTGTACTGTAAGGCTCCATTCACACATCCGCAATTGTGCGTAACGGGTACGGACCAATTCATTCTCTATGGGGACGGAATGGATGCGGACAGCACACAGTGTGCTGTCTACGTCCGCATTTCCGGAGCGCGCAGCCGATCTTTTGGCCTGCGCCTCCGGAAAAAAAATAGAGCGTGTCCTATTCTTGTCTGCAATTGCAGACCAGAATAGGCATTGCTATGGGGGTGCCAGCCAGGTGTATTGCGGATCCACAATACACTACAGACGTGTGAATAGACCCTAACCCTGGGTTCACACCTGAGCGTTTTACAGCGCGTTCAAACGCGCTGTAAAACGCTTAAGACATGAAAACCAATGCTTCCCTATGGGAAGGGTTCACACCTGGGCGTTTTACAGCGCGTACGAACGCGCTGTAAAACGCCCGACGCTCAAACAAGTACTTGAGCTTCTTTGGGGCGTTTTGACGCGCGTTTGTGGCCATAGGACACTGCAGTCAATGACACAAACGCGCGTTTACTATTACAAAAAACGCGCATAAAAACGCGCGACTAAAACGCGCGTTTGCGCAACGCTCAGGTGTGAACCCAGGGTAACTGTAATGAGACTCATGTGTTCATCACATGACCAGTGCAGATTTTTATCCCTTTTGGAGTGAAGAATAGTAAAGTTTCCTACAGACAACAAGCAGAGATCTTGAAAACTTATTAGTAGAAACTGGAATACCCCTTTAAGAGCTATTCAAACATCCATTGAAAATGACCCAAAATGTTAGGTGCCAGCAGCAGTTTTCTCGGCGCATTGCCTTACTTGGCTCCAGTCCTGCCAGATTCATAGATTTTTATTTGCATGCTGTTATATGTATAACGGTAATCTACATGTGCGGTGTATTTGCCGCTCTGGTGTAATGTTTGGGAGGCTCAAAGAGCCCAATCCGCGAGAGCAGCGGAGATCAGAACACAGCGCGCCTCGCGCAGCGTGCCTCTTTTACCTTCTGTTCTTACAAAGCCTGTGTAGTGAAGTGCGGAATCAAAATGCCTCTCCAGGACTATCGGAAGCCCATCAGATCCTGGAGAGCACGTGTAATCTTGTAGAAGTTCCCACTAGGGCTTTCTGCACATTAATCGTGTTACTGGAATCCTTGTGCGGAGCAGCGGAGGGTCAAGTGAAGGTTTTTTTTTAATGTGTGCTTCCACCTGAATTTGTGTCTTGCATGTGCTGCTGCTTACGGTTGCTTCCACACGTAATGGATTTACGGCAGTTTTTTTTCTTTTTTTTTTTTTTCTTTTTGCATTAAGTCTGCAGTTACTCAGAAATCCGCAGCAGCAAAGCCACATTAAATCGGGGCGATTTGCTGTCACAGGAGTCGTGTGCGGAGCGGGATCGGCTAATGGCCATATAAACCCCGAGCCCCGCTGGTGTACTATTACGTCAGGGGTTGCAAAGGGATTAAGACTTTGTCCAAAATTTGCGGCTGGGTTTCCATAAGGATCATAAACGGTGGACATGTATAAAGGACAGATGCTTCTCCGGTTTTCGAATTCACTCCTGGCTTTGGCTTCAGAAAGTAAATTAGGGTGCCCTCACACGTGGCGAAAACTTGCGCCTGAAAATCCGCAACATCAAGACTTCCCATGTGTTATCCTATGGGGATGAAAATTGTCTATCCCTGCCTTGCGATCGGCAGCGTAGATAATGTTGTGCTGCGGATTTCCAGTTTGAGAATCTCTCCAGTCAGACCAGGCTGTGGATTAACTCCTTCCTTCCATGACTCTGGCAGGAAGGTGTTGGTTCACCTTTTTCCCTATAAAAAAAAAAGTAAAAAATAAAAATTGTCTGCTTTTAGCCATTTTCTTTTTTTTTATATTATATCTGTAATCTAATGGCACAAAAATACATGTGAAAAATATCAAATACATGTAGGTTGGCTGTGAAAATGGTTAGTTATTTGCAGTTAGATCGGCCCATTGCTGCAACTGAAAAATTGGCCTGGTACGAAAGGGGGATATAAACAATCTGGTAATTAAGTGGTAAAAAAAAAAAACTGCCTTAATGGACACAGTTTGTACTTTTTGGTTTAAGGGTCAGTTCACATGTAGGTTTTTTTGCCAATTTTCTGTTTCTATATTTATTTATTTTATTTTATTTTTTTGGCAGAAAAAAAAATTGCCAGGCTCTGAGGTTGAATGAAGGCATGTGGGGAATATAAAAAGCAGGACACACAAGCGTTTTTTGCTTCTAAGTTCTGGCATTTTTGTTAATTAGGTGTTAAAAGCATGTAGTGCGTTCTAGTGTAGACAAAGCAAATATCCAGATGCTTTATCCCGACTCGCAGCATATTGTAAAAGTCTGCTTTTTTTTTTTTTATAAGAATTTTTTTTCAAGGTAGTTCGTAGGTGTGACATGTCAGTCAGATGACACTATAAATGAACTCTTAATAAAGATCAGTTTTGAGATCAGGAGAAATACCAGAAAAACAATCCTATAGTGGTTAATGAGGAAACCGCAGCGTGCTGAAACTTTTCTATAGGGAAAAAGACTCCACAGTTTTTAGAAAGAATAATGCTTAGGCTACTTTAACACTAGCGTTAATATTTTCCGGTATTGAGCCGTCATAGGGTCTCAATACCGGGAAAAAAAACTCTTCCGTTTTGTCCCCATTCATTGTCAATAGGGGGACAAAATGTAATGCTCCAAAATGCGTTCCGTTCTCATACTAGAGTGAACCGCAGCATGCTTTTAGCATGACACAATAGAAAACGGATCCGTCCCTTATTGACTTTCAATGGAGTTCATGACGGATCCGTCTTGGCCATGTTGCAGATAATACAACCGGATCTGTTCATAACGAATGCAGACGTTTGTTTTATCAGTAATAGAAGCGTTTTTGCTAAACTCTGCCGGATCCATTAAAAGCGCTAGTGGGAAAGTAGCCTTAAAGACGCCATTAAAAACACATGTAATATGGAATAAAATAGAAGTGGTTTCTATGGTCTTTTTTAGTGAGTAAAAAGCCCCGAAGATGGTTTTCACTATGAAGCTGGCTCCATTCTTCTGTAGGGCTGTGTTAGTAGTTGTTACATTTAGTTGTGTTGGTAATGTCGCATTACAGCTTTTTTCTTTCCTTTCTCAGCTAACATCTGTTTTGGATCTAGTGGCCCTTTAAGAAATACACAGCTCATTTGCCTCCGGCAGGCTGATGAACAGCATTCCTGCAAACCTCCACTTTCCATTTACTTTCCTCCCCTGGGCTTTCTGAGCTTATGGCATCATTCTGTTTCATTTCACAATTTTGTGTTAACAAAAAGTTTTTACCAGCAAGAAGGCATCTCGTTCCAAGATAATTTCTATAAATAGGCGGCATCTTGATTTCATTGTTGCGTCCTGCGTTGCTGTGCGTACAGGATGTTACAGCGGCACAGCCACTTGTCATCTGTCATGCTTCTTGTCTATAAAAACTCCAAAATTGAGGCAGACGTACTAATCTGGTTTAACACTTAGACCTTGTAAATTAAGTGGCTGAGGCGGATGATACATTTCTTGCACCTTGAGACAGGTTTGGCGAACTTTGCACCGCTTATTGGTTTGCTTTGGGTACTTTCACACTTGCGTCCGGTATTGAGCTCCGTCCTAGGGGCTCAATACCGGAAAAGAAGATGATCAGTTTTATCCTAATGCATTCTGAATGGAGAGCAATCCGTTCAGGATGTATTCAGTTCAGTCCTTTTACAGTATTTGGACAGAGAAAAAAAAAAACTGTTTGATATCTTGCCAAAAATCCTGAACACTTGCTGAAATCTGGCATTTTTTTTTTTCCATTGAAATGTATTAGTGTCGCATTGACTGATCCGGTCATCTGGCCTGCGCATGTGCAGACCTTTTAAAAATGTAAAAAAATAAAATACCGGATATATTTTTCTGTCTACAAATCATATATCAGTCTACAAATGGTTTTCGTTTGCATACAGATTAAACTGGTGTAAAGTAGAACTGGCTTAGTTTCATTTACACCAGTTTTGATAAATCTCCTCCAATGACCTTAATTTGAGTGTTTTTCGTATCATGCGTTTTTTTTTTTTTTTTTTTTTTTTTTTTGTTTTTTTTTTATAACCGTCTTGGTGGTGACTTGTATTTTCTTAGTTTGCATCATGCATGTTTCCTGTGTTTGTCCAAATCCTGTAGAAAAGTCGATGGAAAACCTCTAGAAATGACACCCCTATGACATTTTATACAGCCTCAGAGCATGGCCGGACCGGCGGTGGTAATCATACTTGTCTGATCCCTGCCGCTGTGTTTTGGTCTCATTGCTCTCTCCCCCCCCAGCTCTGCAGGTCCTGGGTCTCCCTGTGTCGTCATCCGGTTTAACGCCAGCTCATGTGACTGCTGCAGTGGTGACGTGTCACCCATGCGTCATGTCACTGGGTCACGTGACATACAGATGCCACATCACTGCTGCTGCCTGTTGACCTGCATCAAGCTAGATGTTGCTGCGGGGAGACACATGGGTGTGTCTCACTCTGTCCAATCAGTGCTGCCTGTGTCAGACGCACCCCAAACTGGTAACGCCCCTCTGTACCTTTACTGCAAGCTTCTGATCTGACGATCCATTCATAACTTCTAGTAGAAATAACAGAGTAATGGTGCCATAAGAATAGATGTTCCAGAATTATTACGTGGGGAATACAAGTAGTTACTAAAACACGTTAAAAGGGATGACAGCTCTTCTTTAAGGGGGTTTAAGAAGACCCATCACTACTACTGAAATGGTAAATAATTGCATTTCCCATAATATAACCATTCTGGAGAATTTCTTCCTTTGACTCTTTGATGTGCTGTTCCTCTACTATTCCTTCTAGAAGTATATAAATAAATAAAAAACTGGATGTTACCAGATTGGAGGGGAAAGTTCTTGCACAGATTAACACCAGCAGCACTGATTGTACAGTGTTAGGCCTGATGCACACAGCCGTTGTTTTGGTCTGCATCCGAGCCGCAGTTTTTGCGGCTCGGATGTGGACCTATTCACTTCAATGGGGCCGCAAAAGATGCGGACAGCACTCTGTGTGCTGTCTGCATTTGTTGCTCTGTTCCGTGGCCGCGCAAAAAAAATATAACCTGTCCTTTTCTTGTCCGCGCTTTGCGGACAAGAATAGGCAGTTATATTAAAGGCTGTCCGTGCACACTGACACCCTCCGTGTTTTGAAGATCCACGATTTGCGGACTGCAAAACACACAACGGTCGTGTGCATGTAGCCTTAGTGTGTAGGGACACATCCCCTTAACAAAGGGAACCAATAGTAGGAATAATAGATGCATTACAGCTGCAGGAATGCTAGTAGGAGATATGAGTGGTCCTTGTACTTCAGGCGCCCTCCCCGACTAGCAGATTATTACTCAGGTTTACCCCTAAAGGTGACCAGCGGCATTACCTACTTGGTTTAAATCTGTGTAGTATGGGAATGTCTTGGCTGAAGAGGCCGCTGTCTGGCTCCATCACAGGCCATTTCATATGCTTGTCTCTACCATTAGCTGTTTGCTAGTAGGCACTGATGTCTTAACCATGTTCCTTTTCTTTCCAGGCTGAATTAACTGGCATCAAATGGCGTCGCTACAAATTCCAAGGCCATGGCGACTGCAGTCCAATCATCTCCGCTCCAGCCCAAGACGACCCCATTCTTTTGAGCTTCATCCGTTGCTTGCAGGCCAACCTGTTGTGTGTATGGAGACGTGAGGTCATGCCTGACTGCAAAGAGCTCTGGGTTTTCTGGTGGGGAGATGAACCGAATCTTGCAGATGTTATCCACCATGAGCTCACCAGTGAGTACACATTTCTATTTCCTTCTGGTATTGCTTTAACGTTGTGTGTATATTGGCTTTACAGAGTAAAAATACTGGAATTGAAGCACATGCTTTTCTTTGGGTACGTGCAGGTGGTGCGAATGGCTACACATTGCCAAGCCTCACCCGCCAGTGGGCTTGCATGGGCATGTGGTCATTGGCTGCTGCAGGTGGGCAGCAGTACAGAGCAGGGTGCTTGCTGGCTGAATGAGATTCCTTAGACACGGCTCATGGGGAGCACCGGCTCTGTAGTGATGAGGGGCAAGCTCTCTGAAACAGCGCAGAATTTCTCAGGCAATGCACCGTGACGATGATAGGTCTTCATAGGGTGCAGTCCCTTTAATCAGAGCCTGTACCCCTTGAGGTAGATCTCAGTACACAAAGTGTTGGTGACAGATTTGTAGGTGTATTGACAGGTTCTTGTTAAAGGGGTTAGTTGAGCATTTGATATTCTGACACCCCCTCCGATCAGCTGTTTGAACAGGTTGCAGAGCTCCACTAGCCCTTAGGCCTCTTCCAAGACTACTGACGTCGTCATTAGAGATGAGCAAATTTCATATTTTGAAATTTGTTCATGCTTCGTTTGGTGGTAAAAGGTGAATTGCGTTATGGATTCCATTACCACGGACCATAACGCAATTCTATGATGGAATGTCTTTAGAGGCATTCCGTTATTCGTTCAGTCATAATAGAAGTCTAGGGGCTGCAAAATGGATCCGTCCCGTTTCTGTTATGCAGGGGAGTCCTCTCCAGCATAATGGGAACAGGACGGATAAGTTTTGCAGCCCCTAGACTTCTATTATGATGGAATAAATAATGGAATGCCTCTAAAGACATTCCACCATAGAATTGCATTATGGTCCGTGGTAACGGAATCCATAGCGCAATTCACCTTTTACCACCAAACGAAGCGTGAACGAATTTCATAAGTGGAAATCTTTAGTCATTATACATCTGTCAAGTGGCCTTTCAAGGGATGGCCCTGAGCTGCAATACCAAGCACAGCCACTATACAATGTATGGCGCTGTGTATGGAACACACAGCAGACTCCTCAAACAGCTGATGGGTGGGGTGCCAGGATGGGATCCCTGCTAATCTGATATTGATGACCTATCCTGAGAATATGCCATCAATATCAAAATTCCAGATAACATCTTTAAAGAGGGGAGTTTTTATTTTTATTTAAGTGTTTCCACACAAAATGCAGCGTCGTGTTCATTTAAACCTACGGTATGTTCATTTTATGCTAAGGAGTTGTGGCGTTCCTACTTGGTGATTGACAACCTTCAGAGTTAGCGGTCAGTCTAAATGCAAAGTTTTCCGGATGTATTGATATATGTGCTACAGGTCCCACGTGTTGCTTTCTGCAGTCGCCCTCCTCCCGAGCACTGCTGCCCAGCTTCTGCATGCGGTGACTGGTGGCTCTGCAGGAATGTGTAGCCCATTATATATAATTGAACTGCCGGTGTTCCGGAATTTTCTGCTACCCGGAAAATTTTGCTACCCACGTCACTTCCGGTAGTGACGTGGGAGGTGTGTCACCTACCTCGGCTCCTCATTGGCTCTGCCGGGGGTTGGTGGCGCAGGCGCAGAGGATTCCCAAGTAGCGTGAACGCGCCGAAGGTAGCAGAAAATTCCGGGCCACTGCGCATGCGCGAAAAAGACGGCCGAACGTAGCAGAAAATTCCGGCTTCGCGCGTGCGCAGTGGGCCGGAATTTTCTGCTACCTTCGGCTCCTACTGCGCCTGCGCCGAGCCGTCTTGTTTAGCAAGCAGAAGGTAGCAGGAGATTCCGGTCTACTGCGCATGCACGAAGCCGGAATTTTCAGCTACCTTCGACACCGCCTGCGCCCAGGACCAATAACATTTGAACTACTTTAGGCGTGCATGCGCCGTGGCCTGTCATTTTAACCTCAGTACAGAAAGCGAGCCTGTTATACTCGCGCTTGCGCATGGACATGTACAAATTTGCAAACCATTTAATTGACTCGGCGCTAGTGCGCCTGCGCCAAGTCGTCTTTTTGGCGCAGGCGCAGTAGCGCCGAGTCAGTTAAATGGTTTGCAAATTTGTACATGTCCATGCGCAAGCGCGAGTATAACAGGCTCGCTTTCTGTACTGAGGTTAAAATGACAGGCCACGGCGCATGCACGCCTAAAGTAGTTCAAATCTTATTGGTCCTGGGCGCAGGCGCAGTAGGGGCCGAAGGTAGCAGAAAATTCCGGCTTCGTGCATGCGCAGTAGACCGGAATCTTCTGCTACCTTCCGCTTGCTAAACAAGATGGTTCGGCGCAGGCGCAGTAGGAGCCGAAGGTAGCAGAAAATTCCGGCCCACTGCGCATGCGCGAAGCCGGAATTTTCTGCTACCTTCGGCGCGTTCACGCTACTTGGGAATCCTCTGCGCCTGCGCCACCAACCCCCGGCAGAGCCAATGAGGAGCCGAGGTAGGTGACACACCTCCCACGTCACTACCGGAAGTGACGTGGGTAGCAAAATTTTCCGGGTAGCAGAAAATTCCGGAACACCGGCATAGAGCCTTTCCAGTGGTTTGAATCATTTATGAGGCACCTGTTCTTAGCGCTGGTGCTCGTGACATTCCTGCTTCCACAATCTGCCTTTAATAATATATAGACTCCCCTTTTCCCTGGTAGTGGTTATAAAATATTCAGATTTGTGGTGACTGCAGTTGTAGGACACAGAGGCAAATGATTGTATTTGTGTGATTCATGTCCTATTATGTGAGGGGCTCCGGCATTTCACAAGCTTCGCTTCTGATTGTCATTTTTTTTCTCTGGGTTTAAACCTTCACACCCTGCGTGTCGGGAGCACAAGGAAGTAGGAGAAGCGGTGCCTCTGTGTAGTGTACGCAGGTGAGATGTTTCTGTAGAAGCCTCCATGGAGCCCGTTCATGCTCTTAGGCTAGCCATACACATTAGGCACATTCAGTCGACATATCTCCTGACTGCATGTGCGGCCCGGATTATGGGAAGAGGGGGCACTTCTGAGAACAATGGGATTGGACATTCAAACATGCCTCATCTCATCCTCACCTCCCCAACATCTGCCATTGGGGGAGAGTCATACACTTTGTGTATGGTCCATACCATCTATCTAATGTGTATGGGCAGCTTTATTTGTGAGTGTTGCAGCCACCTGCAGGCATGTAGTTGGAGGTTTTAAATGGGTTGTCCCATGAAGGCAACCCAAATGCACATCTTAGCGTGGAGATCCAGTTCAGGACGCCGTGTATCAGCCAGAGTAAAGAGGTGCTGTCTACAAGCAGCCCAGAGTCCCAGCTGTCCTGTTCTCACTTGTGAATGGTCACCATGAGGTCTCTGCAGGGGAAATGTTGCTTCCCTCAGCACAGTCAGCCCTTTACTGGAGGTTGATGATGCTCCACAGCACATTTTGAAAGGCGTTCTGTGATGAGACAACCTCTTTAAAGTGATGTTTTTAAATGGTCTAGGGGGTCACATGTAACAATCCGTAAATGAAAAGATGCCCTTTAACACCGCTGTAGTTGGTTCCATGTGGTTTCCTCCCCAGACACACCGGTTCCATCCCTAGCTGCCTTCCCTCATTATCACCCAAGTAGCAGCTAGAAGGTCAGCGGTGTATATCACAGCTCAGCAGTCTGTAAGCAGATGCAGTTTAGAGGACGGACGAACCTTTCTGTATAAAGAAGGTACAGAATATGCTTTTCATTAGAACATCACTTAGTCCTTCAGCACATTGCTTTCTGGACAGTAATGCAATGAAGCTGTATCACTGGAACAGGGGCCCCTGAGTCCCACATTCCTCCTCTGCTGGTATTTTAGATGCCTTGCAGATCTATACTACAGAATTCTGTGGAGGCTACATCAGTCATACACCATTAACCCCTTGTATTTTTTTCCCACTGACTTTGCGCTGAGATTTTATTTTTTATTTTTTTTTATTTTTTTTCTTGATGAGGTGGGTGGGTGGGGGGGGGGGGATATTTTTTTTAGGTACATAACATTTACTGGTTATTTTGTGTTTTGTGTGTGTTTTTTTTTTTCAAAAGAAATCTGATAATTTAAAGGGATTATGCCATATAGTACATGAGTCTTTTTCTAACAAAACTAGAACCAGCTCTGTTCTGCACATGGATCCAGAGATCTCCCTATTCATTACTCATATTGCTCTGCTAGATTTATTTCAGGTTGGCCGCGCAGGGTGTGTGTCCTTTCTGCTGTAACTGCCACAACTTCTAACAGAAGATATGGCTGGAGACTGTAGAAAATATAAACTAAGCATGTGCAACCACCTCAGTGAGGCTACTTTCACACTAGCGTTCGATCGGATCCGTTCTGAACGGATCCGATCATAATAATGCAGACGGAGGCTCCGTTCAGAACGGATCCGTCTGCATTATATTAGCATATAAAAGCTAAGTGTGAAAATAGCCTCGTACGGATCCGTCCAGACTTTCAATGTAAAGTCAATGGGGGACGGATCCGCTTGAAGATTGAGCCATATTGTGGCATCTTCAAACGGATCCGTCCCCATTGACTTACATTGTAAGTCTGGACGGATCCGCATGCCTCCGCACGGCCAGGCGGACACCCGAACGCTGCAAGCAGCGTTCAGCTGTCCGCCTGTCCGTGCGGAGGCGAGCGGAGCGGAGGCTGAACGCCGCCAGACTGATGCAGTCTGAGCGGATCCGCATCCATTCAGACTGCATCAGGGCTGGACGGAAGCGTTCGGGTCCGCTCGTGAGCCCCTTCAAACGGAGCTCACGAGCGGACCGACGAACGCTAGTGTGAAAGTAGCCTGAAGTGGATGGAGGAATGGAAAAAACAAAACAAAACAAGCAAACATGTGGCGCTATACAGATACATTTTATTTACAGATTAGCGAATTTCATATTTTGAAATTCATTTAGTGGTAAAAGCAGAATTGTGTTATGGATTCTGTTACCACGGACCATAACGCAATTCTATGACTGAATGCCTTTAGAGTGTTGCACATTGTTAAAGGAGTTTTCCCAAATTTTAATATTGATTACCTATATCATCAATGTTAAAATTCCAGAAAACCTGCTGCATTCCTAAGGCTACTTTACACACTTGCGGCAGGACGGATCCGACAGGCTGTTCCCCATGTCTGATCCGTCCTGCCGACATTTCGCCGTGCTGCCGAACCGCCACTCCGTTACCATTGACTATAATGGGGACGGGGCGGAGCTGCGGCGGTGCACGGCGAAAGCCGCCGGACTAAAAAGTCCTGCATGTCCGTTATAGTCAATAGGGACGGAGCGGCGCCTCGGCGAAAAAGCGGAAGGACGGATCCGACATTGTGAACAGCCTGTCGAATCAGTCCTGCCGCAAGTGTGAAAGTACCCTAAACCTAACACTTTTGTCTTTAAACGCAATTCTAGTTTATTTTAATTTTTTTTCATGTTAATCTCCCCCTTCCCCTCCCTTGAAGTAAGATTGCGGCTCGCAGTGATAAATCTGGAGGGAACCTAATTAACGTGGCTAACTACACCCACTTTTTGAAACTGGAGTGACTGCTAGGCCAGTTTCACACTGTGCGGGAGCAGTATTTCCCAGCCTGGACACTGCTACTCTGACGTGAACTCGCTGCATCATAATGATTTCTGATCCTCTGAATTCCTATCTCACCACGGGTCTGCTGAACTGTAGCCACGGCATGGTCATTACAGTAGAGCAGACCCGTAGTGAGATGGGAATTCAGAGGATCAGGAATCCTTATGCTGAGTTCACTATAGAAGAGTAGCGTTCAGTCCAGGAAATACTGCTCCCATACTTTTGTGTGAAACTGGTAAAGCCAAAAAGCCACACAGCCCCAAATTGTATTTTATTTTTTTGCTACTTTTTGATGCCAGAATTCTGAAGTGTAAGGCTTGATCAATTCCCACCTATGGAAAACTGGCTTAGTCGCCTATAGCAATCAAATTCCAACTTTCAATTTTTTTACAGCTCCTTCGTAAAATAAAAGGTGAAATCTGCTGTGGGTAACTAAGCCAGGTCTACTTTACACCAGTTTTGATAGTTGTTTTACACCTTTCAGATATATGACAAAGTGAACTTTTTTTATTATGTTCATGGGCTTACTGGACAATGACCAAGAACAAATGTGAGCAAATGTGGACTTTATTTTTGTGGTGGTCTCCCTCAAGGTGGCATTTATTATGTGGAGAAAATTTTATACTCGACACTTACTAATGTGTTTATTACCCATATTGCTTCCTTACCTGGCTGGTCTCATTTTTCCATCACATTATACACTGCTCGTTTCCATGGTTGCGACCACCCGGCAATCCAGCAGTGGTGGCCATGCTTGCACAATATAGACCCACGCTGTCTTGGCCCCTAGAGAGGCCAGAGCTTTTTCCTATAGTGTGCATGTGCAAGCACGACCACCACTGATGGATTGCCGGGTCGTCGTAACCATGGAAACAAGCAGTGTATAATGTAAGGGAAAAACAAATCAAGCCAGCAAAGGAGGCAATATGGATAATAACAATGCATTAGTAAGTGCTTTGTATTAACTTCCTCTACATAATGAATGCTATTTGCTGAAGTGACAGAACCCCTTTAATAGCAGATCATCTGTTGGTTCTGGTCATATACGTATAGCAGTCACATTTTTAGGGTCCATTCACCCATCCGTATGTGTTTTGCGGATCCACGGACACCGGCAATGTGAGTTCCGCATTTTTCGGACCACACATCGCTGGCGTTATAATAGAAAATGCCTAATCTTGTCCGCGGACAAAAATAGGACATGTTCTATTTTTTTCAGGAACGGAATTGCGGACCCAGAAGTGCAGATCCGCATTTCCAGATCTGAACAGCACATAGTGTGGCCCAATAGAAATGAATGGGTCCGCAATTCCGTTCCACAAAACAGAATTGCGGACGTGTGAATGGACCCTTAGGTGGAGTCAGCACTGAAACGAGCATTACTAGGTTGTCCAGAAAAGTGGATGAGATCCTCTTATTTACATGCTGCAGAAAAATCAGGCCGGAATTGGCCAGCGGTGCTGATTTCTTGTCGATTTATGCTGCAGATGTCACCCTTTGCAACGTATAGGATGAATTCCATGGATAATGTGCAGCAAAATCTGCAATATATCCGCATGAAACTGGATTTTGCTGAGGATTAGTGTCAGATATTGCCACAGAATCCTTGCAGAAAATCTCCCCTGCTGTCTGTGCCTTTTATACTCAAACAGCTCATTGTAAGACATCAGCCTTGTGTTTCTTCTGCGGATCTGCCGGCCGGTGATTGGACTGGTCCTACCTGCCATGATTTCCCTGCGGAAATTCTGTCAATTCTTATTTTTCTGCAACATGAGTTGAAATCCACAAGTGGAAAAATCTGTGCTGTATGAAATTTGTTACAAGTTTAATTTTCTATTGAAATCAGTGGGAGGTGGTGAATACATGTGGTGGTTTTTGTTTATGTAGATTGTGACGCTGAAAATGTGCTAAAATCCACTTTGGAAATCAGCCTTCTGAACATGCCCCTAGCATAATCCTTTGCTGAACAAGTGTCTAAGTGACGGGAAGCCTTCTCCCAACCTACTTCATACATCACGCCTCTCTTCCTTATTGCAGTTCCAAGCCAGTGCCTTGAAGTGAGGTCGCCTAGTGTCATCTTCTGATGCTTTCAGCTTAGAACACAGTATTGCGTCTATTTGCTTCAGTCATTCTGTGAAGCTAAATTAACGCATACATTACCCTTTAATATTAACTCAAATCATTGTAGAAAAATAATAAAGTACAAATAGTTTAATATAGTATTGGATTGAATTTAGACATCAGTATGAGCTCCGAGATGGACCGTTGTAATGGAATAATCAACTTTGTGGGATGTTCTCATGTTTCCACTTTATATTGGTTTATTTGTAATGCCCCGTATTGGATATTTTTTTGCTGTGTGATACTTTGATGTCCACACCAAACCTTCCTTATACTATATATATATATATATATATATATATATATATATATATATATATATATATATATATATAGCTTTTGATGGCGTATGTAACTACAGTAGGTGGAAATACCATAATGTCTGTAGCAAGTACATAGTACAATACAAGCTCTTTGAAGGTACAATTTTATTTTTATTTTTTCCGTTTAACCCCCCCTTTTTTTTAACCCTACGTTTATTGCAAATTCCCACTTATAATATGCAGCAAAAAGAAAAAAGATCATTCTGAGTAAATTTCATGAAGTTTTTTTTTATTTGACATCATAGCCGCAGTTTGACATTAACTGTGTTTTATGATTGTACAATCTTTGGAATGAGCAGTACCCCAAATAAAAATGCATAAATATCACCCACAAAGTATATAGAAGATTGCAGGGTAAAAGAATGAGAAAATGTTCATACACCTGATGTAAGTCCTCAGTAAGATACAGGTTCCATAGCATAATGTCTCTCAGTTTCTGTATAACCATATAGACAGAGCACAGTGCTCCACAACAATGTATATTTAGAAGCATTTGCGGTGGACAATGGATGGTCCAGCTTCATCATATTCTTGCTTGCTGATCCACATCTGCTGGAAGGTAGACAGAGAGGCCAGGATGGACCCTCCAATCCAGACAGAGTATTTGCGTTCTGGTGGGGCAATGATCTTGATCTTCATGGTGCTTGGAGCTAGAGCAGTGATTTCCTTTTGCATACGGTCAGCAATACCTGGGTACATGGTGGTTCCACCGGAAAGGACGTTGTTGGCGTACAGGTCTTTGCGGATATCAATATCGCACTTCATGATGCTGTTGTAGGTGGTCTCATGAATACCAGCAGACTCCATGCCAATGAAAGAGGGTTGGAAAAGGGTCTCTGGGCAGCGGAAGCGTTCATTGCCAATGGTGATGACTTGACCATCAGGCAGTTCATAGCTCTTTTCCAGGGAAGATGAAGATGCTGCAGTGGCCATCTCATTTTCAAAGTCCAGAGCAACATAACACAGCTTTTCCTTAATGTCCCGGACAATTTCTCTTTCAGCAGTTGTGACAAAGGAATAGCCACGTTCAGTGAGGATCTTCATAAGGTAGTCGGTGAGGTCACGGCCAGCCAGGTCAAGACGCATGATGGCATGAGGCAAAGCATAACCTTCATAGATGGGGACGTTGTGTGTCACACCATCTCCAGAATCCAGGACAATACCAGTGGTACGGCCAGAAGCGTAGAGGGACAGCACAGCCTGGATAGCTACATACATGGCAGGAACGTTGAAGGTCTCAAACATGATTTGTGTCATCTTTTCTCTGTTAGCCTTTGGGTTCAGTGGAGCTTCTGTAAGCAGAGTGGGATGCTCTTCAGGGGCGACACGCAGCTCATTGTAGAAGGTGTGATGCCAGATTTTCTCCATGTCATCCCAGTTAGTGATGATACCATGTTCAATGGGGTATTTCAGAGTAAGGATACCTCTTTTGCTTTGGGCTTCATCACCTACATAGGAGTCCTTCTGCCCCATGCCTACCATGACACCTTGATGGCGTGGGCGGCCAACGATGGATGGGAATACAGCTCTGGGTGCATCATCTCCTGCAAATCCAGCCTTCACCAAGCCAGAACCGTTGTCGCAGACCAAGGCAGTGGTCTCTTCGTCGTCGCACATGGTTGCTTAGAGCACAAAACTTTGTACTGGTTGACTGGGAGGTTAGATGCTGAATGCTGCAGCTGTGACTTGACTGGAGAAGCCACGGCTTTATATATTCTTTTCCATCCCCTCTTTTTTTTTTTTTTTTTTTTTTTTTTCCCCCCCCCTCTCTCTCTCTCTCTGTAGTTCCCTTCCCTAGTTTAGGAATGCTTTGGGAGTCCCCCATATGCCTGCCCATATTTGGTTTTTAAAAAGGATGGCCCATGCCAGCCTGTGTAAATGGGAGTGTCTTGTCACATTGCCCTGTCTAGCCATAAATGGGTAGTTGTCAGCTGTGGTCCCTGGAAGCACACATGTCTCCTCACCTAGAAGGCTGAGTGACAGTGACATATTCCTGGAGGACAGCTGAAGAGGGCTAATCTATAGAGCTATGTGAAACAAATGACGAGACACACTTCTTAAAGTCAGCTTCATCCTTCTTGCCCATTAATGGATATGCTTTTTACTCTCTGAGATAAGGCTTGAAGTCTTGAACGAATCTTGATTTTGACTGTTTTTAATATTTTAAGAATTCCAGAACTGGTGTTTAAAAAGCTTTTCTCAAGAAATCCTCAGATAATTTAAGTGTGTGTGTATGTATATGTATATGTGTATATATATATATATTATACACACACACACAGTACAGACCAAACGTTTGGACACACCTTCTCATTCAAAGAGTTTTCTTTATTTTCATGACTATGAAAATTGTAGATTCACACTGAAGGCATCAAAACTGAATTAACACGTGGAATTATATACATAACAAAAAAGTGTGAAACTGAAAATGTCATATTCTAGGTTTTTCAAAGTAGCCACCTTTTTGCTTTGATTACTGCTTTGGACACTCTTGGCATTCTCTTGATGTTTTTCAAAGTAGCCACCTTTTGCTTTGATTACTGCTTTGGACACTCTTAGCATCCTCTTGATGAGCTTCAAGAGGTAGTCACCTGAAATGGTTTTCACTTCACAGGTGTGCCCTGTCAGGTTTAATAAGTGGGATTTCTTGCCTTATAAATGGGGTTGGGACCATCAGTTGTGTTGTGGAGAAGTCAGGTGGATACACAGCTGATAGTCCTACTGAATAGACTGTTAGAATTTGTATTATGGCAAGAAAAAAAGCAGCTAAGTAAAGAAAAACGAGTGGCCATCATTACTTTAAGAAATGAAGGTCAGTCAGTCCGAAAAATTGGGAAAACTTTGAAAGTGTCTCCAAGTGCAGTTACAAAAACCATCAAGCGCTACAAAGAAACTGGCTCACATGCGGACCGCCCCAGGAAAGGAAGACCAAGAGTCACCTCTGCTGCGGAGGATAAGTTCATCCGAGTCACCAGCCTCAGAAATCGCAGGTTAACAGCAGCTCAGATTAGAGACCAGGTCAATGCCACACAGAGTTCTAGCAGCAGACACATCTCTAGAACAACTGTTAAGAGGAGACTGTGAATCAGGCCTTCATGGTAGAATATCTGCTAGGAAACCACTGCTAAGGACAGGCAACAAGCAGAAGAGACTTGTTTGGGCTAAAGAACACAAGGAATGGACATTAGACCAGTGGAACTCTGTGCTTTGGTCTGATGAGTCCAAATTTGAGACCTTTGGTTCCAACCACTGTGTCTTTGTGCGACGCAGAAAAGGTGAACGGATGGACTCTACATGCCTGGTTCCCACCGTGGAGCATAGAGGAGGAGGTGTGATGGTGTGCGGGTGCTTTGCTGGTGACACTGTTGGGGATTTATTCAAAATTGAAGGCATACTGAACCAGCATGGCTGCCACAGCATCTGGCAGCGGCATGCTATTCCATCCGGTTTGCGTTTAGTTGGACCATTTATTTTTCAACGGGACAATGACCCCAAACACACCTCCAGGCGGTGTAAGGGCTATTTGACCATGAAGGAGAGTGATGGGGTGCTGCGCCAGATGACCTGGCCTCCACAGTCACCGGACCTGAACCCAATCGAGATGGTTTGGGGTGAGCTGGACCGCAGAGTGAAGGCAAAAGGGCCAACAAGTGCTAAGCATCTGTTGGAAGACCATTTCAGGTGACTACCTCTTGAAGCTCATCAAGAGAATGCCAAGAATGTGCAAAGCAGTAATCAAAGCAAAAGGTGGCTACTTTGAAGAACCTAGAATATGACATATTCAGTTGTTTCACACTTTTTTGTTATGTATATAATTCCACATGTTAATTCATAGTTTTGATGCCTACAGTGTGAATCTACAATTTTCATAGTCATGAAAATAAAGAAAACTCTTTGAATGAGAAGGTGTCCAAACTTTTGGTCTGTACTGTGTGTGTGTGTGTGTGTGTGTGTATATATGTATGTGTGTGTATGTATATATTATTATTATTTATATATATATATATATATATATATATATATATATATATATATATATATTTAATTTTTTTTTATTTATTTTTTTACAGTATCTCATATAAGTGAATACCTCCCTCACATTTTTCTAAATATTTAATATTTTGATATCTTTTTCTGGGACAACACTGAAGATATGACACTTTGATACAATGAACAGTAGTCAGTGTACAGCTTGTATGGCAGTGTAAATTTGGTGTGCCCTCAAAATAACTCATTACACAGCCATTAATGTCTAAACCACTGGCAACAAAAGTGAGTACACCGCTAAGTGAAAATGGCCAAATTGTGCCCAATTTACTTTTTCCATACCAGGTGTCGCGTAACTCGTTAGTGTTACAAGGCGTCAGGTGTGAATGAGAAGCAGGTGAGTTATATTTGGTGTTATCGCTCTCACATTCTCTCATACTGGTGACCTGAAGTTCAACATGGCACCTCATGGCAAAGAACTCTCTGAGGATCTCAAAAAATGAATTTTTTTATCTACATAAAGATGGCCTAGGCCAGTGATGTCGAACCTTTTAGAGGCCAAGTGCCCAAACTGCAACCCAAAACCCACTTATTTATCATAAAGTGCCAGTGTATTTAACCTGAATACTATAGTTCAATATAATATATCTTCCATGCACTTTATCATTTAGCTATTAAAGCCTGCCTACATTCAGTGCCCTGCCTGTGCTGTTTATAGTGCGCCCTGTGCTGATGAATGGCAGGAAAAGTCTAAGGCATATTGGTACACCATAGACTTTTTTCACAGTGCGGGTGCCCACAGAGAGGGCTCTGAGTGCCGCCTCTGGCACCCGTGCCATAGGTTCGCCATCACTGGCCTAGGCTATAAAAAGATGGCCAACACCCTGAATCTGAGCTGCAGCATGGTTGCCAAGACCATACAGCGGTTTAACAAGACAGGTTCCACTCAGAACAGGACACGCCATGGTCAACCAAAGAAGCTGAGTGCACTTGCTCAGCGTCATATCCAGAGGTTGTCTTATCGAAATAGATGTATGAGTGCTGTCAGCATTGATGCAGAGGTTACAGGGGTGGGGGGGTCAGCCTGTCAGTGCTCAGACCATATGCCGCACACTGCATCAAATTGGTCTGCATGGCTGTCATCCAAGAAGGAAGCCTCTTCTAAAGATGAAAGTCCGCAAACAGTTTGCTGAAGACTAGCAGACTAAGGGTTCTTTCACACTAGCGTTATTCTTTTCCGGCATAGAGTTCCATCAAAACTGATCAGGCATATCCCAATGCATTCAGAATGGATAGAAATCCGTTCAGTTTGCATCAGTATGCCTTCCATTCAGTCACTGTCAGTCGTTTTGGCCAGCGTTGGTGCCGGATCCAGCATTGCAAAACAACTGAAGGACTGATCTGAAAACTGTGAAAAAGACCAAGACTGATCCGTCCATCTGCATGACAAGCGGAGAAACGGATCCGTTCTTGCAATGCATTTGTAGACGGTTCCGCACCTGTATCTGTCTACAAATGCTGTCAGTTGTCACACTGATCTGCGGATCCGGCAGGCCGCTCCGATGGAGGAACTGCCTTCCGGATCACACTAACGCAAGTGTGAAAGTACCCTAAGGACATGGATCACTAAAATCACGTCCTGAGGTCAGATGAGACCAAGATAAACTTATTTGGTTCAGATGGTGTCAAGCGTGCGAGCAACCAGATAAGGAGCACAAAGATAAGTGTGTCCTGCCTACAGTCAAGCATAGTAGTGGGAGTGCCATGGTTTGGGGCTGCATGAGTGCTGCTGGGAGCTACAGTTCACTGAGGGAACAAATAATGCCTATGTACGGTGACATACCGTAGCGGAGCACGATTCCCTCCCTTCAGAAACTGGGCTGCAGGGCAGTATTCCAACGTGGTAATGACCACAAACATCTCCAAGACGACCACTGCCTTGCTAAAGAGACTGAGGATAAGGGTGCTGGCAGGGGCGTAGCTAAAGACTCATGGGACCTAGTGCAAGAGTTCAGCTTGGGCCCCCTTCCCTCAGTGCTTTTTTGGCCAGGGGCAGGGAAGCACAAACCTTTGTGCTGCCCAAGGCAAAAATTTAAACGGCACCTAAAGTTAAAGTTACACCTTCCTTCCAGCCAGAGGTGTAACTTGACCAGCATGTACTTTCAATAATGCTGGTATCTTCTTATGCAGCACAAGGGTCTTTGGGCCCCTCAGGTTCCTGGGCCCGGTAGCGACTGCTACCTCTGCACCCCCTATAGCTACGCCCCTGGGTGCTGGACTGGCCAAGCATGTCTCTAGACCTAAACCCTATTGAAAATTTGTGGGGTTTCCCCAAACGGAAGGTGGTGGATTGAAAGGTCTCTAACATTCCCCAGCTCTGTGATGTCATCATGGAGGAGTGGAAGAGGATTCCAGTGGCAACAGGTGAACCTCTAGTGAACTCCATGCCCAAGAGAGTTGAGGCAGTGCTGGAAAATAATAGTGGGCACACAAAATATTCACATTTGGGTACAGTTTGGCCATTTTCACTAAGGGGTGTACTCACTTTTTTGCTAGTGGTTTTGACATTAATGGCTGTGTTCAGTTATTTTGAGAGCTCACTAAATTTACACTGCCATACAAGCTGTACACTGACTACTTTACATTGTATCAAAGTGTCATATCTTCAGTGTTGTCCCAGGAAAAGATATAAAATATTTACATAAATGTGAGGGGTGTACTCATTTTGTCAGATATTGTATATACTATAAAACAGTTCCTGATCCGCATTCAGTATATATTATAGTGTCATTTAGAGTTGATACTTAAAGATAGATACTTTACTAGGTGCTGTTCACATCTGCATTCTGCTCCATCATAGGAGCAAAACACGATCCATTACATTCTGAACATCAAAGCCGCCCAATGGACCCCTTTGACTTATAAAGGGTCCTTCACATTTCTGCCATGGTGCCCAGCGTTTTCCAGGAACAATTTTACGCTGCAGGCTATTTTTCTCCGACTTGTATGATGGGATCTGCAGTGAAGCCTCCAGTGCAGATGTGAACCGATCCTGATTATTTCAGTATACATCACAGATGCTGGACAGAATTGCTGTTTGCAGAGAGGGGTTTGTCCTGTAAAATGACAAGACACCATCACAGAAACCTGACAAAGCCCATTATAGTCGGTGGTTTCATCAGGCTTTGTTGCCGGCCGTCATGTGACTAATCCGCCACTTCTGACTGAGTGGAACAACGCAGATGAACACAGCCTTACAGTGGTAACCCTCGGGGTCAGTGTCCCAGACCACATGTGGTACCTACCTAAGAGGTTTGTATGCCTGATTCATCCTGATTTATTTTCATCCTTTTATTGCAGCAAACATCAGTTGCCTTATATTAGAGTATGTTCACATGTACATAATACTGGAAAAAATAGCTCTGCATGCTGCCCTGTTTTTCCAGGAAAATGACATATTACATGACAGAAACCCGGTGGATACCATTATATGTCAGTGGGGTCCGCCGGTCCTTCCTGTTGTCCATTATGTAAGAGATCCGACACCCCATCAATGGAGCAGAACAATGGAACACGGTTGTGACGTCTTCTTCGTTAGTCTACTGTAGTCCTCATTATAATTGTCAGGGCATTGCCACACTGTTAGGTTTCCTGATGCAGTTTTGGATGCAGGTGGATCATGAAAGGGGAGAGAGTACAAAGGACAGATACAACTCTGAAACCTGACCGTGTGGCTGTACCCCTATAGTTGCCCAACTTTGTTGTTTTTTGATGGATTTTATGAGCAGCAGGGAAATTATCATTTCATGGGGATTCAGATGTTGCTGGGATTCCCTTTATACGTGATTTGTTGTGCTGTAAAATGAATAAATTCTATAATAAGTTTGTCGAACTCAATAAGGATGTATTGATTTACACGGATGCTGGTGAAACTCCATGGATCCACCTTTATTCTATCTGGAGCCGTGTCAAGGTGGTCCTCTGCTTAACATCTTTTCACAGAGAACACAAAAAAAATAATCTTAGGTGACCTGCAGTTGTGTGCTATTTAGTATTTTATTTTTTCCCCCCGTATAGGTATTATCCAGGTATAAGGCTCTTTTTTAAACGGCATCTGCAGTGTATGAGTACTGTGTGCATCAGCAAAGCTCCTGGCATGTCTGTAAGGGCTCATTCACACGACCATAGGCTGTCTATGCCTTCATTGCAGACCGCAAATAGCGGATCCGCAATATACAGGCATTGACCGTGTGAATCCTGTATCACAGATACGGACCTATTGACTTGACTGGGTCTGCAAACCGCAGGATATGTTGCAGTGCGGAAAGAAGGATCGGAAGCACTATGCAGCGCTTTCAGGTACATGTGTCCGCTCTGCAAAAGATAGGACGTGTCTTTTGCTGTATATTGTGGATCGCGGACCCATTCAAGTAAATAGGTCCGCGCCACAATACGGGATTACAGACCTGAAATGGCGGTCCGGGGCACGAGGCACACACCATCGTGTGAATGAGCCTTAACTCTTATTGTACCAACTGAGACAAATGGTGGCTTTCTGGAGGTATATGTTGGGGATACTGGATATGTTTCTTATTTTGTACGGAATAGCGCAGAGACTGCATTGTTTTATGCAGAGGCATCCATTGTATATGTATATGGCCGACTGTGGATGAAGGCTGACCTTGCAATCATTAAACCCATAATGGTCCAGTCACACGTCCGCGAAATGTGTCCGCATCCGTTCTGCAATTTTGCGGAACAGGTGCGGACCCATTCATTTTCAATGGGGCCGGAATGTGCTGTCCGCATCCGCGTTTGTTGGTCCGCACTTCCGTTCCGCAAAAAAATAGAACATGTCCTATTCTTGCCCTCAATTGTGGACAAGAAAGGCATTTTCTTTAAGTGTCCTTGTTTTGTGGATCTGCAAAAAAACATACAGACGTGTGAATGGACTCCAAGTCTGAGGGAACCTTTGGAAGGACATGGCACAGTGTGAAAGGAACGTACTGTGAATGTAAAGGTTGCGTAGAATCTGATGGACAGTTGTAGTTTAATACGCACACCTACATCCACTGACCACATCATTATTATATTTTCTTGCAGAGCAGATGCATACCTCGTAATGACTGCAGACAGGTTTCCTAAGGCAGAATGTGTTAAGTGATTAGCAATGTCTTCATATCGGGGAAGTGACAGAAATAGGTAGGAATTTGTGAGGAGTGGGTGAGGAGACAGCTGAACAAGCCAAGGAAGAATTCCTAAAAAAGACAATGCAGGTCCTTTCGGTTGGGCAGCTGTCCCGTGTCCCACTCCACACATGGGTAATACCGCTCTGACTCTTACTCATCTGCATTATATGGCCATTTTCTCATTTATATGATGGGATCCGGATATATTTATATAAAGAGAGAGGATAATATCACACTGGTTTTGAAAGAGACTGTAAAATGCTTGGCTTTGCTTTGAGACTTCAAGTAGTAATGGTCTTTTCTAAGTAGGCTCAAGCGTATGTTCACATGTGGTGGACACGCGGTGGTATTACGGAAGGAAAATGTGTAGTGTTATAACAGTACCGGCAAAGAAAATGTTGGTCCACACTGCATCTGTTTGTTTTTAAAGGGGTTTTTCAGTCTCTGTAAAAATCGATGACCTGTTCTGAGGATAGGTCATCACTGTCGGCATCAGACGGTGGGGGTCTGACACCAGGCACCAGAAAGCAACACGGTGGACTGAGCTAGAAGCATAGTGCTCCATCCACTGTGTAGTGGCTGTGCCCGGTCCATGTGCTCCCCTTCTGATGAGCTGCAGCACATCGGCATGGCCACTATATAGAGCCTTCTGTTACTAGCTCCGGCAGTTGCCCAAGATGGGTGAGGGGTGCCAGGTGTCAGATCCCCACCACTCTGATATTGATGACCTATCTTAGGGATAGACATACATATCTACCCCCTTTAAAGGGGTTCTGCAGGAATAAACCATTTCTACCAGTCTGCCTCCACTACTGAAAGGATAATTTCTGATTGGTGGGTTTGTGTATGGCCGACCCTCTGTGGGGGAACGACCCCCAGTAAACCCATATTTATTGATATTTATGGCCTTTTCTCAGAATTGGTTATAAATATCTGATGATAAGCCATACATATCAGAATCCCAGAAAACCCACTTAAGGGGTTCCATATAAGTGGACAAGGACTGAATAGAAGGTGGGGGAGAGAGGAAAGAAAGGGAAACCTCTGTCTAGTCCCATCTACGAAGGAGCTGTACAGTCAACCCATTCTCGGGGTCCAGGCAAAGTGAAGAACAGTGTCCTGAAGCAAAGTGGTCTCATAATATGGACCAGTCATGGTGAGGAGTACTTTATTCTAACAGCTTAAATTGGATCCTGTTCTTGTCCGTGTGTTTTCTGCAAAAAAATAAAAATAAATGTATGTTTCGGACATGGACCGAAAATGCGCATGTGTTAATAGCTCTTAAGTGAACACGGGTCTTTATTATAGGATATTGCCATTTCAAACCTTCCAGATATGTGAGTGCACACCTACCGACCTGCGGTTCGGGACGCACAGATCTTTGTCACTATCCTGTCTCTTTGCCAAATTTAGTAAAACCCCAGTGAGCTATTTTGGAGTGGCTATATCTGCTAGACGAGCTTCAGATTACTCTGTGAGGACAGAAGTGTCCCGCACAATCTCCTTGTCACAGTTCATCCAAATACGGCATTTCATAAGGACTGTGGTGCTGGGATAAGGGGTATTAACGCCTTCTTTAGTCGATTCCCATTATTGCTCTACTTTTCTGCATAACAGTCCACTCAGGGGTCAACTGCATTTTTTTTGTCAAACCCCTGCATGCTTTGGGTCTGTCTTTTTCTGGCTTTTTTCTTCTGTCATTGCCTTATAGACCTCCGTGTGTTTTGCCGAATTTATACTATCCTCTAAAAGTGCTAGGCATGCAAAAATATGCATTTAGAAAATAAAGAATACTGCATACTATGAGCAAAATCACCTCCAAAAAAAGGTACAAAAGTCGCTGCTCAAGTTTTGTCTTTTTATTTTTATTTATTTTTTGCCTCAAAAACGGTGTGAAGGCGCCCTGTCGGCTCTGTTATTTGTGTTGTGCATTGACATGGGGTCTATAGATTTTTTTGTTAGTTGCCCGCTTCAGTGTGATGCATAGTCAGATGCTTCTCGCTTTATTTAATTTTCTGCGATCCAAAGTACAAATGGCGACATCAAAAAGTATAATAAGTGTAATCAAAGTAGAATACCCCTGAGGCGAGGAATCTGAAAAGTGGGTGCAGCTGATTAGCAATGTAAATGTGTGTGTTTTTGATGTAGAGCAGTGTGCTCCTGGAGTAACTCCCATGGGGAAAGATTTCAAAATTAGGAGATTGGAGGATTTTTCTATTATACTATGGAGCATAATTTGTCTCAGAAGATGGAAGAAAAACCTTCCAATTTCACGTTCAGACCTTGTAATAAGGTAAAATATATATTTTACAGGAATTATTTGCAGCCACTAGATGAGTCCCAGTATCCATTGAAATGTATTAATGCCGGATCTGGTACCAAGTGTTACGGAAAAATTGATCTGGTTTCCCGGTCTGCACGTGCGCAGACCTTTTAAGAATTTGAAAAAATAAAAATACTGGATCTGTTTTTCCGGATGACACTGGAAAGACAGATCCGGTATTTCAATGCATTTGTCAGACGGATCCGGATTTAGAAACATATCGTATCAGTTTGCACACAGATTCCCGGATCTGGAAGGCAGTGCCTGATTTTTCTAACGCTAGTATGAAAGTACCCTAAGAACACTTGTTTTGGCTTTTGGTTTAGTTTTTTCTTGGATCATTGCATACTGAGAACTGTGGTAAAAAACAAACACATTTTTTAGATTTTATTCCTGTTTAGTATTGTACTGTCTATAGATGGCGGGGCAGATTTACTTGTGCTGCTTTATAGATGGCGGGGCAGATTTACTTGTGCTGCTTTATAGATGGCGGGGCAAATTTACTTGTGCTGCTTTATAGATGGCAGGGCAGATTTACTTGTGCTGCTTTATAGATGGCGGGGCAGATTTACTTGTGCTGCTTTATAGATGGCGGGGCAGATTTACTTGTGCTGCTTTATAGATGGCGGGGCACATTTACTTGTCCTGCTTTATAGATGGCGGGGCAGATTTACTTGTGCTGCCTGTAGATGGCGGGGCAGATTTAATTGTGCTACCTGTAGATGGCAGGGCAGATTTACTTGTGCTGCTTTATAGATGGCGGGGCAGATTTACTTGTGCTGCTTTATAGATGGCGGGGCAGATTTACTTGTGCTGCTTTATAGATGGCGGGGCAGATTTACTTGTGCTGCTTTATAGATGGCGGGGCAGATTTACTTGTGCTGCTTTATAGATGGCGGGGCAGATTTACTTGTGCTGCTTTATAGATGGCGGGGCAGATTTACTTGTGCTGCTTTATAGATGGCGGGGCAGATTTACTTGTCCTGCTTTATAGATGGCGGGGCAGATTTACTTGTGCTGCCTGTAGATGGCGGGGCAGATTTAATTGTGCTGCCTGTAGATGGCGGGGCAGATTTAATTGTGCTGCCTGTAGATGGCGGGGCAGATTTAATTGTGCTGCCTGTAGATGGCGGGGCAGATTTAATTGTGCTGCCTGTAGATGGCGGGGCAGATTTACTTGTGCTGCCTGTAGATGGCGGGGCAGATTTACTTGTGCTGCTTTATAGATGGCGGGGCAGATTTACTTGTGCTGCTTTATAGATGGCGGGGCAGATTTAATTGTGCTGCTTTATAGATGGCGGGGCAGATTTACTTGTGCTGCTTTATAGATGGCGGGGCAGATTTACTTGTGCCGCTTTATAGATGGCGGGGCAGATTTACTTGTGCTGCTTTATAGATGGCGGGGCAGATTTGCTTGTGCTGCTTTAGGCCTATTGCACACGACCGTATGGCTTTTTCAGTGTTTTGCGGTCCGTTTTTCATGGATCCATTGTTCCGTTTTTTTGTTTCCGTTTCTGTTCCGTTTTTCCGTTCCGTTTTTCCGTATGGCATATACAGTATACAGTAATTACATTGAAAAAATTGGGCTGGGCATAACATTTTCAATAGATGGTTCAGAAAAAACGGAACGGAAACGGAAGACATACGGATGCATTTCCGTATGTGTTCCGTTTTTTTTGCGGATCCATTGACTTGAATGGAGCCACGGACTGTGATTTGCGGACAATAATAGGACATGTTCTATGTTAAAACGGAACGGAAATACGGAAACGGAATGCATACGGAGTACATTCCGTTTTTTTTGCGGAACCATTGAAATGAATGGTTCCGTATACGGACCGTATACGGAACACAAAAAACGGCCAGTAAACGGGAAAAAAAAACGGCCGTGTGCAATAGGCCTTATAGATGGCAACCAGTCCTGTGGTGGCACATTCTAGAACAGGTTGCTCATGGCAATTTTAAATAAATTCCAGAGAGCCCCTTTGAGCTGTATGAAATGGGAATCCCTTTCGCAACCTGTACACAGTGCAGATTTGCATGCAGAAAATCCACATGAAATCTGCACAAAAATTGCACATAAGTCCTACACTATATTGTGGTTTTGGTGCTTTTTTTTTGTTTTTTTGTTTTTTTGTCTGCAGTTTTCATTGCAGATTTTGACGTGGTTTCTGTTTTGTTAACAACCCCATTGAAGTCAATGGGGAAAAACCACTATATATAAGGTACGGAATCACAAACAAGTGACATGCTGCGGGTTTCAAAATCCGCATGTTGGGTCAATTTCCACATGGAAATAAAAAGCAAAGCGTACATAACTTGTCATGTCTTCACTTTGTTGGTACTGTATTATGCTAGGTTTTTCCATACTGAAAAACTGTGTGTAATCTTTAGCCTAGGGATAACTGCACACGTTATTGATAATGTGCTTTTTTTTTTTTTTTTTTTCTGTAAGAAAAGCAAGAAAAATAAATAAAAATGGAGCGTAATACAGCATAACAGTACCAGAAAAGTGAATGAGATTTGCCAAATCTTATGCACACTTTGCATATTTTTACTTGTATAAATTGGCCTGCTGTGCACATTTTAAAGTCTGCAGCATGTCAATGGCTTGTGCGATTCCGCACCTTATGTGCAATGGTTTTCCCCATAGACTTCGATGGGGTGGTTAAAATAAACAGAAAAGCAGCAATAAAAACTGTACAAAAAAAAAAACACCACTTCATGCAGATTTTTAGTGCACCCTTAGGCCTCATGCACACGACCATTGTTGTGTTCCGTTCCGCAAAATGAGGTTCCGTTGTTCCGTTATCCGTTTCCGTGTGTCTTCCTTTATTTTTGAGCATCACCAGACATGAAGGAAAGTAAAAAAAAAAAGTCTAAGTCAAGTTTGTAATGCAAATGATGGGAAAAAAACAGACACTGACGCGGATGACAATCTTGTGTGCCTCCGCGTTTTTTCACGGACCCATTGACTTGAATGGGTCCGCGAACCGTTTTCCGTGAATAAAATAGGACAGGTTATATTTTTTGGGGGACTGAAACCACGGACGCGGATGACAAACGGTGCATTGGCAGAGTTTTCAACTGACCCACTGAAAGTCAATGGGTCCGCAGAAAATCACGAAAAACGGAACAACGGACACTAAATGAAACAACGGTCGTGTGCATGAGGCCTAAATCTACAAGTATGTAGGATTCTGTCTGCTCAGGGTTGGTTAACTTTTCTTTTCTTTTAGATCGCAGTGTCGTCTTTGTTGTTTTGTTTATTTTCTTTATAGTCCGTGACAAATGCTCAGGGGGAGGGTTTGAAGGGAGGGCGACTAACAGTTGCTTCACTACACATTTGTTCATCTACCTATTTAGATTTTAGGATGTTCTTGCGTGTAATTAAAAATTTTGTATAGCCATTGAGTTATTCAATAATATACCGTATATGATGTATAGCGCCACCTGCTGTTTGTTCTTCTCCCTATTTCTCTGTACACCTCACTGAGGTGAATGCACATGCTCCGTTCCATCCTTTAACTGCCTCCTGAGCTGTGATCGGGAGAGAGCTACAGCATAAGGCCTCATGCACACGACCGTTGTGTGCACCCGTGGCCGTTGTTCCGTTTTCTGTGATTTTCTGCAGACCCATTGACTTTCAATGGGTCCGTTGAAAACTCGGAAAATGGACCGTTTGTCATCCGCCTCCGTGTATCCTGTCCGTCCAAAAAATAGGACCTGTCCTAGTTTTTTGACGGACAACGGTTCACGGACCCATTCGAGTCAATGGGTCCGTGAAGGAACACGGATGCACACAAGATTGGCATCCGTGGCCGTAGGTTACTTTCATACAGACGGATCCGAAGATCCGTCTGCATAAAAGCTTTTTCAGAGCTGAGTTTTCACTTAGAATATACTGTCGGATCTGAGTTTTCACTAACAGAGGCGTTCCCATAGTGATGGGGACGCTTCTAGTTAGAATATACAACAAACTGTGTACATGACTGCCAATAACATTGGTGGCACAGTGTGCGCCCCCCTCCCTCCCTCTATTGTAATAATAACATTGGTGGCACAGTGTGCGCCCCAGGCCCCCCCCCCCTCCTCTATTGTATTAATACGTTGGTGGCACAGTGTGCGGCCTCCCCTGCCCCCCCCTCCCTCTATTGCATTAATAACATTGGTGGTTGGTGGCCAGTGTGCCCACCCCCCCTCGATCATTGGTGGCGGAGTCCCAGTTTAATCGCTGTGGCTCCGATCGGTAACCATGGCAACCAGGACGCTACTGCAGTTTCCTTGGTTACTTGGCAGTTTACTGCAGCTGGTTTCCATGGTTACTTGGCAATAGTTGAAGCATCATACTTACCTGCTGGCTGCTGCGATGTCTGTGTCCGGCCGGGAGCTCCTCCTACTGGTATGTGACAGTTCATTTAGCAATGCGCCGGTAGGAGGAGCTCCTGGCCGGACACAGACATCGCAGCAGCCAGCAGGTAAGTATGATGCTTCTACTATTGCTAAGTAACCATAGCAACCAGGACTGCAGTAGCGTCCTGGTTGCCATGGTTACCGACAGGAGCCCCAGCGATTAAACTGGGACTCCGATCGGAACTCCACTGCCACCAATGATAGGTGGGGTGGGCACCAATGCTATTAATGCAATAGAGGGAGGGGGGGGGGGGGGGGGAGGCCGCACACTGGCCACCAATGTTATTATTACAATAGAGGGAGGGAGGGGGGGCTGGGGGAGGCCACACACTGTGCCACCAATGATATTCAAACTAGGGAGGGGGGTCTGCTGCCTGGCAGCCCTGATCTCTTACAGGGGGCTATGATACGCACAATTAACCCCTTCAGGTGCGGCACCTGAGGGGTTAATTGTGCTGATCACAGCCCCCTGTAAGAGATCAGGGGCTGCCAGGCAGGGGGCAGTCATGTACACAGTTTGTAGTATATTCTAACTAGAAGCGTCCCCATCACCATGGGAACGCTTCTGTTAGAATATACTGTCGGATATGAGTTTTCACGATGTAACTCAAATCCGATGGTATATTCTAACATAGAGGCGTTCCCATGGTGATGGGGATGCTTCAAGTTAAAATATACCATCGGATTGGAGAAAACTCTGATCCGATGGTATAAAAGGGACTCCTGACTTTACATTGAAAGTCAATGGGGACGGATCCGTTTGCAATTGCACCATATTGTGTCAACGTCAAACGGATCCGTCCCCATTGACTTGCATTGTAATTCAGGACGGATCCGTTTGGCTCTGCAGGGCCAGGCGGACACCAAAATGACTTTATGTCCGTGGATCCTCCAAAAATCGAGGAAGACCCACAGACGAAAAAACGGTCACGGATCCCGGACCAACGGAACCCCGTTTTGCGGACAGTGAAAAAATACTGTTGTGTGCATGAGGCCTAAAGGACACGTCCCCTGGGCTGCCAGCTTGATATTAATCCAGAGCAACTGGGAAAATGAATTCATTTCATTTTACTCTTTTACTTTAATCATGGGATAACCCCTTTAAGGGTGTGTATCTACATGGGATATAAAAGCAGCAAGTCAACCCCCAGTTCCCTCACAGACTTCAGGGCACTGTCGGGCAGTTCCTGTAGACATGAGATTGTCAGCTTTATTACTATCTGCTTTAAGTTTTCTAAAATTTTGATTGTACTAAGTAGCCCCCAAATTGCCAAATGTGCTGACAAGGAAACGCTTGCTGGTTCTGTGGGGTCACCTGGTGAAGAATCATGGGATATATGCAGCTTGGGGGTCTGTTTTTGGATGAAGGCACCCTCACTAGTTTAACTCTATTAGGGTATCGGAGTGATACTTTTATATGTAGAGGTTTTCTACAAGGGAGCATTCACACTTCATGTGAAGGCCTGTGTGACAATTATGCATGTTGCCAGCAGTGGAACTGTATCCTGTTAGAGGAAACGGTGCCTGTGGTACTCAAGTGTATGCACCCTTAGGCATGGATACCCACTCTTCCGCAGAGACTCTTTGCCAGCCTAAGACCTCATGCACACGGCCGTTTTTAGTCCGCATCGGAGCCGCAGTTTTTGCGGCTCGGATGCGGACCCAAAAAAATAAATAAAAATAAATAACCTGTCCTATTCTTGTCCGTTTTGCGGACAAGAATAGGCAGTTATATCAATGGCTGAACGTGCCAGACACGGATCCGCAATTTGCGGACCGCAAAACACACAACGGTTGTGTGCATGTAGCCGAAGACTAGCATGGCCAGTACAGATAGGTTTCTCTTAACATCCTTTTATGACCACAATTCAGATTATAGGACCAATTACACAATAGAGTGTACTATCTTAAAGGGAACCAGTCACCAGGATTTTGTGTATAGAGCTGAGGACATGGGTTGCTAGATGGCCGCTAGCATATCCGCAATACCCAGTCCCCATAGCTCTGTGTGTTTCTATTGTGTAAATAAACCGATTTGATACATATGCAAATTAACCTGAGATGAGTCCTGTACGTGAGATGAGTCAGGGACAGGACTCATCTCAGGTTAATTTGCATATGTATCAAATCGGTTTATTTACACAATAGAAGCACACAGAGCTATGGGGACTGGATATTGCAGATGTGCTAGCGGCGATCTAGCAACCCATGTCCTCAGCTCTATACCCAAAATCCTGGTGACAGGTTCCCTTTAAGCATAATGTGTTCGGATTACATCTGTTTTTGGATTTTATTGCGTCCATATGTCCATAATGGTTGCATACTTACACACATACACACCGTTGACCGCTCAGGCAAAATGGTGGTCCCCATAATGATGTAGAGGAAACAGAATTTAGAAAACAGTTAGGAAATAATAACCGCATAGACAAATGATCAGGTCCTGCAACTTCCAATATCCCATGTATGTCTTTATCGTAGGCACTGTTTCAGCTAACATTCATAAATCACTGGTAAATGATCTTCTATTAACTTGTAACTTCAGTACACAACTAAAATCCTTCTTGAAAGATGAGACAGATTATCAACTTGCTAAAACATTTAGTTATGTGTTGCACATAGAAGTTTATGAAGAAGGGAGGAGGAACTTCTGGAGAATGATATTGCTGGTGGCTCTAGTAAGTTTTCTTTCTTAACCCAGTCCTGATTTGCAGCTACACTGCTCATTACTGCTGCATGGTTCTACTTCTGTGCTACAGAAAGATGAGGGAGCAGAATCTTCATTTCTCTGTGCATGCAGTGCATAGGAGACATCACAGCAGCTAGTCTGCCCACCAGCTCAGGGAAAACTGACAATTAGAGATGGTGCCTTCGAGGGGAAAAATGCAGAATACATGTCATTTAATGGTCAAATAAAGTGTTATTGCTCATGTACAAATGATAGCGTATCCTGAAGAGTGACCTGAAATGACAGGTATGTCCCACATTCGGTTTGACACTCATTTATTAGGTTTAAGTCTACAGTCTATATATACACACACACATTAATATATATATATATATATATATATATATTTTTTTTTTACCTTCCCTGTGGCGTCCATATTGCATACACACTTTTCCTCCTCTCTTGTCTCTTTAAACAGTGCAGCAGGGTTTTTGTGCTCTATTTCAGCTGCAGAGAATTGGACTCACTTGACGAGAGAAATGTCATAGATTATTACAGTCCCCAATAATTGATGAAGTACAGTTCTCTGCTCCAGGGCCCGGAGTCTTCGGTGTGTATAGTATGGCTATCCCGCCTTATCTAGACCTCCAGGGGAACAGTAGAGTCATCATTGAAGGGGTTGTCTGAGAGTTGAAGAAATTCACCCAACAGAATGATATATTCTAAAATGACCAAACCTTACTCGCCTGTCAAATCCCTCCCTGCTCCAGCGCTGATTCTATGTTGGCCCCTTTTGGGCGGTCATTATTTCTGTCCCAGTGGCCATTGTGAAAAGTGTAATATTACAAAAAAGTTACCTGTTACGGCCCCAAAATGTATTGATTTGGTCAAAGAGTAACGTAGTTTATGTAAGGTGTAAATTTCCAGTTAAACTGGCTTTAAAAGGGCTCTCCAGGGCTAGAAAAAATGCCTTTCTAGCCAAAAACAGCACCATGCCTGTCCACAGGTTGTGTGTGGTACTACAGCTTAGGGAGGGTTCACAGCAAAGTCTTGTGCGATTTCCGTCCTGTGACCAAAATTTCATGTGTTGGATTTTTTTGTTACTCGCAGTTGTGGCGTGTGGATCAAATTAACATAAAATTCTAAAAACTTGATGGTCTTGTGAACACGAATGTTGGCTGTTTTGCAACCCACAAAACACTGGTCGTGGGCATTCTGCATTTTGCGGAACAGCTGGCCCCTAATAGAACAGTCCTATCCCTGTCCGTAAAATGGACAACAATAAGACATGTTCTATAATTTTGTGGACTGCACATAACGAAAGTGCGCTGTCCACGTCTTTTTGTGGCTCCATTGAAGTGAATTGGTCCATGCGGCAAGAAAAATACATATTTGATGCTGACCCAAACCATGGTTGTGTTTATGAGCCCGTAGACAGTGGGAGAGCATCTAAATAGACAGGAAAATATGTCCTGGTGCCTCAAACACCTGACTTTGAACAGATTTTTTTATTTTTTATTTTTTTTTGTTTTTGTCCATATAGTGTGTTCCTGTTTTTTTATGGCTTTTTTGGTATGCTGGTCATTTTTAGAGAAAAGTATGTGCCCCCTGCAATGTCCCTTCCTCTGTGGAGCTGTATGGTGTAATAGGCATTGGTTAAAAAAGTCATACAAAAATGCCAGGCGGTGGAGGAAAAAAAAACGCCATGCAATGCCGCATTCTGAAAATCATGCCATTGAAATGCACCTCAAGGATGAAAATACACCCCTATGAAAAAAAACTGTTTGCCCTGTGTTTAATATTTCTGGAGCTACAGAATTTTCTCCCGAAAAATGCTTTAAAAAAAAAAAAAAACCCCACCAAAAGTGTCAAAAATGGCAAAATTTATTGCAGTTATGTTCTAGAAAAAAAAAGGTGCATCCTTTTGGTTTGTTTTCCCTCAGTTGTTGTTACAACAGTGTTGAAAATTAAGAAAAGCCTTTAGAAAACAGGTGAATACTGAAAAACTTCTTGATGTTTCTTACAAGCAAAAGCACATGCCAAAAAGAAAATGTGTGTGAAGGAAACCTATAGGATTTTTTCTGATTCCTTTCTAGAGAGGAATAAGTCGGTGATTGATGGGACAGGGGAACTGTCCGCCTGTTTGCCTCTGCTGGGAAGGAGTCATCCTTCTTTTTATTGCACTAGTAATGGCTGACTTTGCAGTGAATCATACCTGTCTGGGACTTGGACGTGAGACCATTATGTTATCCTGTGCTCCCTTCGGCAAACTCTAGGAGATGATTTTGCCAATAGTTAAAAATGGTGACGCTTGCACATTTGTTTAGTAACCTGTCCTGAAAAGTCCACCTGCACACATGTAAGTAAATCTACACACGCATGTCCAGCCAGTCACCGATGAAAAGTGGGTAAATAGGAGAGGGGCGAGCTTTTGTTCTTCTTTTTTTTTTTTTTTCATTATTTTTTTTTTTATATATTCAAGGACAGAGAAAGATCAAAGGAATGAGAATGGAGAGGGGGGAAGTGACAGAAAAATGCAGACATCCCAAGGGAGTGAAGGGCATAACAGAGTAATAAATTATATGCAGAGCTGGCTGAATTGAAACCAGACCGGCTCAGGCGCACAGGCAGCGCGTATAGAAGAATAGAGCCAGATTCTTTCACTCTGGGGGCAGAAGACAAACTACTGACTATAGGCGCTGTGTAGGATCCTGTGCGGTCATCCCCTGATGGTGGATGCCAAGGGGAACACTGGCTTTTTGTCCCAGCGTGAAGCATTACCGCAGCAGCAGGGGGACACGCTGCAGACCTTTTGTGACGAAAGCCATATTGATTTGGTTTTCTTGAGGGTTATATTGCCATATCGGATCTTCTTATAGGTTGTGCACCAGCTTGCCATTATTTTGTGTCTCCTAAATGTTTCCTCCCGCTGCACAGCAGATATCCCGGTGTCCCCAGTGGTATCTTTACAGTCTTCATCTATTTTAGATTCCTGTTTCATTTCATTCTTGGCTGCAACCCCCGTCCATCTTGTGTTAGGGAGTCTGATTCAGACACAGCCTTTTAGGCCAGACACACATGAGCAAGTTTTCAATGCGAGAAGCATTGTCGGTGTAATTCAATAGATTCCAGGTCTCACAGGGACTCTCAGCCTTATAAATCATTCTAATGCTGTGCGATCCGTCAGAACGGGAAATCGCACTGACACAGGCCGCCAGTTTCTCACAATGAACTCGCTCGTGTGTTTGGCCTTATTGCGTTTTTTTTTTGTTTTGGTTTTTTTTTCATTATAGTTGGTGTCTTTATTGGCTTATGTTACTTTAAAGTATATGGTATATGATTTGAAAAGTCTACATATACAGCAGTTTTTTTCTTTTTGTGGTTGGTGTTTTTATTGGCCTTTATTTTTCTTTTCATTAGAGATATTGTGGTTAGATGTTTTACAATATATGAAAAGTCCACTTATGCAGCGGTTTTTGCAGCATTTTGGAAGCGCCTGAGCAGCTTTCCAAAACACAGCATGCATTGGGTATGGCATTTTTTTTCCAGCTGTTTTCCCCAAAGGGCTTGATGAACAGTACAAAAAACAAATTACAAATGTAGCAAAATGGCGCCCAAAACACCTATAGCAGGCATGCTCAACCTGCTGCCCTCCAGCTGTTGCAAAACTAGAACTCCCAGCATGCCCGAACAGCCTACAGCAAGGCATTGTGGGAGTTTTACAACAGCTGGAGGGCCGCAGGTTGAGCATGCCTGACCTATAGGAATGACGTGTGTGAAGGAGGCATCATAGCTTCTGTTCTTGTCAGGGGATCATCCTTGCGGTGTGTGTGTTTTTGAGGTTCAGGGATAATCGTGTGAGCCCCCCAAGGTCAGCAAAGCTGCTAATGCATGTCCTTTCAGGAATGGATTTGAGATAAAAGAAGAAAATGTTTTGTTGGAGATTTTGTCTTTAGCCGTTCTTTGTGTCTAAACTTAGGTACAGATTGCTATGGTTACAACGGTTTCAATGATTCCCACACAGAAAACTGTGGACTTCTTTTCGCTCTGCAAATAAACTGTGCAACAAGTCGTGTCTGGATCGCTTCATGGTGTCTGGATTTACAGAGTGGGAAGAATACAACATGCCTCAACGGCTACCCGATCATGGCAGGATGGCCGGTGTACACACTAAGTAGATCTGTACTGCACATCAAGAGCCCTTTGTGGCATACATCAAATGAGGGCCATTAATTGGGAAGTGAATAAAGGGGTTATCCGCCATTTATTAAATGATGACCTGTCCTCAGTGCACCCCACACCAGATGACCAGCTGTTCAGCTGTGGCTTTAGAAAGCAGACCTCGCCATCTACTCTGTAGTGGTTGATCTTGTGGCTGCTCTCATTGAAGATTACTACAGATTACACAGAGTGGTCTCCTTCCTGCATCAGAGCTTACCGTCAAACAGCTGATCGGCGGAGGGGTCTGGCTTTTGCCCCCCACTAATAAGCTGGTGATGGCCTATCATCTGAATAGGCCATCAGTTTAAAGATGGATGATCCCTCTACGCCAGACATACACGTTCTATAGCTGTCACCCAATGATCATTCATCAGACTTTGCCTGATGCCTGGGGGCAAACCTGCTATTGGCCGGTTTGGCTGACAATACGATAATGTTTACGGGCAGCCACTATGTCCATTTATGTCCACTTAGATAAGCACCCATCCTAGATGGTACTTTATTATATTATACTGTGATGGAGTAGAAGGCAGCGGCTTTCCTAGATATCTTTGTCATTTACAAAAAGGAAAATAAACTGTTCTTGAGGAACATCCTCTTGCTGGGAGACGCTAGTGTGTGCCGGGCAGAGAGATGATGGGTCCAGCATAACTAATATTTCTGCTCCAACATGTCTAGGAGGGTATCTGACCTTCTGATGGGTTCCTGTTGCTCATTATGAAGATGTAGGACACCGCTTCTCACTTCCGTGCTTTTCTGGGCAGAAAATTCTCCACAGGATCATCATTTGTGACCTGTACCTCTTTAGGGCTCGTATTTTGATTCCGTATACGGAACCATTCATTTCACTCGGGTCAGCAAAAAAAAAAAAAAAGCGGGCCGCGCGCTGTGTGCTGTCCACATCCGTTGCTCCGTTCCATGGCCCTGCAGAAATTGAGGCATATCCTATTCTTGTCCGTTTTGCTGACAAGAATAGGCATTTCTGAAATGGGCCTCCTGTTCCGTTCCGCAAATTGCGGCACGGTCGTGTGCAGGAGCCCTTAAGCTGTATTCACACCTGCCTTGGTGGGTACTTTGCAGTGGTGCTGGATTATACTGCTGGTGTCTGGGAAGCTGTTGGTGATCTCGCCATCAGATTGTCCTTTGATAAATATGCTGTCATTTTAGGATGTGCTTTCACTTTCATTTTCGGTGGCATCT